>NC_079211.1:33768599-34121099 GCF_029633865.1 Lampris incognitus
CATTATCATCTACAGGAGACCATCCCCCACACTGCAGGAAACCAACTGGCTGACAACCTAAATGGGTTTTACTGCAGGTTTGAAAAACAAACTTTCACACCCCTCCCCCTCTCCGGCCACAATACACAAGCAACTGCACTCCCTGCCAGCCACTCCCTCCTCCCCACCAAACCCCCACCCGCACTCAGGATCTGTGCTGAGGATGTGCGCCAGTTCATTCAAAGACAGAAGACCAGGAAGGCACCAGGCCCAAAAGGCATGTAACCCTTCTGTCGTAAAGTCTGTGCTGACCAGCTAGCTGGCCCACATTTTCACACTGATCTTCAACAGATCACTGGAGCTGTGTGAAGTCCCCTCCTGCTTCAAGAGCTCCGCTATCATCCCGGTCCGCAAGAAACCCCGTATCACAGGATTAAATGACTACAGGCCCATTGTCCTAATGCCTGTGATCATGAACTCCTTCAAGAGACTGGTGTTGGCTCACCTGCAGGCCCCCTGCTCGACATCCTGCACTTTGCCTACCGAGCAAACAGGTCGGTGGAGGATGCAGTCAACATGGGATTGCACTTCCAACACCTCGACTCCCCAGGGACATACACAAGAGTCCTGTTTGTGGACCTCAGCTCAGCGTTCAACACCATCATCCCAGATATCCTCCACTCCAAACTCACCCAACTCACTGTACCAGCTTCCATCTACCAGTGGATTAAAAACTTCCTGACAGACAGGAGGCAGTTGGTGAGGCTGAGAAAATCACATCCAGCGCCCGGACAATCAGCACTGGTTTCCCCCAGAGATGTGTGTTCTCCCCTCTACACAAATGACTGCACCTCAGGTGACCCATCTGTTAAAGTCCTAAAGTTTGTGGACGACACAACTGTCATTGGCCTTATCCAGGATGGTGACGAGTCTGCATACAGATGGGACGTTGATCAGCTGGCCCTCTGGTGCAGCCATAACAACCTGGAGCTGAAAACGCTCAAAACAGTAGAGATGACAGTGGACTTCAGAAGAAGCCCTCCAACACTGCCCCCCCTCACCATACTCAACAGCATGGTGTCTACGGTGAAAACCTACAGATTTCTGGGTTCCACAATCTCCCAGGACCTAAAATGGGCATCCAACATAGACACAATCATCAAAAAAGGCCCAGCAGGGGATGTACTTTCTCCGTCAGCTCAAGAAATTCAACCGGCCTCAGGAACTGTTGATTCAGTTTTACACTGCAATAATCCAGTCTGTCCTCTGCACATCCATTACTATCTGGTTTGGTGTGGCCACCAAACAGGACAGGGACAGACTACAACAGACAGTTAGGTCTGCAGAGAAAATCATTGGTGTCAACCTGCCCTCCATTCAGGACTTATACACCTCCAGACTCAGGAAACAGGCAGGCAACATCACCGCAGACTCATCACACCCTGGTCACAACCTGTTCCAACTCCTCCCCTCTGGTAGGCGCTACAGAGCACTGTACCCCAAAACAACCAGATATAAAAACACTTTCTTTCCATGGGCTCTCATTCAACTGAATGCTTAACACTGTCAATAAATCCAAACATTTTGTATATATGGTACTGTATATTGTACATATACTGGTAAGCTCTGTCAGGTCCATCTACTTCAGACATGTATGTAAGTAACCTGCTAACATCTATTTCAGCATCTCGGATATATTCTCTGCACCATTGCACCTTATCAACTCTTATTTCACCTGTTTATAGTCAATCCTTGTGTATATGTTACAGGTAATGTGAAAAAACGGTTAATGTGCAACCTACCCGGGTAATGTGCAGATAACCCATTCTGGTGGGTAACGTGGATAGAACGAACCACATTATCCACATTAACCGGGTAGTCTGCACACTACCCACTTGGACAATTAATGTGGATGGAACGAACCTGCAACTCATCTTTTAACAATATTTTGATATTTAAATCAGCAATAGGCCTTTAGCCTAATGACTAGGGCCCTACCAAATTCACGGTACATTTGGCTCAATTTCACGGACCTAGTTTCTCGAAAATCACAGATTTCACGGATTCTATAAGAAAAATGCGACATTTCATGGCAATGATTAAATTACACTTTTTATTTACACAGGGCCTTAATAGCCCAGCCTACTGTACACAGCATAACCGTACTAGTGGTTGAATGTAAGCATTGAGCATCCTGCGACGGTGCTTGGCTTCATGCTCTGTCTCTGCGATGAAAATACTTGTCCATGTTTTGACACGGCCCTCTCCACGTCCACAGAGTTCGTCAGGATTGACAGACAGCGCCACGCTACTTTAGCAAGATGTGGTAGCCTAGATTTGGAGGATTTCCAAAAAGCTAGCACTGGTTAAGTTGTGTCCACCTCTTGTGCGATGTGTTTGTAGTTCGGCAATTCCAGCCTACAGTTTTTGTCAAATCCAGGAATGTCCATGCTGAGTGAGTTTAAATCCACCGTCAAAATAAGTATTTGTGCAGGGTCAAAAATGCGCACTGCTTTCAGGAATTCGGCCGCTGGTTGTTTAAATCTACTTTGCGTAATGTTCTCGTTTGACTCGTCTCCGTAGCAGTAATACTGCCTGATCTTTTGTATCATGCCAGAAAACAAGTGATGAGCACTGGCATTTAAATCTGCACGCTCGGAGTGAATTTCATTCGCCTGTGCTTCTGCCCAAAAGAGCAAATCCATGACCCTGTTGTACGCCTTGTGAATTAATACATGTCGAGATTCAAACCAAGTGATCAAGTCCATTAGCTTAGTGGCATTTTTGGAAATGAATTTGACCTCCTCATTCAGGTGAGGATCGTGTAAAAGATTTAACAGTTCGGTCAACGCCTGTGTTCGGGGTGTCAGTGCGAGCTCCTGTTCCACAAAATCTGCGTAAATCTCCAGATGAGCTGCGTGATACTGTACAGCCCGAAACCACGAGTTCCATCTCGTCATCACTGGTTCAGGTGGAAGGGCAATTTTCCCCAGTGTCCCCTGTCTTCTCTGCAATGCTTTCCTGATAGTGTAGTTTGCGACTGGGACAATGCTTAAACACTTTTTTGACATAGCTCACTAACTTATCTACTCTAGGAAACTCAGCTTTCCACAACTCACTCACCAGAGAAATAATGTGGGCATTGCAAGTGATATGCACCGAATTTGGCATGAGACCCTGGAGTACAGATTTGTATGACTTCGTCATGTAGGTTGCATTGTCACTAATGAAAGCAGATACTTTGTTAAAGTCTGCACCCTTTTTGTGAGGGTTTTAATTATGGCTTGTGAAACAGTGGTATAGTTTACAGCATCCAAGTAAGCACTGTCGGCCAGCACTGCTGTTAGAGTTCCAGTCTCAACATCTTCGGCCTTGTCCGACATGAAATCGAAAATAACATGCAAAACATAATTGTCCTGCTCGTCGGTGGACTCATCCGAAATAATTGAAAACGATTCACATGAATTTATGATAGATTTTACCTCTTCAAATTGTGCGTCAAACAGCTTAGGAAGGTAGTCTTGTCGGAGCTTATTTGCACTGGGTAAACCGCCCGCATTTCTCACATTACGTTGAAGGTAATCCCTCAGTTTCGGGTGATCAAGCTTCCCCAGCGGTATGTTAGCACTAGCAAACGCCTCAACAAGCTCCATGGTCGCCAAATGTCGAGACTCGGTGCTCTCGGTTGGTTTCTTAAACATCGATGAAATTGTTTTTTGCTTCTTGTTGGTTCCACCTTGTGGTTCTTTTTCGGCAGCCCTCTGTTTGTTGAGATGAGTTTCACTTTCCAAGTGAAGCTGAATCGTTGCTCGTCGACTGTGATCTAAGGAGATATTACAACTCGTACAAAATAGTTTCTCGCCATCAGCGTGTAAAATATGTTTTCCAAACTCAATTACTCTGTCGTCTGCAGTCGTGTTTTTCTGAGGTTTTAGATTTCCACATCTTCAGCACGTTAGGGCCTAAGCTAACATGCTGACGACAGCTAACTCAAACTATGCTAGTAACAACAATGATCATTGCGACCACCCCGGATGCTCATTCAACCAATCAATGTCTTAGACACGTGAACGCGTTTATTCGTGCATCCAAAATGTCAATCATGTCAGCACAGTATTTTCTCAAACTAGTTGCGCACTTAAATTCTGCATTTCACTGCATTTCACGGCAAATGGTCAATTACACGGGAAGAGGCTGATTTCACGGTCCGTGACGCGATTTTCACGGCCGTGAATTTGGTAGCGCCCTACTAATGACTCGTGAAGTGAGGCCATCTGAGGAATCACAAGTTGTGGTAAATGAAAGAACAGACGTTGGCGACATCATTCTGTCTTTAGATCAACGTTTCCCCCCACTTGTATAACGAGGCTATCAGCATCAAAGAACACAAAAACGAGCCCTCCTCGCTCTCTATCTGATCCCTGATATGAAGGAATAGCCTACAAATTTGACAAGGGTGAAAAGAAATATCAGTCTCGGCCATCTCCCATCAGGCTGCTATAGCCTACTCTCACTGGAGACATGCGTCATTCAACCGATCCCAAATGGCAATCCCTCCGTGGACAGACTGGTAAATAACACTTTATGGAAGAGGGGTACTGGCGGGGGAAAATACTAAGACTAGATGATATGAAAACAGAACCAAATTCGTTTTATAAGCCCAGTATGTAGGAGCAGAAGCAGCGTAAAAATGTCAAAATGCAATTCCTGTCTGCCAATCAGGCAAGAAAAATGAATGAACAGGCGATACCTTTCAGATGCACTTTTACACAACCACCAAAAAAGACAAAAATGTGCCCGATCCCCTCCCTCACCTGGCTAATACCCTACTAGTAGCCGACATATTTCATCGATCATATCCTAATCTAACCCAGAATATGGGAGGGAGCAAACAGTTTGTCGATGTAGACTAGACTCGCTGCTGTGCAAATAGCCTAAAGCAACCGCGTGCACGCGCATTCGCGCATCCCCGCGCGCGTTCACGCACACTCGCGCATCCCCGCGCGCGTTCACGCACACTCGCGCATCCCCGCGCGCGTTCACACACACACACACACACACACACACACACACACACACACACACACACTGATAGAACCGCCATTGCGTTATTTTGACGCAAATCAGTAACTAATTTGTAAATAGCCATGCTGTAATAAAATATTGAGGCCCCTCACTCTTTGACTTTTCCTAAAATAGTGTTGCTTTTCACTCCCTGTTGTCAATTACGTCATGAATAAATCCATCTAAGAATTTGGGACATATATACCTATTTCAGCCATTAAGTGTCAAATTGATGCATTGCTTTTGTTATTGGGCTTGCTTCGCGCTTGGCTTGTGTGTGTGTGTGTGTGTGTGTGTGTGTGTGTGTGTGTGTGTGTGTTTGTGTGTGAGTCTAGTCTACATCGACAAACTGTTTGCTCCCTCCCATATTCTGGGTTAGATTAGGATATGATCGATGAAATATGTCGGCTACTAGTAGGGTATCAGCCAGGTGAGGGAGGGGATCGGGCACATTTTTGTCTTTTTTGGTGGTTGTGTAAAAGTGCATCTGAAAGGTATCGCCTGTTCATTCATTTTTCTTGCCTGATTGGCAGACAGAATTGCATTTTGACATATTTTTTCGCTGCTTCTGCTCCTACATACTGGGTTTATAAAACGAATTTGGTTCTGTTTTCATATCATCTAGTCTTAGTATTTTCCCCCGCCAGTACCCCTCTTCCATAAAGTGCTATTTACCAGTCTGTCCACGGAGGGATTGCCATTTGGGATCTGTTAAATGACGCATGTCTCCAGTGAGAGTAGGCTATAGCAGCATGATGGGAGATGGCCGAGACTGATATTTCTTTTCACCCTTGTCAAATTTGCAGGCTATTCCTTCATATCAGGGATCAGATAGAGAGCGAGGGGGGCTCATTTTTGTGTTCTTTGATGCTAATAGCCTCGTTATACAAGTGGGGGGAAACGTTGATCTAAAGACAGAAGGATATCGCCAACGTCTGTTCTTTCATTTACCACAACTTGTGATTCCTCAGATGGCCTCACTTCACGAGTCATTAGGCTAAAGGCCTATTGCTGATTTAAATATCCAAATATCGTAAAAAGATGAGTTGCAGGTTCGTTCCATCCACACTACCCGCCCAAGCGGGTAGTGTGCAGATAACCCGTTCAAGCGGGTAATCTGCACATTACCGTTTTTTCACATTACCCGTAACATCTGAAGAGTGTTGTGTTGCCGTGGTTATTCTACAAACCCCAATTCCAATGAAGTTGGGACGTTGTGTACAACGTCAATAAAAATAGAATACAATGATTTGCAAATCCTTTTCGACTTACTATATTCAGTTGAATACACTACAAAGGCAAGATATTTAATGTTCAAACTGATAAACTTTATTGTTTTTTTTGCAAATATTCACTCATTTTGAATTTGATGCCTGCAACACGTTCCAAAGAAGCTGGGACAGGGGCATGTTTACCACTGCGTTACATCACCTTTCCTTTTAGCAACACTCAATAAGCGTTTGGGAACTGAGGACACTACTTGTGGAAGCTTTGTAGGTGGAATTCTTTCCCATTCTTGCTTGATGTACGACTTCAGTTGCTCAACAGTCCGGGGTCTCCGTTGTCGTATTTTGCGCTTCATAACGCGCCACACATTTGCAATGGGAGACAGGTCTGGACTGCAGGCAGGCCACTCTTTTACTACGAAGCCTCGCTGTTGTAACACGTGCAGAATGTGGCTTGGCATTGTCTTGCTGAAATAAGCAGGGACGTCCTTGAAAAAGACGTCGCTTGGATGGCAGCACATGTTGCTCCAAAACCTGTATGTACCTTTCAGCATTAACGGCATGGGCACTAACACACCCCAATACCATCACAGACGCTGGCTTTTGAACTTTGCGCTGATAACAATCTGGATGTCCTTTTCCTCTTTAGCCCGGAGGACACGACGTCCATGATTTCCAAAAACAGTTTGAAATGTGGACTCGTCAGACCACAGCACACTTTTCCACTTTGCGTCAGATTCTCCGAATGTGAAGATTCTCTGAATCTCTTAATGATATTATGGACTGTAGATGATGAAATCCCCAAATTCCTTGCAATTGTACGTTGAGAAACGTTGTTCTTAAACTGTTGAACTATTTGCTCACGCAGTTGTTAACAAAGTGGTGAACCTCGCCCCATCCTTGCTTGTGAACGGCTGAGCATTTCGGGGAGGCTCCTTTTATACCCAATCATGACACTCACCTGTTTCCAGTTAACCTGCTCACCTGTGGAATGTTCCAAACAGGTGTTTTTTGAGCATTCCTCAGCTTTCCCAGTCTTTTGTTGCCCCTATCCCAGTTTCTTTGGAACGTGGTGCAGGCATCAAATTCAAAATGAGTGAATATTTGCAAAAAACAATCAAGTTTATCAGTTTGAACATTAAATATCTTGTCTTTGAAGTGTATTCACTTGAATATAGGTCGAAGATGATTTACAAATTATTGTATTCTGTTTTTATTCATGTTTTACGCAACGTCCCAACTTCATAGACCACCGGAACACTTCCGGGTACCTTGACAACAGGACGCCAGGAGAGGGGGATAGAAAACCCAAGCCGCCAAGCCGCACTGTATTAGATACGCAGCCTAGCCATAGCTACGATGCCCAAAAGTTGCTGTGTGGTGGACTGTACTGTTAACAAGAAAAACAACCCAAATATTCGTTTTTTTGTATTGCCTAAAAGGCAGAAGAAGGGAGAAAAACGATTGAAATGGCTCCAGGCGATCAGAAGGAAAGACAAGGATGGACAACTTTGGGATCCTGACAGCAAACATGTTTACGTCTGCGGTCTGCACTTCATCACTGGTAATGTCAGCTAGTTTAACTAGCTAATGTAGTGATATAACGCCATGTATATCCACTGGAACTACACTAGGTGTTATGTACTACCCGGACTGTTATTATGGTTACACCACTACCATGTATGGTTATTACGTCTGCCTACTGAGCCACGATTAAACCGGAGTTCTATAACCCGGTGTGGTCATTGATCCTCGACCAATACTACCCCAAGTATTACTTCATGGTGGCAGCGGTAAAGTACTCTCTATGAAGAATGAAGATAGACTGATAAAATTGTCCGTGGATAATTTCTGTCATCATTCAAGCAAGAGTGCGCCGGAGCTGAGCTAGCCGCAAAGCTAACTAGCTAGCTAGTAACAGGAGACGTCATGGCATCGCATCTACCGACGATGAATTGGTCCGACCCGGACCTGGGTGAGGCAATTTCACTGTATAAACAGAAAATTACTCTGTATTTAGAAGATGAAGAAATAAATGGCGCAGCTAAACAAGCTAGGAAAATATGTCGTGGAATCGGAGATGAAGGATTAAAAAGACTGAACGCCAGTGGTCTCACTGATGATGAAAAGAAAAAGCCTGCCAAACTATGGGACTTCTTTGAAAAACAGCTAAAGTTGAATGTAAATTTCAGAATCCATAGACTGCAACTGATGCAACACAGACAGAAACCAGATGAGAATATTGATGATTTTGTGACCAGAGCCAGAACACTAGCACAGAAATGTCAGTTTTCAGACGAAGAGCTTAACGAGCGTATGATTGAGCTTATTATTGCGAGCACTCCCCATGATGCCCTGAGGAATGATCTATACAGCAAACCAAAAGGATATTCCTTAGCAGAGGTTCTGGCCGAGGGACGAAAATACGAAGCCCTGACAGCAGGCAATGAACAGTTAGACAAACTTAGCCTGTCACACAATGAGAGAATCCACGCTGTGGACAGGGACCGCATATGTCGTAACTGTGGGAGAAGCCACAAACCACGTCGATGTCCTGCATATGATGATGAATGCAATGCGTGTGGTGCAAAAGGTCACTGGGAGCGGTGCTGCAGGAAGGCCAAACGAGAGTGCCAGGAACACTCCAGCCAGAGCAGGAGCGGGGGAAGTAAGTCCCACACACCACAAGACGAACAGCACAAGCACAAAACCTATATAGACAAAAAGCAAGAGAGCAGGACTCGCATACATGCTGTAGAGAGTAGCAGTGAAACGGACAGTGAGAACGAAAGTACTTACCAGAAACAGTTCCACTCCATAACTATCAGTGAAAAGTGCATGCATAGCATAGACAGCAAGCCAGCCAGAGAGGAGGCGTACACAGTCCTGAAGGTGACACCACCTGACCTACCTGGTCGTGGATACACACTACGTCTGAAGATAGACACAGGTGCGTCAGGCAACACACTCCCATTGCATACCTTCAAGCAGATGTACGGTGAAAATGCATGTACCCAGAAACGACTGAAAAAAACCAACAGGAGGCTATCTGCATACAGTGGTCACGCCATCCCCTGCCTAGGCACCATTGACATTCCATGCCAGTACAAAGAATCCAAATGGATCAATGCAAAGTTCTATGTTGTAGACGTACCAGGGCCAGCCATAGTTGGGCTCCCAACATGTGAACTGTTAAACCTAGTGACTGTCAATGTAGATGCAGTGACCGAGAAAGGACATGCAAACCAGAAAAAAGTCAACACAAGACAGACAAAACCCAAAATGACCATATCTAACAGTGCAGACCTAAAGAGAGCATACCCAGACCAGTTTGACAAAATTGGCAACTTCAGTGGAAAGGCCAAGCTCTTCCTGAAAAAGGATGCTGAAACATCCATAGATCCACCACGTAAGTGCAGCATTCACATCAAAGACAAACTGAAAGATGAACTGAATAACCTAGTCGAACAAGATGTGTTAAGAAAAGTAGAACAGCACACAGACTGGTGCTCGAGTCTGGCATACAGCACAAAGAAAGACGGTTCCCTTCGCATATGCTTAGACCCCCAAAAGCTTAATGCCAGCCTTAGGAGATGCCCACACAAGATTCCTACTGTGGAGGAACTGAACCCGAAGTTTGCAAATGCAAAAATATTCAGCAAACTTGACGCAAAAGCTGGATATTGGTCAATACACCTAGAGGAAGAGTCACAACTGCTAACCACATTCCGAACTCCATTTGGTAGATACTGCTGGAAACGTTTGCCATTTGGTCTCAGTGTCTCTCAAGATCTCTTCCAGGCAAAGATGGACCAAATCCTGGAGGGGCTCGACGGTGTCGTCAGCATAGCCGATGATATCGCAGTCTACGGAGCAAGCGAAGAGGAGCATGACAGGAACCTGACCAACCTGATGGAGAGAGCAGCCAAGACAGGTATTGTGTTCAACAGTGACAAGTGCACAATCAAACAGACAAGCATCTCATTCTTTGGCAACCTGTACACAGACAAAGGTATCAAACCTGACCCAGCCAAAATCAGGGACATCCAGAAAATGCCGACACCCCAGAACAAAGATGAACTGAGCAGATTCTTGGGGATGCTGACCTACCTGTCACCCTACATCCCAAAGTTCGCAGACAAAGCACACACACGGAGGGTGCTGCTGAAAAGTGACGTGCCTTGGACATGGGACACTGACCACCAAAAGAGCTTTGAGGACCTGAAATCAGTTATCAACGAACATGACTGCCTGAAGTACTATGATCCAAGCACACCTCTGACACTTGAGGTCGATGCATCACAGAGAGGACTGGGCGTGGCATTAGTGCAGAACAAAAGACCCATAGCTTTTGGCTCAAAGACACTGGACGACTGCCAATCCAGGTACAGCAACATAGAGCGAGAAATGCTGGCCATAGTCTATGGAATGCAGCGATACCATACCTACCTGTATGGGAAGTCATTCATTGTAGTTACAGACCACAAACCCCTCGTTACCATATGCACAAAGCCACTGCATGCCGCCCCGCCACGGCTTCAGCGAATGCTGATAAAAACACAAGGATACAACTACGAGGTCACGTATCGACCAGGAAACCAGATGGTCCTGGCAGACACACTCAGCCGACTACCCAACCCTGAGAACAACAGCAACATCGAGCTGGACGAGCGCATTGACGGAACAGAGGCAGAAGTCGAGGATCCAGAGATGCTCACTGTTGCAATGATAAACTTCTCTCCCGAGAAACAGGACGCACTCCGCACGGAAACCACCAGCGACCCCAGACTCAATGCACTGAAAGAGCTGATCCACCAGGGATGGCCAGACAACATCAAAGCTCTACCAAGACAACTACGTGAGTACTGGTCATTCAGAGATGAGCTCGCAGTTGAAGCAGGAGTCATATTCAAAGGCAGACAGGTGCTCATCCCAGACTCCATGACTGATTCTATACTCGAACCGCTGCATGTAGGACACCAGGGCATCGAAAAGACACGGCGACTAGCGAGAGAAAGGGTCTACTGGATCAGAATGAACGATGACATCGAAAGAGTCTGCAGGTCATGTAGCGTATGCGTGGAACATCAGGATGCAAATCCAAAGCAACCTCTCAACCCACACAAAACACCGTCAAAACCATGGCAATCCCTAGCTTCTGATCTATTCGAGATCGATGAACATCAGTATTTACTGATTGTGGACAGATATTCTAAGTTCCCTCTAGTGGATGAAATGCCCATGCCTGTGTCCAGCCGGGCAGTTGCACAAAAAATGGAAATGTACATGTCTCTTTTTGGAAGGCCTGACGAGATACTTACAGATAATGGACCCCAGTACACAGGGCATGCGTTCCAGAAATTCACGGCTGACTGGGGAATCAGGCACGTGACAAGCTCACCCCACTATCCAAAAAGCAATGGATTCATTGAGAGGCATGTGCAACACATCAAATTCATTGTGAAGAAAACCATGAGACAAGGAGGTAACATACAAGTGGCCTTACTACAGGTCAGAGTAACACCCATTGATAGTAAACTACCATCACCAGCAGAACTGATCTTCAGAAGGCCGGTCACCACCCTGCTGCCAAGTCGAGGGGACCCAGGCAAGGAGGAAAACCGACTCCACCTGGAGCAGAGAACAGCAAACATGAAGGAACATCATGACCGCAGCAGCGGCAGAGAACTACCTCCACTCGGTCCCGGACAGCACGTATCTGTCCTAAACAAGGAAAAAGGGACTTGGTATCCAGCCACCGTCGTACAAAAGTGCAATGAGCCAAGGAGCTACATTGTGCAAACATCAAATGGGAACAAACTCAGACGTGGCAGGAGCCACCTGCGAGAAATTCACCACCTCCATGCACTGAGGAGCGCAAGAACCCGCTTCACAGAACCTCAACGGGATACTCATGCAGCTGGAACTTCTTCCAGCCAAACTTGTGAAACACACAAGACAGTACGCACAAGATATGGAAGAGCTGTTTCCAAACCAGCTCACTACAAGGACTATGAGTAGAGACAATCACACACAAAAGGAGGGCTCTGAATATGTTTATTGTTTTTTGAGATGGACAATTCTGAGTGTGTTGTCTAAAAAAAAAAAAAAAAAAAAGAGAAGGCAACCTCTGTGTAATGAAAAAATTGAAAACTAAACAGGGGGGATGTAGTGATATAACGCCATGTATATCCACTGGAACTACACTAGGTGTTATGTACTACCCGGACTGTTATTATGGTTACACCACTACCATGTATGGTTATTACGTCTGCCTACTGAGCCACGATTAAACCGGAGTTCTATAACCCGGTGTGGTCATTGATCCTCGACCAATACTACCCCAAGTATTACTTCAGCTAATAATAGGTTACGTCTATTCTACATTTTATAATCACCAAAATTTCAAGTTAGAATGCCAATAGATCAGTGGGCCCAGATGGGGAAACGAATTTAGTCAGTGTAATAGGCTAGCTACACTGAACGAGATGTAGCCGAGTTAGCTAGGCTACAACCCGCATAATGTTAGCTACACTGTAGTCTCCCTCGCCAGACTCCCTTCGGCTACACTGTAGCAGCCAGATGTGAAACTCAGCTGCGGGGTAGGTTGATTCATCTCCCTCCTCCACTCATATTTTCTAAGACCCGCTCTGGCCCCTCCCCCACCTCCTCCCCTTCCCCTCTCTCTCCTTCCCTGGAACAGTTTGGTCTGGCGCAGGTTGAGCCGGTGGCTATATGGAATTCCACAGTTAGCTAAACCTGTCTGAATGGGATCACATTCTTCAAACCCATATGTATTTTTATCCATTAAAAATCCTAAAATGGTCCCTCCCCCCTGAATATTTGGTCATATTCTCAATTTTGTTTATCTTTCCTAGAAACAAGGGGTAACTACCCCAGTCTCCCTTACCCAGTTAAAATGCAAACATTGTTATCACATTATTATTGTCATCCTTATTGAGTAGTATATCATGCATCATTGTATGCAGTCATGTGTAATCCAGTAAAAAGTAATAATTGAATAAAATGCAAACATTTGTTGAAAATGTAGCCTAGTTTCTATTTAATTGTAGATGTCGCCATAAGACACATCTGGCCATTGAGTGGGGTTATTAACCCATTCCCCTGTTCGATTGAAAGGACACTGGCCACCGATACTGCTAATTTTTCGCAAATATCAGTTCTTGTCCGTAGCAGCCAACATAGCGACATAGTTAGCCATTTAAACCGTGTTCAAACTTGCCGGCTTCTATCCCCCTCTAGCTCCACCCGCTCTAACGTTCGAACGCGGAAGTGCAGTGGTCTATTGGAATTGGGGTTTGTAGTTCCGGTTTACCTGTCGTAGCAAGGGGGACTTCAATTAGTGACACACGAGACGTAGGAGTGACGTGGCTGCGAATTCACAGCTAAAGTTGAGCAGCTCTTGTAATGGTAAGACATTGTTACGTTCTCTATCCCTTGGTTAAGCTAGCGTGTTGAAAGTAATTTAATAAATACCGCAGTTTTGCTGCTAATGTAATCATACATTGGTCTACTTTAACTAAAAAAAAGTTTTCTGAAAAAAATACACAACTTATCTATGAAATTGCAATATTGACACACATCCCCAGTTTGTTTTCAACCCCGTCACCCCATACCATTTATCCCCCTATAAAAACAATGGCTCAGTCCCTGTGTCATCAGCATTGAGGAAGTGACATCACACAAGTCTTTTGATGAACATGCTGCAAAGAAAGGCGTCAGCATCTTTTCTTACCTATATTTCATTGTTTTTATTGTTAGATTGACATTGTCTGCTCCAACATTTCAACTCTGTTGTATGAATAAATTATAGCAAACAGTGGCTTAGGAATAATTAAACAATACTGTTGCAAAATATTACAATTTTATGACATCCTAAATGCCATGTGGTGCTATTGTCTGAGATAAATATAGAGTTATGACTACTATTAGCCTAAAAGTTCAACCCCGTCACATTTTTATTACAACAGAGTTGAATCGTTGTGATAGGGTTGAATGTTGGATACTTCTTAGTAGATGCCTCAATTGTTGACTTTGATGTGAACTGTGTAAAATAATTCTTAATGCTATTTTATGTTCAACATTTTCAGAGGTCACAATGGCAAAAACAACAGCAGAGAAGCAAACAGAGTACAGGGCAAGAAGGAAGGCAGCCCAGAGAGAAGGGAACATTATCTCAGGAGTGAGCATGAGAGATGGAAAAGGGACACTGAGGCAAGGAAAAAGAAAAACATCAGAGATCTGAGTGACAGAGCTAAATGACACAAGTGCAAAATGTGGAGGAATGCTAAAAAAAAGACAGAAGAAAAGGGAAGCTTTGAGCATATCAACATCCCTCCACAAAGTATAATATGCAGTAAAGTAAATATGCAGAGCAACCCAGATCTGGATCCTCAAGGTCAGGGAAAATATGTTGTTAGGGGTTAATTTAGATCAGATGAAGTTGGGAAGTACAAAAAAAAATTATTAGGGTGTGTGTGTGTGTGTGTGTGTGTGTGTGTGTGTGTGTTTGAGAGTGAGTGAGTGAGTGTACATCGTGTATATATAGGTGTTTGTCCATGTGAGATTTTTATGTTGACTGCAGTCTTTCGTAAATATTTATTGCCTGGTTTTGTTTTAGGTAACATTTGGAGCCCAAGAAACACTCCCAAAGAACAAGATACAAACTGTACAAAGAAATAGCACAACTCAAAACATCAGAATCAGAATACTTTATTCATCCCCGAGGGGAAATTGGGTAACATGCACTCATAAAGGAGGGAAAACTTAAAAAAACAAATTAAAAAAAAAGCCTCCAGCGATCAGCAAAACAATGAATCTCCATGATCCAAAGTCCATGAACTGGTCAAGAATTGTACTGTGAACAGCAGAATCAGAAAAAAAATGTACTAGTCCATGAAGCCCTTTATTCCTGACATCCAGAGAAAATACCAGAAATGAAAGAAATAAGCAAATCATATCTACAGTTACTGTGGGAAAGATTGCCAGAAAGTATAGACTGCAGAGATGGTCAGAGCATGCATGGGGTTTTCAAAGAAATGCAGGAACATTGTGAAGAATAAAAGCCTGAGCAACTTTAACAGAAAGTCAGTCAACAGGTATGAAGATACATCTATTGAGAACAACGTAAAGACCTTCTTTACAAGAGATGATGTCAGCAGGATGATTACAAGAATAAAACAAACCATTACAAGAAACAAAGTAAAGCTGCAGAAAAGGTTCCTTGTAGACACAATGAGAAACCTCCACAGAAAATTTCTATTAGAGAACAATGTGAGGATCTCATACCTCGTATTTTGCCGCCTATGTCCCTTTTGAGTTGTGCGCCCCTCCCTGTCTGATTGTGAGACACAAATGTGCAAGCTGCATGAGAATCTAAGCTTTCTGGCAGAAAAGCTTAGTCAGCTGAAGCTGATTGAGACCTCAAATCTTGAGAGACTTACTAAAATTGTGTGCTGTGATACCACTAGCAAGAATTGTATGTACGGGGAGTATGAAAACTGCAAAGACAAAACAGTTCCCCTCTCGAGTACATATGAGAGTGGAGAAAAGGTGTCCTATACTCAGTGGGGGACAGAAGAGAAGGTAAACATGAATGATTGGGAGGAACCAACAGCAAAGATATCGGTAAAATAAATTGCTGAGGGCACCCAGGACCAACTTGCTGAGCAGTTCCACACACTCCTGAGCAAGTGCAAGAAGCATTTCTTCAATATTAGGCAGCAGTATGCCTACTACCATGAGCTGAGAAAGAGCATGGCCACTGATGAATGCTTAATTAACATAGATTTTAAGAGAACTTTACCTGCAAGTACAGTTCTGAAATCCAAGCAGTGCACTTTGGATCATCTCACTAGCAGGCAACACTACATACAAGGATTGTTTATGTAGTTGGTAACCAAGAACTGACCTGCTTCAGCATAATATACACATCAAAGCACAAAAGCCCAGCAGCTATATAGGAGCATCTGAGCCCTGTATTGGATTATATGCAGGCAACATACCCAGAGGTTCCTGTGATACACTTTTTTAGTGATGGTCCTTGTACCCAGCACAAGCAGAATGGCATTTTTTTTCCTTTTTAGCACTGAGCTGGAGAAAAGAGGCATCAAGGCAGGGACTTGGAATTTTTTGAAGCCAGCCATGGCAAGGCAGCACCAGATGGTGTTGGGGAAGCCTTGAAGAAGACTGCTGACATGCTAATAAGCCATGGCCGTGGCATCCAAGATGCACATGACCTCTTCAAGGCTCTTTTAGAGACTAACGCATATATCAAGTTGTTCTTTGTCGATGGTGAAACTGTTGAGCAGGCACTTGAGAGGATGCCCTCAAACCTACCAGCAGTCCCAGCAACCATGAGAACACATCAGGTAGTAACGCTTGCCCCAGGAGAGATAACCCACCCAGAAGCAGTTAGACTGTGAGTGTTTGATATCATTTCAACTTTGTCAAGGTGTCAGCTGCTATTTCACAGAGGCAGACACAAACCACTGGGAAGACCCAGCATTGCTAGGGCAGTGGTGTGTGCTCACATATGATAAAGATTTGTAACCAAGAATAATCCTTTCCATGGATGATACCCTTGTTCTAGTTAAATGCATGCACTGTGTCAGAACAATCAAGTTCTTTTGGCCTATCCGTGAGGATGTGCTGTGGTATCTATTTGAATTTGTGCCTGTGCTCATCCGGCCCCCTAAGCCTGTGACATCACCACATATGGACACAAAGAAGTGTGGGCCAAGCGTTCTGAATAAAGGATGCATAAACGAACACTTTACAGTCATGTCTTTAGAGCTCAGTGTTATGTACTGAATGCTATTCAAAATGGGACCAAAATAGGATTCCAGAAAGGTATTTTTCTTCACAGTAGCATATACTGTACATTTTATAAGGGAACGTTTTTACTGCTGACTATTCAGATACTGTACAGTTAAGGGGTTAACTGTACGGTTAAGGACTTAAGTATTGGAGTAGTACCTTTCCTAGATGGCCTTTCGTGGCATCCTAGACTTGTCTCCATACACCCCAGCACCATGTGAAGTGCAAAATATAGCCTTTCCATGATGAATGACCATCCGTGCAAAGTGATGAGCCACACCCTCCTCGCGGTAATCCTGTTAATGTTGTCAGAAGACAACAGAGCAGAACACGGTGGACCTAGAGGACTAAACCTCAATAATAAATCCTGCTATTCCTATGGGAAGCAGTAGTCCTAGCTGCATTCATTGATAGACTGATGTTAGGGCCAGGGGGCATCGTGGTTTTGCAGATGATCAATGCATCTTGACAATGGAGAGGCACAAAATCGCCAGTTAGCGGAGAACCATAGAACTGCATATGGAGTAGCGCCCCATGCTTTAAACAAACATACGCCACCGAAACCCTATTGGGGCATCCTGACGGATGACCTAATTGAGGTGAGGTGTACAGATCCATTCCATTGATGTCTGTGATGAATGCTTGATGTTTCTGATTTAATGTTAAATATTTCATAAACTGTTTTGATTGTTTCATGTTTTGTTTTTTTCAATTCAATTCAGTTCTCATTTTATTGACTATTATATTATTAATCTCACAGGTAAATAAATCCATACCATCTTGAAATATTGATCATCCCTTGTACCCTGTTATTTTCAACCCCATAGTGCTGAGTTCAACCCTGTTATTTGATAAGTTTTATTAATATTTTTATAACTTAGTTTTTAATTCAATTTCAACAACTTAACCAAATTCACAATTTTACCTGCTGTTTTTTTTTTCATTTTTTCAGCTGTACCTATATGGTTTACAGATAATTTAACAAAAGGGAGTTAAAAAAATAAACAAGGAAAAAAAAACAACTTCAGCTCTGAAGTGTTAGTTGTAATGATGGTATAAATTAAAGACATGAATAATTTTAAAAAGGAAAGGAGGGGTTGGGGTCAGAGAGGGGAGTTGTGTATGAATGTGTGTAGTGGTATGTGTGCGTGTATATGCATAAACGGATAAGGTGAATTGAGAAGACAGAGATGCATCTATGATACAGAATGTTATACAAGGGTTTAGAACGCTTCACTGTCTCAATATAGTCATGGCCGGGCTCCACCTTTTAATAAATATATCTTTCTGAAGTGTCAAAGAGTATGTTATTTGATCTATCTGATATATTTCCTATACTTTCTCAGTCCATAAATTATATGTTAGGGGGTTAGGTTTTAACCACTTAATTGTGATGCATTTACTTGCTGCTGTTAGTAATATTTGTAAAAGGTTTTTTTTACTTCTAGGTTTTTATTAATTATATTATAATTATATTATAATTAATTATAATATTAATATGAGAAGAAACATGAGTTTAATGTTGAACTGTGTGTACAATTTACAGGATAATCAGGAAACATGAAAGCCTAATCAAAATGTTAATGCATATTCTTGATAAAATATGAAGGCCGATGTCAGATAAAGTTGTCATGACCTGCTTTGGCAGTCAAACAGTGAGTATTATGAAATATAAATTCTGCTTAGAATAAGTGATCCTAAACTAGGGACATCTCATTATTAAGGTTCTACAAGAATGTATTGGAATATCTTTACAAATCTTATCAAATTCACACACGGTCCAAGTTGTCAGTGATGGGGTTGAACTCAAAACGACTTTTAGTGAGATAGAAATGCCTAATAATGATTGGGATTTCATGCTTGAGGTGGGAAAATGTATTTTCTCAAAGGTTTAACCAGTCCACTATCAGATGTAGTGATCAAAATTACAATTTGAAGTATTTTTTTCAAAAATGGGCATCCGGGTAGCATAGCAGTCTATTCCGTTGCCTACCAACATGGGAATGGCTGGTTTGACTCCTTGTGTTACCTCCGGCTTGGTCGGGCATCCCTACAGACACAATTGGCCGTGTCTGCAGGTGGGAAGCCGGATGTAGGTTTGTGTCCTGGTCACTGCACTAGCACCTCCTCTGGTCAGTCAGGGCACCTGTTCAGGGGGAGGGGGAACTGGGGGGAATAGCGTGAACCTCCCACGTGCTAAGTCCCCCTGGTGAAACTCCTCATTGTCAGGTGAAAAGAAGCGGCTGGTGACTCCACATGTATCGGAGGAGGCATGTGGCAGTCTGCAGCCCTCCCCGGATCAGCAGAGGGGGTAGGTAGAGCAGCGAGTGAGACAGCTCAGAAAAGTGGGGTAATTGGCCAAGTACAATTGGGGAGAAAAGGGGGGGAAATAAAAAAAAGAGAAAATAATACATGATCTTAAACAAGGGACATCTCATTAATAAGATTCTACAAGATTTTACTTGAATATCTCTACAAATTATATTCACACACGGTCCAAGTTGTCTGTGATGGGGTTGAACTCAAAACGACTTTTAATGAGCTAGAAATGCCTAATAATGATTGGGATTTCATGCTTGAGGTGGGAAAATTTATTTTCTCAAAGGTTTAACCAGTCTGCTATCAGATGTAATGATCAAAATTACAAATTGACATTTTTTTTTCCAAAAATGGTATGACCCAAAAGGCACTCGTCTCAGAGAATCACCTGGCAGAGTACAAACACTTGCATGTACATATTCACTCCCTCAATCACTCGCCCATCCAGACAGACATACAATCAGAGCTGGCCATTTGGGGCATCCTATATCTATCTACATATGTGGGCAGCGCAGAAGGAAAACTACATGTACAGCCTGTCTAATTAAAGGATTAGATACACTTGAATGGCCTTGTAGAAAAGCCCCATTTATTTCCTCTTATTGGATTTTCGTTTGTCTTGTTTCTGCTTTATTCAGTTTTACGCTGCAGTTTGTATTGATTATGGAGCATCCAATGCAATGCCATACAGAGTTAAAGTATCCCTGCCTAAGCATTGACCATGAAGTATCTACTTGCATTACCATCTAAATAAAGTTGACTATGTCAAAGAAAGCAGAGCAGACGAACACACCTAGATTAAAAGCATTTGCATATCTCTTAGAGTTTGTTGTAATCTCTTTTAGGTGCAGTATAGTTAGAGTTCACCTCTTCAGAGCAATACAGCTACTGTAAGGCAACTCATCAGAGCTGATACCCAATTTATCAGTAACTTTAAAATTATTATTTAGTCATAATTTTCTTGCCCTGCTTGCAAATCCCAACATCTGGAATTCCAAATATAGTTGAAACAAGCACTAAAAATAATTTGCAGTTACCCAGATCTATGCATCACTGTCAGACTATCACTGTTTGGATCGTGTGTCCGAGGAATAAAGTTTTTGGCTGGAGTGAATCATTTAATTCACATTCCCTTCATATAAAAGCATCTACAAAGAAAACATAAGCATAGCAGAGACCTCAATACACCTTCATTTTTTCATACTCTATTTTCATTGCTTTTCCATTCTAGAGATACACACAACAATAACAACAACAAAAAAAGGGGGGGCGGGTCTGATTGACTTGTCTCCACAAAACATATTTAATCCTGTGACATACTCAGTGGTTATCTTATCTCTTATCTCATCATTGAAATGTAAATACCGTCCATTTCTCCCATTTCTCTCGACATTGTTTCTCATGGGTTCTTATCCTATCAGTCAACAGGTACATGTCATATATTTCATTCACAATTTTCAGCCATTCATCTAGTATTGATGGTTCCACCTTGCACCATCTCTTCATAATAGCCTTATACATCTGCACTTAAATAGCAAATATCTGTCTTCACTTACAACAATATTTCCTGTCATATTATCAAAGCACAGTACTACAAATGATCTAGGTATACCATAGCCAAGAATTTTGATAAAAGCCAATGTTCTCTCAAAGTATGTGAGGACGTTGTAGATTTTTGTGTTCTCCAAATATGCAACCAATCGCCTTCTGCAATTCTCACCTAGTTCTTTTTCCCATTTTAGTTTTACATAGTGTTGTGTTTCCTGTTCTCTCCATTAGGTGCGGATATAATGTAGATATTATTCTATATTTCTTTGAATTATAAACTCCAATCATGGTTCTAATTATTTCATTTTCATTTAACTTTACATTGTGCTTGATTTCTCTGTCATAAAAGTCCCTTAATTGCAGATATCTGAAGAAGTCCTGGTTGTTTCCTGTATAGTTTTGTTTCAGGTCCTGGAAACTCATGACATCCTCATCTTTTATTACTGTACATAATGCTGTTATACAATTTAGAATCCATTGCTTGAACCTCTGATCAAGAGTGCCCGAGATAAGATGCCTGTCATAGGCTATCCATCGAACTAGTCTCAGCTCTTTCTCTAATCTATATTTTTGTAAAAGATTAAACCACAATTCTAACGTAAATCGAGTGATGGTATCTGCCTGTTCAAGTAAATCCTTTGCTACCTCTCTGTCTCCAATGAAACCTTGAATTTCCCTTCCTTTGTACACATCTCTTTAGATTTTTCCATTTTGCTTCATGATCCAATAAATTATTACTGGTCTAATTTGTGCTGCATGGAAATATTCCCTAGGATTTGCAATGCTATATCCTCTTTATATTTCTAAATCTGTAGCGTTTCAAATTTGACTCTTGGCCTTTGACCATTCCATATAAACCTTGAAATAACTTTTTTTCCCACGCTCTGAATTGTTTCTCAGGTATTACAAAGGATAGTAACTGAAATAAGTAGGACAGTCGTGGAAGTATATTCATTTTTTTCTTTTTCTTCCCTTTGTTCTCCCCAATTGTACTTGGCCAATTACCCCACTCTTCCAAGCCATCACGGTTGCTGCTCCACCCCCTCTGCCGATCAGGGGAGGGCTGCAGACTACCACATGCCTCCTCCGATACATGTGGAGTCGCCAGCCGCTTCTTTTCACCTGACAGTGAGGAGTTTCACCAGAGGGGTGTAGCGCGTGGGAGGATCACACTATTCCTCCCCAGTTACCCCCCCCCGAAAAAGCGCCCCGATCGACCAGAGGAGGCGCTAGTGCAGCGACCAGGACACATACCCACATCTGGCTTCCGACTCTCGGACACAGCCAATTGTGTCTGTAGGGACGCCCGACCAAGCTGGAGGTAACACGGGGATTCGAACTGGCAATCCCCATGTTGGTAACAATGGAATAGACTGCCACGCTACCCGGATGCCCCATTTTTATATTATCTATGTGAGCACCAAGGTCCAGTGGAAAGACAGCCCACCTTTTTGTATCATTCCTAATGTCCTGATCCACTTTGATATAGCGGGCTTTATATAGTTTATAGCTTCCTCTTGTTATAGTAACCCCGAGGTATGTCATTTTTTTAACTCAAAGTCAAGTTATATTTGTTGTATGATTTTGAATGGACAGTAATTCATTGTTAAAATCTGTGTTTTAGCTAGGTTCAATTCTTATCCAGAGTGGAAGCCAAACATCCCTAACTGGTTAATTAATACAGGAAGGTATGTGTCCGGGCCCTCTAAATAACAGATCATATCATCAGCAAAGATCCCAATGACATGCTCTTCGTTCCCAACCTTTATCCCTTTAAGGTCTTTATCCTGTCTAATTACTTGTGCTAAAGGCTCTATAAAAATTGCAACTGATGTCAGCGAAAGACATAAACCCTGCCTGGTGGACCACTCTAATATTATACTATAAGTCAAACTGATATTTATTTATTTATTTATTCCCCCTTTTTCTCCCCAATTGTATCCGGCCAATTACTCCACTCTTCCAGGCGATCCTGGTCATTGCTCCACCCACTCTGCTGAGCTGGGGAGGGCTGCAGACTACCCCATGCTTCCTCCGATACATGTGGAGTCACCAGCCGCTTCTTTTCACCTGACAGTGAGGAGTTTCACCAGGGGGACGTAGTGCGCTGGAGGATTATACTATTCCCCCCAGTACCCCCCCCTGAACAGGCATCCCGGCTGACCAGAGGAGGTGCTAGTGCAGTGACCAGGACACATACCCACATCTGGCTTCCCACCCACAGACACAGCCAAATGCGTCTGCAGGGACGCCCGACCAAGCTGGAGGTAATACAGGGATTCGAACCGGCAATCCCCGTGTTGGTAGGTAATAGAATAGCCCGCTACACTACCCGGACACCCTTTGTAATTTATTTGTATCCTTGCAGTTGGTTTTCGGTAAAGTGTTTTGATACATTGGATGGCCTAGTCATTTACTCCAAATTTCTCGAGTACTTGATACAGAAATGTCCAGTTGACACCGTCAATGCCTTTTCTGCATAAAAACTTATTAAAGCTACACTGATCTTTTTGAGTTTAACATGTTTATGATGTGTAGGGTTCTTCTTATGTTATCTTGAGTTTGGCATCATTTAATGAAGCCTATCTGACCTTCATCTATTATATCATTCATGAAGTGTTCATATATTTTTGCAATAATCAAAGTATACAGCTTATAATTTATGTTAAGTATTGATATTAGTCTCCGGACTCGATGAAGCAGCAGTAATTGGCAACGCTGTCTTCGGGAGGGGGGCGGAGTCAGCTTGTGTTCATCACATGAATGCATCTCTGTGTGTCGGAAAAAGCAGTGTTTCAGCCTGGATTCGCTTTGTCACGAAAGTCGGGAGGTGTCTCCTTCGAGACTGCCGGCCGGAGAGATGCAGTTGGCGAACACATGCAGTACGAGGGTGGGTGTTTGAACTAAAATAGGGATCAATTGGCCATTAAATTGGGAGAAAAAGGGAAAAATCAGAAATAATTTTTTAAATAAAAAAAAAAGTATTGATATTAGTCTATAACCCGAGCAGATCTCACTGTTCTTTCCCTTAACAATCACTGATATTACAGCTCCCTTCCAGGATAGTGGGAGTTCACCATGTTTGAGTGTATAATTAAATGAAGACTCAAGTATAAGTTGTTTACTGAATGTTTTGTACCACTCATACGGTAGACTGTCGCTGCCAGAGGACTTATTTGTTTTTAGCCTACTTATCTCATATGGTGACAGGCATGGACGCAAGTCCATGAATACTGGGATGGCATCCAGCGCTTTACCTCTGCCCCCGTCCATAGGGTTAGTGGTTGTGTCAGGAAGGGCATCCGATGTAAAGTTTGCCTAATCAGTGTGCAGATTGACAAACCCATATTGGATCAGTCAAAACTCACTACCAGATCAGTCAAGGCCCGGTTTAACAATGACTGTCATTGGTGCTGTGCCCTCACAGGGTGCCGATGGAAACTATAAAATATGCTGTGGCGACTCCTGAGAAACAGGGAGCAAGCTGAAAGAAGAAGATTGATTTCTCTATTTCTGATTTTGTAATAGGTGAAGTAAGAAGGTCCTTTTGATCTCTCCCTATTGCTGGTAAGTCCAGTGCGTCTGGAAAAGCTCTCATTTGGTCAATGTCAGCAGACGGAGGCTGGCTATACAAATCTTTATATAATAGTTCCTGAATATATTTCAGTCTCTTTGGGTTCAAAGCTATCTGATTTGTGAGTGTATCACTTAACTTATGAATGGTCCTATCCACCTGTTGTTTTTGCAGTCTTTTTTGCTTGTAATCTAGTTGCTATAGGCCCCAACTCATAGTAGGATTGTTTTAGAAATTTTATTTTCTATCTCTGTGGTTCATAATTTGTCCATACTATACCTAATCTCTTTAATTTTTTGTATTATTTGATTTCTTTTTAACTGTAACAAAAAGGGAAAGAGAATGTGCCAACCTTTCTCCTCCAGAGCAATGATGCTGTCAGCATGGTCCATGGGTTCATCAGTGCATCTCAGCAGGGAGGCAAGGCCCTGACCAAGGCAGAGCTGGTTTCATCAGGATCCATACAAAGTTGTGCTTTATGTCTGCCCCTCCCCTAGAGAGCCAGCCATGAGCCTCAGAGAAAAGCCTGAATGTCAGTTTCACTGAAATTAAAGATCCCATAGGTGTCTCAGCAAGACACAGTTTAAAGTAGGCCTCCAACACAATCTAGCACAAACATGCAGACCCCTGCCTGATTTGCAGCATGATGATGAGGCTTCTCAGCCCATTGTGGTCTAGAGGGATGTTGAGAAGTTTGTTTGACCCCATAGACATGAAACTAACTAACTAACTCTCTCTCTCATATATTTATATTTATTTATTTATTGTGTGTGTGTGTGTGTGTGTGTGTGTGTGTGTGTGTGTGTGTGTGTGTGTGTGTGTGTGTGTGTGTGTACAGACAGGCAACAAATTAAAGGAAAAACCTGAAGGCTTGACCCCTACAGTGAGGGGGTCTGGGGGCTCTGTTATGCTGTGGGGGGCATTTTCCTGCTTAGAGGTAAGGGTCACAGCAATTCCAGACAAAGTTATTCTGAGTGATCATCTTTATAAGCAACACGGACAAGAGAGTGCAAAATGATGACTTGGCTAAGTGGAACACCCAAAGAAGCCAAAATAGTTACAATAAAAGAACTCAAAGACTTAGACCAATACAGATAAGGAACAATAAACACTTGCCTGCCTGTGCTGATACCATGGAATATTTCAGTTTTGAGACATTGATGGCTTCTTCAGGAGATATGTTAGAAATTTGCACAGTTTTTAAAACATCTGCAAGACAGCTGCAGAGCAACACCAGCTCTTCCAGGCCTACTTGAGTGCAGGTGAAATGTTCCAGCCAAAGTATAGTATTTGAAAAGGGCACATAATTCTACATAAATGACTACAGTGACAAAATCAGAGGCTGTTGTTGGTGTGAATTTGGTATTTAAAGATCTCATGCGGTGACAGTGAAGGTCACTTCATGCAAAAAGGGCATGTATAATTTGCAGGGGAAAAGTGAAGATGAATTTGAGGTTGGCAAGCTAGAGCTGGTCATTGTTCACCACGGCTCTGTGTTCTTCATCTCAGAAAAAATATTTGTTTATTAAGTTGCGGGACATTGGGGTCTATTGTGTATTAGGGACTCCCCAAGAGCAGTTTGTTTGTGTGAGGCATGAGGATCTGCTTGATTTTATCCTTTGCCAGCTTATGGGATGTGTGATATGCCAATAATCCCTTTCCATCACTCCTTTGTAGAGATATATACTAATACAATGATGGTTGCATCAGAAGAGATCAGCAAGGCTGTCCTGGCCGCTCTTCCGGGGCTCTCACTAGATACCTTGACAGGCCTGGAGGGCCTTGGTGCACAGAGCAGGGAGGACCTCTGCTTTTTTAAAGAAGAGGATCTTCTGCTCTACCTCTATCCAGTCCAGTGCAGAAGGATCATCCGTGTCTTTCCACCAAAAAGTAATGGTTCAGTTAATATCCCAAAGTAGAGAGATATTCAGTTACAATTAAATGACAAAAGGTAAAGCAAAACTGCCCTATAAACCTTAAAAATAATCTTGGGCAAATAAAAGAACACATGAAATAGGCTAGATTATCAGCACTGCACGCTTTGCCTAATGGTGAAACAGCTTAACTGACTTGTCTTGTCTTCTATTTGTAACCTTGCAGAACAGGTCTTTGAGATTATACTTTATTAGTTTTCTAATATAAAAACAAATAGATATAAATAAACAATTGATATTCTTATTTCTTGAGGTGAAAATGTAAACGTGTGTCTAGAGACTAAGCGGGCTTCAACAATTTGCTAATAATAAACCTAAAGAGAGTCAAAGAGATCCCCCCCTTTTTCTCCCAACTGTACTTGGCCAATTACCCCACTCTCCCGAGCCATCCCGGTCACTGCTCCACCCCCTCTGCCAATCCAGGGAGGGCTGCAGACTGCCACATGCCTCCTCCGATACACGTGGAGTCGCCGGCTGCTTCTTTTCACCTGACAGTTTAGAGTTTTACCAGGGGGACGTAGCGCATAGGAGGATCACGCCATTCCCCCCAGTTCCCCCTCCTCCCCGAACAGGCGCCCCAACTGACCAGAGGAGGTGCTATTGCAGCGACCAGGACACATACTCACATCTGCCTTCCCACCAGTAGACATAGCCAATTGTGTCTGTAGGGACGCCCGACCAAGCCGGAGGTAACACGGGGATTCAAACCGGCAATCTCTGTGTTGGTAGGCAACGGAATAGACTGCCATGCCACCCGCACACCTTTAAGTCAAAGGGTTTTATTGTCATATATGCAGAACAACACAGGTCATCCCAAACAATTAAAATCTTATGGCATGGCTAGGTCAGGTATGTAGCACAGGACATATTGTATAATACATACAAAAAGACAATAAACAGACTGTCAGACAGACAGTAGTGCAAAACAACACACAATGGTGTGACATTCTGTCCATTCCAAGTAAATTCCTCCATATAATTTTTATATTTTGTGTTTATGGTTGTCTTATAAATGCTCTAAATGCTACAATACCTTTGATTTGTTTTGAGACATTTTTCTAGCGAGAAATAGCATAACGTAGGCCTTCTAGCTAGCATCGAGGATAACCCTCCTCAACCCCCTCGACGGCGTCTGGATGGCAGCATATGTTGCTCCAAAATTTGTACACATCTTTCTGCATTAATGGTGCCCTCACAGATGAGCAAGTTTTCTTTGTTGTCTTCTTAAATTGTCGATGGCTACTTGGCAGATTGTCTATGGCAAATAATAATAATAATAATAATAATAATAATAGATAGACAGAAAAGGAAGGAAGACTATAGATAGTCTTCCTTAAAAGTTAAAAATTGACTTCCAGAAAGTTAATAATGTCAGGCAGAGCCAAAACATTCAGAGATGCAGAAAAAACTGGGCTGTTGTTACAGGGAGTGAGTATTGGAGTTGCTCGAAATCCGTAGTAGTGTTTATCACTGGAACGACCAAGATGGTCATTATGACCGTTTTGGATTTTCAAAGTTTAATAACTTTGTGAAAGGGGAAAAAAATACAGACCTGCCGCTTCCCTGAATTCTCCTAAAATTGCATGTGCATTTGAAATTAGGTTTAGATCAACTGCACACAAAAAAGTTGAGATAAGATCTACCTAAAACGACTATGAGCGGTCAAAATGACCATCTCATAATTTGCGGTGATCGTGCGTGTCAGGTCACTATTTACGACATGTGTTGGTCACATCATTTCATACGTGAAGTTCATTGCTCTGTCCAAGAAAAAGAAAAAAAACTAGCATTCTCCAGTGCAGAGAAATCATAATTTAATTTTTAATTATTGCCAACATGTCTGCTTACAGACGCAGTTTCAGATGCACCATGACTACCACCAACGCGTTGCGGTATTTACACGGGCATTGGACAGCGACCATTTTAAATTGTTTGAAAAATAGTATTGTGGCGAATTCTAATAGAGTGTTCCTGCTCCAATGTCATTTGCATATTACCCATGATACAACTGAAGTGTCAATGTTTTGGTTATGTTGTGGGATACTGAACATGTTAAAAACGGGCATATCTGTTACAGATAGCGGGGATGTGGTGGAAGGTAATGGGGACGTTATGAGAGAAGTTGTATTAGATAACATGCTATTTCCCACCATGAGTGTAAAGAGTAGGCAAATAGATAAGGTCGCTTCTGTGGCCAAGAAAAAGATTAAGCTGAGACCAATACGAACTTGTGTCTGTTATGACTAGCTTGGCTTGCGGTCATTAAAAGCTTGCTTGTTAACTCTGAAAGGTTTGCTGAGCAGTCCATTATTTGACCACGTCACATTGGTGTCAGAAGTGGGATGGTGAGACCGTGAGGTCATCGGAAGCACGTGCGCCCAGAGGCGTGAGGGAGCTGATATGCTGAAGCGCTTCCCGAACGAGGGGGGTAGTGTAACGTGCATGGATAAGTAGACACGTTGGTCCTTGACTAACGGGTCAAGGACCAACCTTGGTCTGACCTGGTCTGACCCTTTAGTCGAGTGGTTAGCGATGTCTCCCGCGGTGCGGACGATACGGGTTCGTATCTCGGCTGCGGCAGTTCCTGTGGTTGCCTCCCGAATTCACTACATTGGTGTCAGAAGTGGGATGGTGAGACCGTGAGGTCATCGGAAGCACGTGCGCCCAGAGGCATGAGGGAGCTGATATGCTTAAGCGTGGGGACGCACTTCCTGAAGGAGGGGGGTAGTGTAACGTGCATGGATAAGTAGACACGTTGGTCCTTGACTAACGGGTCGGACCCTTTAGTCGACGGGTCAACATTTTCGCTTGCAGAGTGGGAGACACGGGTTCGCGTCCCGGCTGTGGCGACGGTTCCCGGGCTGCCCCCCGAATGCACTACAGTATTAAAAGTTGTTCAAATTTTCATTGATTGGTGCAGCATCAGCAGTAATGCAGACGACGGTACACCTGTGGGTACTTCATCTACCCGCCCTGCTTGGGGTCCTGCGACTACAGATGACATCACTACTTCACACATTATGGTTGGGTAGGGGCTTGCATAGGGGCTAGTTCAGTTTAGCAACAGCGAGAAACAGTAGATTGACAGACACAGCTTGGGCCTTCGGCCCCCACACACGTTTGCTCGTCCTGAGCCTGCAGCCTCGCTCCTTAGACGCAGCTCGGGCCTTCAGCACTCGCACCTTCACTAACCAACCCTATGTCAATATGTCGTGATGTCAGATGTAGTCGAAGGACCCCGAGTCGATATTGTACTCGAGCAGAAATGGAACCCACACCAGACTGTTGTGGTGAAGAGGTAGCTGAGCTCTCAATTTACCAGTCAATCTTCGGGTGTCTGGGCTCAGCCTTAGAGACAGGGTGAGGAGCTCGGACATTCGGAGGGAGCTCGGGAGTAGAGCAGCTGCTCCTTCATGTCGAAAGGAGCCAGTTGAGGTGGTTCGAGCTTCTAATTAGGATGCCTCTTGGGCGCCTTCCTTTGGAGGTTTACCAAGCACGGCCAACTGGGAGAAGACCCCGGGGTAGACCCCGAACTTGCTGGAGGGACTACATGTCCAATCTGGCTTGGGAACGCCTTGGAGTCCCCCAGGAGGAGCTGGAGGGCGTTGCTGGGGAGAGGGACGTCTGAAGTGCCCTATTTAGCTTGCTGCCACCGTGACCGGACCCCGGAAAAGTGGCTGATGGTGAATGAATGAATGAATGAATGAATGAATGAATAAAATTATAATTTTGGTGTCAGTTAATTTCTTAACAGACATACTAATATATGTAATGCATTAATATCTCAATTGGGTATTTATCTTGGCAGAATATAGAATTTAAAAACCGTGGTGGTCAAAATGACCGCCCACGGTCGTTCTAGTAGTTTTTAAGTTCCGGCCGTTGTTTGGGACTGTTTCAATGTTTATTTTCAGTTCTTTTTTTATTATTTATTTATTTGTTTCCGATTTTTCCCTTTTTTCTCTCAATTTAGTGGCCAATCCATCCCCATTTTAGCTCAAACTCCCACCCTCGTACTGCATGTGTTTGCCAACTGCATGTCTCCGGCCGGCAGTCTTGAAGGAGATGCCTCCCCACTGCTTTTTTCCGACACACCCAGAGACGCATTCATGTGACGAACACAAGCCGACTCCGCCCCCCTCCCGAAAACAGCGTTGCCAATTATTGCTGCTTCATCGAGTCCCGCTGTAGTCGGATCTGACGAGACCGAGGCGCAAATCCCGGTCCCCAGTGGGCAACTGCATCGACACAAAGCCGATGCTTAGACCGCTACACCACCACTGGCGTAAATATAGGTGGTGCAGCCAGTGCAGTGGCACCAGGGCCCGTCGCTAGGTGGGGCCCATCAATATTTCTGCATGCATTGTCCTAGTCCAATGTTACGTGTCTTTTTTGAGCATGTGATGATAGCTTGTTTAGCGCGTGCAACATCATTCACCTATCTAGCCTACCTAAGTAACGTTAGAAAAATAAAATCAAGCAAGCAAGCAAGCATGAGTTACACACATAAAAGTGGATGTAAAAAGAGGAAGGAGAACAAGGAAAAAAGGAAAGCTGCAATGTGTGCTGCGTGCGTGCAATCTACCAGGTTTTGAGTCTGATGTGTGCTCCCCTGTTACTCTTGAATGACAAGGCTATTAGCTATATTACAGCCTAGTTGCTTTGTTGACATGTTTCATTGCCTTGTCGACTGATTTGATTTAGAGACCGTCTGTTTAGGTTTCCGAACTCTGTCCGTGGTGCGTCCGCTCTCCGTGGTTCTGAAGTGAAATATTTTCACTTTTCAATTTTGTTATTCAAGTTCCACCATGTCTCTCTGAAGTTTAAATTGTTTAAAAATAGTTTCATAGTTGTTAAAATGTTAATTTTGGTGTCAGTCATTTCCTAACAGACATACTAACATATGCAATGTATTAATATCTCAATTGGGTATTTATCTTGACAGAATGTAGAGTTTAAAAATCGGCCAATGGTCGTTTTGTTTCCATATTCACAGTGATTGACTAAGTGCTGGCGGTACGGTGGTGCAGTGGTTAGTGCGGTCGCCTCACGGCAAAAAGGTTCTGGGTTCGAGCCTCGGGGTAGTTCAACCTTGGGGATCATCCCAGGTTGTCCTGTGTGTGGAGTTTGCCTGTTCTCCCCGTGTCTGCATGAGTTTCCTCCAGGTGCTCCAATTTCCTCCCACAGTCCAAAGACATGTAGGTCAGGTGAATCGGCCGTACTACATTGCCCCTAGGTATGAATGTGTGTGTGGTGTGGTGTGGTGTGGGGTGGGGGGAATGGTCTGGCGGCCTGTCCAGGGTGTCTCCTCGCCTGCCGCCCAGTGACTGCTGGGATAGACTCCAGCATCCCCGCGATCCTGAGAGCAGGATAAGCGGTTCGAATAATGGATGGAATGGATGACTAAGTGTCATTAGGGACATTGGTCTGCACAAAGTTTCCTCCATCTGTACCCAGGCAGAGACCCAGTCACCGAGGCTGTGATGAAAATGGGGCCATGTGCAGGATGCTGTGCATATTTGCTGTCCAATAATATAGTACATGGAAATTTGGAAGGGCAAACCCCCCTGATGTTTTTTTTTTTTACCCCCTTTTCTCCCCAGTTGAATTTGGCCAACTACCCCACTCTTCTGAGCCGTCCTGGTTGCTGCTCCACCCCCTCTACCAATCCGGGGAGGGCTGCAGAATACCACATGCTTCCTCCGATACATGTGGAGTCCCCAGCCACTTCTTTTCACCTGACAGTGACGAGTTTCACTAGGGGGACGTAGCGCATGGGAGGATCACGCTATTCCCCCTAGTTCCCCCTCCCCCCCAAAAAAGGCGCCACAATCAACCAGAGGAAGTGCTAGTGCAGTGACCAGGACACATAGGCCACTGACTTCCAGTTTCTCCTGCAGCAGTCATACCAGTTTCCTGTTTGTTGGCGTGTGCTATTGACAATGGCATATTTTTCGCAATGCCTGCAAGATGTATCATGGATAAATGTCAACGACATGCACAGAATTGTCGGAAAACTTTCACCTGCACCTACCAGCAAAAGGGTGAAAAGTTTCAAGTTGTACATATCAACTTATGTCCACAATTATGAAGATCATCCTCATAATAGAGACCAGAAGTCAGCGGACTACAGTTACGCACAGAGCCGATTGTGTCTGTAGGGACAGCTGACCAAGCCGGAGGTAACAACGGGATTCGACCGGCTATCCCCGTGTTGGTAGGTGTAAGGGACAGAGCTAGAAGGCAAGGGGAGTCACACATAATTTTTTCAAAAAATAAGTTTTTATTTACTCAAAGCCATCCCCCCTGTGATAACAAAAAGCTCTGGGCCCATAAAAGAGGTCAACTGAACAGAACTTAACTCATATCATGCAAAAGTAAGAAACTGAACATAAACTCAACATACCAAACTGACCTAACAAACTGAATACAATGGGGAACGTATATACTGGCTGGTCAGACCATTTTGAAACAAAAGGGGTAACACACAAATAACACTCTACCAACTAAACTAATTAAAAGAAGGACAATTCTTCAATAAGTTAACCCATTTAAATAATAACCAAAGCAAAAGAACCCAAACCTAACAAAGTCTAAAGAAACAAACAAAATATCTAAATGAAGAATAACACCCCCCCCCCCATGGCATAGCAGGTAGTTGGTAGAGCCCAATTGGCCACCCTGTATTTAACAGCTCTGCTCTGTGGAGCACATGTTTTGCTCAGGCCTGACAAGATGTCCCCCAGCAGTGGCCACCAGCATAGGCACCCCCAGCACTGGTAACGCAACAACTGAAATTTAAGACAACATGAACTACACGTGTGGCTGCGAGTGTGGCCATCACAGTAGGCAACAGAATAGACCGTATCTGTAAAAATGTATTTCTTACTCTAACATGGCCTTTATTCCATATAACAGAAGAAATGGCTTTGGTCTAGGGTTTTAAAAAAGGACTTGGGAATGAACATTGGGACCGTCTGAAAAAGATATAGAAACCTGAGCAACACATTCAGTTTTACCGCATTAATGTGGCCTGTAAGAGACAGGGGAAGACAGGATTAATGAACAAAGTCGAGTCTAGTGTGCTCTAGAGTAGAAATGTCCTTCTTCAGAATCGAAGAGATAGAGGCCTGACAGAGGGACTGTGGCAATGTACAGGTTTTAAGGGCTTCAATAAACATGTTAAGCATGGGTTTCACCAGGATATATAAAAATGTTTTAAAAAACTCAGTGGGGAACCCATCGGGTCCGGGGGACTTACCACTCTGCATAGACTTGATGGCCTGGGTTACCTCATCTAAGGAGAGTTAGTGGTTGATCAAGTTGGGACTTAATGTCTTGGCTAACGGAGGAGATAGGCAGGTTGTCAAGGAATGTGTCCAACAGAGACTGGTCTGCAGGTGATTCAGACTGATAAACTTTAATGTAAAAGTTTTTGTGACAGGGGCGTCCAGGTGGCGTGGTGGTCTATTCCGTTGCCTACCAACATGGGGATCAGCGGTTCGAATCCCCATATTACCTCTGGCTTGGTCGGGTGTCCCTACAGATACAACTGGCCATGTCTGTGGGTGGGAATGCGAATGTGGGTATGTGTCCTGGTCGCGTTATTATGAAACCCACTGCTTTTCTGGCCAAGACACGCCCTGTGTAGCATTCAAGCGCTAGGCTTGGCCAGGCGTCCATGTTTGCGCTAGGCACGCCCACGAGCCTACTCGCTATTAAAATGAATTGAGGATTTTAAATCTTTGACCACCTCCGACGCAAACCGTGTTTGTTTTTTCGTGATTGAATACACTTTTGCACACGTTTTGTGTGCCCTTATTAACAAGTAGTGGTTATCGCCATCAGCCAACTACTTAATACAGGAAAAATTACTCCCTTTCAGGAACTGTTGCTGCATAATATTATATCAGTATCATAGTAACTTTTTGACGACAGGCTGATGCTACTCAAAGCGACGTTGTTTTTTTGTTAGCCTAGCTATTTTTTCCACAAAAGGACAAGTGATTGTTCTATATTATTTAATTGGTTGATCGCGATAATCGCAGTTTTTTACTAAGCACACACAAAACATGTGGGGGTCACAAATTAATAACACTTTAATCAGAGAGGACACCAGAATGCCTTTAGCCTATTCTTTATTAGAGATCGGGTAGCAGAGGCGTTAAAGTTACTACGATACTGATATAATATTATGCAGCAACAGTTCCTGAAAGGGAGTAATTTTTCCTGTATTAAGTAGTTGGCTGATGGCGATAACCACTACTTGTTAATAAGGGCACACAAAACGTGTGGGAAAAGTGTATTCAATCACAAAAAAACAAACACGGTTTGCGTCGGAGGTGGTCAAAGATCTCAAATCCTCAATTAATTTTAATAGAGAGTAGGCTCGTGGGCATGCCTAGTGCAAACATGGACGCCTGGCCAATCCTAGTGCTTGAATGCTACACAGGGCGTGTCTTGCCCAGAAAAGCAGTGGGTTTCATAATAACGCATCCTGGTCGCTAGACTAGCCCCTCCTCTGGTCGGTTGGGATGCCTGTTCAGGGGGAGGGGGAACTAGGGGGAATAGTGTGATCCTCCCACGTGCTACGTCCCCCTGGCGAAACTCCTCACTGTCAGGTGAAAGGAAGCGGCTGGCGACTCCACATGTATCAGAGGAGACATGTGGTAGTCTGCAGCATCCCCCCCCCCCGATCAGGAGAGGGGGTCAGAAGAGTTGGGTAAAGGCTGGATACAACTGAGGAGAAAAAAGGGGGGGGAATCAACAGCAACAACAAAAAAGTTTTTGAGACAGTTATTAATATCAGAGGTATTGGTGAGGACATCTTGCTGACAGGATTTGATCTGGGGAATTAAATTGTGTGTACATTGTTGTCTAAGTTGTAGAGCTAGAAGTTTGCTAGATTTATCTCCAAGTTCAAAATATGTTTGCCAAGTTTTGTTTAGTAATTAATTGCCTGGTAAGTGGAGCGAAGGTTAAATTCAGTCTTCAAGGAAAGCCTTTTCTTATACAGTTCTAGGTTAGGAGAAGCTGCGTATTGCTTGTCGAGTTCGAGGATATGAGTAGAGAACTCCAGCAGCCTAGATTTATGTTGTTTACTGACATGTGAAGTATGAGAGATGATCTGACCTTGGGTAAATGCCTTCAATGAGTCCAAGATAGAGCATGGTGACATACCAGGAGTAGAGTTAATTTCCAAAAACATGCTGATCTGGTAGAAAAAAAGAGTGAATGGATACCCCATCGGACAGAAGGAGGGGATTCATTTGCTAGAGCATTTGATTCCTTGGCTTCTGTGAAAAATAGAGGCTTAATAATAGTGGAGCATGGTCATATATAGTGATACGTTCATATGAGCAGGTTTTAATTTTAGACAAACGTTTCTGGTCAATGAAGAAATAATTGATTCTCGAATAGGAGTGATGGACTGTGGGGGGGGGGAGAAAAAAAAGAGTATTGATGCGCAGTGGGATAAGAAAAGTGCCATGCTTCTGAGATACCGAACTCATTAAGGATGGCTTGAATAGGTCTGGCAGCGAGAGAACTGGGAGCAGGTTTAGGGGAGGAGCGGTCTACACAGTTAAAGTCCCTCCGAGAATGAGTTCATAGAAATTAAGGTGAAGAAGGACAGAAATCAATTTAGAAATAAACTGGTTTTATTTCTAAAATAATTATCAAAATCCCAGTTTGGTGCATAAATATTAGCAAGTGTGTCCTTTGTCATGTTAATTTTTGTATGGTTTTTATTCTCCAGCCCTCTGCCACAGCTGCTGATATCCAGACAGCTGTCACCCTACCCAGCACACCTCACTTCGCGGTGCAAGGTATAATCTTCCCTTATTTGATGAGGTTTATTAGTTGTTACATAGATACATGTGTCAAGAAAGAAGAAAGGAAAGACTGCAATGCAATATCAGCCAGTTTTATCCATAAAGAGCCTAATCATAAAGCACCTAGTCTAAATTAGCAGAAACCTTAACATACCTTTTTGCCCCTCACCTGATGAAATTAGTTCTTTCGTCCATCATGCCAACACCCCCTCTACTCCTTGTGCATTGCGTGCGCATGCGTGTGTGTGTGTGTGTCTGTGTGTGTGTGTTGCAGCTTTTTAGTGCTCTTTTAGTGATCATATTGTATCAATTCATTTCAGGAGAGACACTGAGTGCTGAAAATTGGATCTACTACTACTACTTTAGGCTGCTCCCGTTAGGGGTCGGAATTATTGTGATGGCGGTCTTTTGACTTTTGAAAGGGGTGGCAGCTCTCTACGCCGCCTACTATGTTTTCAACTTCCAATACCCTAAAGATAGATAAATAGATAGATTGTTTTTAGCCACACAACCAAAGGCCGGTGGAATTTGTTTCCGGTACAGCATGTTAAAACTGTACAGCACAATACAGCCATGGACAACAGCAGACACTCCACATAATATCACAAACAATACAGCCACAAAATAGCAGAAACAAGCATATTATACACAACAATAGGGGGAATGGTAGTATTCATGCTAGTGGTGTGTGAGGAAGGGACTATAGGCAGGAATTCAGAGTCCTGATGGCTAGGGGAAAAAAACTGTGAAGCGTTTAGTCTTATTGGACAGTGACCTGTAGTGTCTCCCCGAGAGAAGGAGTTGGAAGAGGTGATGAGCAGGATGTAAGGGGTCAGAGATGATCCTCTTTCCTTACTTTACAGTCCGGTGAGTATGTAGAGATTCAACTGAAGGGAGTGGGTTGCCTATGATTTTGGATGCCTTGTTGACAATCCGCTGCCATTTTTTCCGTGTTTGGCTGTGCGTGCTGCCGTACTATCCTGTAATACCAGATGTTATGATGAATTTGATAATGGCTGAGCAAACAGAATGAGAAGCTGATGTTTGAGCTGGTATTTAAGCTGCCTAAGAAAGTAAAGTCGTTGTTGAGCTTTTGCAATGATGTGTTCAGTGTTAATTTTCCACTTCAGGTTATTGCTGATGTATGTTCCAAGGAATTTCAAAGCATCAGTGGTGGTTGTCCGGGTGGCATGGCGATCTAGTCCATTGCCTACCAACATTGGGATCGCCAGTTCGAATCCCCGTGTTACCTCCAACTTGGTCGTTCCTACAGACACAATTGGCCATGTCTGTGGGTGGGAAGCCGGATGTGGGTATGTGTCCTGGTCGTTGCACTAGTGCCTCCTCTGGTCGGTCAGGGCACCTGTTCAGGGGGGAGGTGGAACTGGAGGGAATTGCATGATCCTCCCATGTGCTACGTCCCCCTGGTGAAACTCCTCATCGTCAGGTGAAAAGAAGTGGCTGGCGACTCCACATGTATCAAAGGACACGTGGTGGTCTGCAGCCCTCCCCAAATTGGCAGAGGGGGTGAAACAGCGACCGGGACGGCTCGGGCGAGTGGGGTAATTGTCCTGATACAATTGGGGGGGGGGGTCAGTAGTGGTGGTAATCGGTTCTCCGTTCATTTGTACGGGTGTTCTGGGTTTTGGCATGCATCGGTCCTGAGTTTGTCCAAAGGGTTTTAAACTGTTTAAAGAAAATAGATTCATTCTCATTTTCTCCAAACCCATCAGTTTCTGGAATGTTCCATTAACCACTTCCTTTGTGTACAGTTAAGTTAGGCAAAATGATATATATATGATATTAAACTGTATGCTGTGATGTCATTGTTGTTAAGCATCTGAGTTGGTATTCCCCCTGCAGGAAATTTATGTAAACACAGAGGAGTCCATGACAGACAGCATTTTTTTAAGATTAAGACTTTAATTAACCAATAAACTTTTTTTAATATTTTGACTTTTATTCATTAATTAATTTAAGATTTTCAAGATAGACCATATCAGGTATAAGGTGCACTTGCTTTGAGGAGATTATTGCAACTGGCCTCTACCAACAGTTGCGACAGATACATCCAGATATTGTTCTCCTGTGAGCTAGGAGGAATAGAAGGTAACTTTTTATGGTTTTTACACAGTATTTATCTCAAGGGCACACCAACCACATATCAAAACTTGAAAACTTTTTTTTTTCTGTTTTCAGAGCATTTTGTGGTATCAACTCCCAAATGGATAGCGAGGCAGAGAAGAAACACAAGCTTGACACACCTGTCTGCACCCTTTTAAGCAAACTCCTGGACTTTGAGTAGATGGGGAAGTAGGTGGTTAAGTGGTGTGAGCCTTTTCATAATGATATAGTGAGTTATAATATCAACATTGCCCTGGATGAATTTACCCAGCAGCATCCAGTTAAATTCTTCCATGGCGATATTGATGTTATAATTCATTTTCCTGCCACCCTCCCTTTTACTGTCACGCTCACTTTTGCCCTCTGTTTTGATCTGTGGGCCCTTACTCACAATAAATAAATCAATGAAAGTTTAAAATTAGGTAATGGACATCTTGCTCTACTTCTTCAACCAGGGCCGGTCTTTCATCATACTTTTCTGCAACTCTGTTAACTGGCTAACATCTCTCCATGCTGCTTTGATCTTGGTTTCCAGCCTTCTCTTCTATGGAGGGTACTGTTGGTGGCCTGTGTTCTTAATCCTGTACCCAAGCATCTCCAGGATTACGGTTACAGTGGTGTGTGATGTATACAAGCTCGATGGTCTCTGTTATGGTGGCAGTTGAGATATTGCGTAAGGCTGTGTTCATATTCGCAAGCAGGCTTTGTGATAGTACTTTGTCACTGAGTCATGGAAGTTGTGGAAGTCGAGTCTGGGGGTTGACTGTCTTTAGTCTGGCCATGATTATCATTTGAACCTCAGTAGCATCAGCCGTCATGGCTGGTAAGATTTTGTTTCAGCTGGTTGGAGCCTGTCCTCGTGTATCTCCTACCTACTAGGTGGCAATTCAGGGTTTTGAATTGTATAATCATCTTGTTGGAGCCTCTCCATCTCAAACTATGACAGTAGCGTCCTTCTATTGATGTTCGAGGATTGAGCCACTAGCTGCTTCTGAGTCAGTGTGGAAGTAGGTCTCCTACTGGTCCACAGTTCCCACATTTGCTTTATATAGGCCCTCTCCTAGGGTCTCTTGATATAACAAAAGTCTGAGCCTGTGGTTATTTGCTCAACTCTAGTTTACCCGCCACTCACTTCTTTTATGTTTTCGTTGTGTGTGTGTGTGCGTGCACATGTGTAAATGTGATGTTTGTCTGTCTCTGTCTGTTGGTCTGTCCTGCCTGTTGTTCTTGCTTCCCACCCCTATCACATTCTCTTTCAGTTTTCTGAGCTATTGTTTTTATTTTTTTCAATATGTACAATTGATTCAGCTAAAGTTTTAAAAGTTATTCATCTTAACATTGGGAGTCTTCTATTTGTTCTTTTGAGAGGCATAATGAAATGGTTATCTTGGGTGACTTCAATAGCAACTGGCTTGTTCATTCTTCCTTCAATCATAGACATTTATTTGGTAGTGTAAACCTCACCCAGTTAATTAATGAACCTACTAGAGTGGATTATCAGTCTTCATCTTTGTTGAATTGGATAAATTTCACTAATCCTGAAAGGATAATTAAATCTGGGGTTATGTCAGATTGTTTAAGTGATCTCTCTGTTATATTTTGTCTTGAAAAACAAAATTCCAAGTTCTCCTCCTAAATATATTGGACTGAGACAATGCAAGAATATTAATGTAGATTGTTTTAGTCAAGACTTAATTGCTATCAACTTGGATAGATTTCAGTTAATTCCTTCTGTTGATGATGCATGGAACTTCTTTTATTCAGAAGTTACTAATGTAATTGATAAACATGCTGCCATGAAAACAATAAGAGTTAAAGTTAGACATTCACCCTGGATCAGCTCACATCTTATCAGCCTTTTCAAAAAAAAAGAAAAGAAAAAGGGATAAAGCCTGAGCCAAATGTCATTTGTTTAAAGAGTCTGCTGATTGGTGTTAGTTAACCTATATGTGTTAGTTAGTATGTGTGTTCTTGAAGTTCTTGTAGTTTTTGGATGTGTTTTTGTCTTTGTGTTGCACTGCTGTGGGCTGGGGGAAAACGACATTTCATTTCATTTCATGTACAGAAGTACATGAAATGAAACGACAAATAAAGTGTTCCTGTTCCTGATTCCTCCAGATACTTGAGGAATTTGCATAAGACCAAAACAAGGAATGCCAAATCTGACTATTACAGAGATAGCTTTGTTTCAGGATTTTCATAAACCTAGACAGTTTTGGAATCAATCGAACCATATTCTCAAAAAACTAATAAACCAGATAAGAATTAATCATGAAACTTTTTCTGATCATTTACTTACTTCACATGCTTTTAATCAGCATTTCTCATCAATCTGTGGTTCCCAACACTCTGATTTTTATCGTACAGCTGGTTCTTCAACCCTTACTAATTCTAATGGTTCATTTTCTTTAAGAATAATCTTGCCTATTGATGTTTTTCACGCCAAATGTGAGTTAAAAGAAAGTAGTGCTGGTCCAGACGGTTTGGAAGCCAAATTTGTTAAACTTGCCACTCTTGTAATTGTGTATCCTCTTGCAGATTTATTTAACTTGTCTCTGTCTACTTGTTCATTTCCCTCATATGGAAATGTTCCGGAGTTGTCCTCCTTTTCAAAAGTGGGGACCCATCCGATGTGTGTAATTATCAACCAATTTATATTATTTGTACTAATGCTAAAATCTTTGAGAAACTTATTTTCAATCAGTTAGTACATCAATCTGTTCAATATTTTATCTCCAGCTCAATCAGGTTTTAGACATAACATCCATCACCACAGCTCTTCTAAAATTCACTAATGATGTGTTTTTTTCCTTTGATAAAGGTCAACTAATACGTGCAATTTGTACCACTCTTTCCAATGCTTTTGATATGGTTGATCACTACCTCCTTGATAAGCTTTATTCTATTGGTTTAACTCAAAATGCGCCCTCTGGTTTAATGCCTAGCTTCGTATTAGACATCAGTGTGTTGTCTTTCAAGGTTCTCAGTCTGACTAACTGTTGAAAAGGGGTTTCCACAAGGTTCCACCCTGGGGCCACTTCTTTTTTCTATTTGTATTAATGGCTTGCCCCAAATATGCTCTATCTGTCTTGTTCATCTGTATGCCAATGACACTGTTATTTACACTTTTAACTCTGATTTATTGTAAATCCAGAATTATTTACAGTTCAATTTTAATTTGGTCCAAAACTGTTTTCATGACAACAAACTATTAAATAAGATGAAGTCCTGCTGCATGGTGTTTGGCATGTGACGCAGTTGTTCATATTCCTTTGATTTGTATATTTATTTTGATGATGGGTCACCCCTTGAGAAAATTGATTTGTTCAAATATCTTGGACTTTGGACTGACCCTAAACTCTCATTTAAGCCCCACATTGATTTTATTATAAAAATAATACATGATTGTATGTGTTCAATTTATTGTTCAGTTAACTGTTTTACATTTCAAGTCAGAAATAGAATAATTTCTCAGTTAATACTGCCTATTGTTGATTATGCTGAGATTGTCAGAACACATTTGATACCTATCTTAGGCCTCTTAATGTTGTGTATAATTCTCTATTTAGATTTGTTTTGAGGTGTCCATATAGAAGTCACCATTGCTTCATGCATGAATTGCTTAATTGGTTGCAACTTAAATCTAGAAGGTAATTTGACTGGGTTCAGTTAACCTTCAAATGAGTTTACTTTAATTGTCCTTCCTATTTGTAACAGTTTTTGGTTCCATATAGATCTTCATATCCACTCAGCCTTATGCAATATCCCTTTTTTTATTTTTTGGTACCCAGAATTTTCAAAGAAGTAAGACGCAGGTCACTCCAATACAAAGCTCCTTCCAACTGGAATAAGCTTCCTCTTTTTCAGATATCTATAACCTCTTTCCATTGTTTCAGGACATCTTTATTTTCTTAAACATCTATCATCTTAAAACAGCCTGTTTATGCTTTGAATTTATGTGTACTTGGAGACAAACCAGGCACGGCGTTATGAGTGGGCCTGACGGTCCTAGGCCCGCCCACTTTTCACCAGGCCCACCCTACAATTTTCCTACCCAAAAAAATATATTATATATATTATTTTTTACAAATTTTCATTTAGTCATAAATGATTCGAAATTAGCCAATAATCGCATGATTTTGTGCAAAAAATAGTTTTTATAAACATCATTTTATATGTTGATGTTCATGCGTAAGCAAGTTCATGAGACACATGATGTGATGTTCGACACCGGCGGAATAGGCTAGGCTAGTTCCAACTGCCATACCATGAAATGCCTTTGCAATGCAGCCGACTTTGTTGCTAGATGGTCTGAGGCTGAGCCATGTAAAAAAGAAAGGCCGATGTTCATTACTACAGGATGCCTACTCTGTGACGACAATACATTTTTAATGCATCTTCTCTATGTGCCTTTATGAAATCGAGAAAAAAAACCCGGTGTTAATGAAATCATCTAGCATAGCCCATTGTCTTGTGATCATAGAGATTTGTAGACTGTGATTGATAGTGATTGATAATGAACTCTAGCAGCATGTCTTTACATGACAGATAACGTTATGAGCGAGTTCTGAATACTGGCTCGCTGCTCTGCTCGCGTTACTCAGGCGTCCCAATTCAATTCATTTAAACCTCCTTCCCAAAGGGGACTTTGCATGCCCTACGCAATGCTGTAATACCAAACTGCACCACTCTAGGTAGCGCGTAGGGTGGGTATTGGCACAGGGCCTTTGATTGGGCTGTGCTTGCTTGGTCACAGACCTGTTGCGCCCTCTATTGGTCGGTCAGTGATAGAATTATAGTTCAAAATGGTCACTCACTGGCTTTCAACGTTGGCAAGTGATGGTACTGCTGCTGTTCAAACAATATACGTATATTTTGCACTGAGTAATTTTTAACATTTTGGCTCATTTTGTCAATGTTGCATGAATTATGAGGGGTTTTTGTGATTACATTTGTTATTCTATCTAGCTCGATTTTGGTCTCACAATGCACCAAATTGATGCATTTAAATTGTCAATATTGAAAAATTTTCTTCCGGGGGACCATGCCCCCGGACCCCCTAGGGAATTCCAGGTCCATCCATAATTGGCCTGGCCCACCCAAAACTGAAATCCTGGAGCCATGCCTGAGACAAACCACTTCAATTGCTCTTAATGTTGATGTAATTGATTTATTATCAGGGTCATTTTATTCAATTTTTCCTGTTCTGAGGGCTGGGACTGTGGGTGGGAGAAGGTGAGCAAGTATTTTGCATCTGTGTATTTGCAGTATGTGTTTGTTATGTAATGCTGCTTTGATTTGTATGGGTTTTATAATTTTGTATTTGTCTATAGGTTCCCCTTGAAAATGAGATGCTACATCTCAAGGGGCTATCATTCAATAAATTCAATAGAGTTTGCTTTTACAATAGGATTCCATCAGTTCCAGGTTCTTGGTCTTAGTTGATCGATCCATCGATCGATTGACATAGAATTTTACTTCATGCTCATTTCAATCTGAGGAGTCAAGACCATTATCACAAGCAGGATTGTAAAGTGAGACTTACAAATTATTAGAACTAAAGGACGTTGGAAGTTCCATCCATCCATTATCCAAACTGCTTATCCTGCTCTCAGGTTCGCAGGGATGCTGGAGCCTATCCCAGCAGTCATTGGGTGGCAGGTGGGGAGACACCCTGGACGGGCCACCAGGTTATCACAGGGCCCACACACACACGCATAGGGACAATTTAGTACAGCTGATTCACCTGACCTAAATGTCTTTGGACTGTGGGAGGAAACCAGAGCACCCAGAGGAAACCCACGCAGACACGGGGAGAACATGCAATCTCAACACAGAGGACAACCCGGGACGACCCACAAGGTTGGATTACCCTGGAGCTCAAACCCAGGACCTTCTTGCTGTGAGGTGACTGTGCTAACCACTGCACCGCCCAAGTTGTTAGTTGTTTTGCAAATTTAAAATAAGCCAACAGGAGACATGAGTCCCTAAAACTGGCTTCCATCTATATAAAATAAAACCACCCAGGAAGAGCAGTATGAAGCATGAAAACCATTGTCCGGGGATTTGAAAGGGATAAAGATGACAATGTCGATGTGGATGATGATGAAGGCAGTGGCAAAGCAGTGGACATGGAGGACTTACAGGCATGCAGTTGAATGTCATTGTTCGTTATGAAAGACATTTGTGTTGCAAGGCGAATGCCCTATAAGCCGTTCCTCCAAATCTTATTCGACAACAGAAGTACAGATAAATAAATAAACAAACGAACAAATAAATAGAGTAGAGCAAAAGTGTTCCACCTTTTTGGTCCCATTTGAGTGGATATTGCATCCTACAACAGAGACACTTGCTGCAGGCCACCAAAGGAATCTTACCCAAAAACGTGTGACCTAAATGTTCATGTACTGACTTTGCAATAGGAGTGAGTCATAAACAAGAATGAGTGGAGATTATTTCTATGGGAAATAAGACCACATTGCACAATGCACACATTGCACAAGCACCTCAAGGCCTTTTAAATAGAACCAAAATGTCCAGCTGTGATCATTTTGTGGATCAAGGCAGCAGAGTCTGTTTACAGAAGTTGCACTTGGCTGGCCTCCTGACTAACTCTCAGCATAAGATGCCACACCCTGGCATGTCATAAACCTAATTAACCATGACAAATGTGAGACAAGTACCTGACAAAAGTTAATAACTGTGCGGATCACTCTTGGAGAGCTCAGAGCCTGTTCACTCTTTCTTTCTGTTCCCGCCCACACCCTTACCCTGCCTTCAATCACATCTGGGATATACTTTGACAAAATAAACCCACAACATGCTGCTGAATAATTCAAATTTGTCTCAGTGATGTATGAAGAGAGAGTTGCAATTAGCGCTACTGTTTAACCCCCAACCCCACCCCCGCTGAACCAGCAGGCAAACAAATTACCATCCACAAGGTGAAGAAACAGAGGTGGCAGTCTCTGTTGTTCCAGAGCCCCTGCGGCATAAAAAAAGAAACACGGTGTTTCAAAGGTGGTGCTCAGGAGGCAATGGGTTTCTTTGTTTTGTTTTGTTTTGTTTTTTCTAGTGTTGAATGCTATTTTGAGCCAGAGTGTGATACAACAAATCCTGTATTTGATTAGTATGATAGAATGAAGCTACCAATCTCCCAAATGGAGACTAACGACAACTAATGGATTGTCTTCTGGGTTTTTTTTGGGGGGGGGGGGACAAAGAAGTGCAAATCATTTCTGAGAAATCTTTACTGGCATTTCCTCTCTCCTCTATGTATTTTAATACTCTTCTTTTGGCATACAATTTGGTGATCAGTATAGATAGTTTCACAATCCACCACAACAGTTGGAGTTGAAAAAGTAGAAAGTTGGAATCCGTGATTTTTCTCCATTACAAAACAGCTATGAAGCCAGAATAACTAATACTTACTGGCATCTTTACCATAGATGGAGAGACACTCCAGTCTCCATATACTACTGTGGAAATGTTTAACCAGGTAAGACAAACTTTGGGGCAGGAGCAAACATGAACATGTTGGAAAAAACTCTGGCAGGAAAAAAGATGGAGTCGTGATGTCGATGTTATGATGCTTCTGTTGTGTAGAGAATCAAAATTAATGCAGAACAGTGTCCCCGATCTCTATATGGTTTGATGTAGTTTGAAATACTTTAGATTGCCTGCATTCACTTTGGTCCAAGGATCCCAGTTTAGCAAAGATGGGAATTGATCGCTGTTGAGCAGATGGCACATAAGAGACAATGGCAGCTACACCTTGTTTGTAGGCCAAGAGAATCAGTTGCAACAGGTCTATTTCTATTCCTATATTGAACTGCATGTGAATATTGTTCTACTGTCAAACTGATTATCCAGCAGAATAGCCGCATCGTCACCATGTGTCAAGTTGACGAAATACTTGGATTAGTGGGGAAAAATTGTAAATTTCAGCTTTAAAACTAAAATATATTCAAACCTTTTGGGCCAGACTTAGCTTATTTCATGACCTTCTCAGCATCTCTCCCACTGCCCTGTGCCGTGGGTAGAATCAAGGTGATTTCAGCTGGCGTTTGACCTTCTTAGGCCACGCACATATCTAACTTGTGATACTCAGCTAACTCCATACCATCACTTATTTCTCTCCCTCTGTCTTCCTCCTTCCCTCTCTCTCTCTCTCTCTCTCTCTCTCTCTCTCTCTCTCTCTCTCTCTCTCCTCTCTCTCCTCTCTCTCTCTCTCTCTCTCTCTCTCTCTCTCTCTCTCTCTCTCTCTCTCTCTCTCTCTCTCTCTCTCTCTCTCTCTCTCTCTCTCTCTCTCTCTCTCTCTCTCTCTCTCTCTCTCTCTCTCCCTCCCTCCCTCCCTCCCTCCCTCCGAAAATCTCCATGACTCAGTTTCTTAGTCTCCCCTCTCTTCATTATTCCCTCCATCTCTCTCTTACACTATGACTCACTCCCAGTCTCTCTCACACTCACAGTCTGACTCTCTCTCTCTCTGTCTCTCTCTCTTTCTCATGCACCTCTGGCTGTTGGCCTGAAATTCAGCCAGAGTTAAAATTTCATAAGTAAGAAGGGAGGGAAGTTGATGAGGAGTAAAGAATCTTAAATGCTACCACTCAGCCTCTCCCAGTCTGTTCTTCCCATTGCTATGATATCACATGTCTGATGAATAAAATACCCCACACTGACAATGTGTATGATATTGTTACATCTCCTGCCATGCTCTTGCTGTGGGCTTTTTTCGGCGCTGAGTGAAGATCACAAGCAGCAGCTGAGACAGATGAAGGTCAGCCCTTCTGATGCTTTCAGAATATCTGAGTAATCCTACTGAAGACAAAAATGGTCACTTAGCGGGAAAAAATGGTTTTCTTTTTGTCCTCACAAAAGCTTTTTTATTTCAATCACTTCAGATCCATGTTGTGCATTATTGTTTAGCTACATCCTTTTGGAGGAAAAAATTAACCATTGTGCTGGATTGTCTACACTACTATATATAAAACTTAGAAGTAGATTAGAACTGAATCTATGTGACACATCCTCAAAACAAACAGCAGAAATGGACCTCTTGGTAACCCCATTTCAGCTTGGGTCAACATATTTTAGAGGACTGGCTTTTTTCTCTCCTCTCTTTAGCTTCTTCGCTGATCTTCTCTGACACTGCTACACTCATTAAAGATTCATTAACAGGACTCCTGTATATTCTCTGCTCTCAACTCGCTCAACAGCCCCCACATCCTCACTCCTCAGCTTGACTTATAGCAGAAGTAAAGGCAGCGCTAAAACTGAATGGCGATCCTCATCCTACTCTATGAGAGACTGTTCGGGGGGGGGGGGTCACATCTGACAGTTTTAAGTCATCAGAAGTTACAAGTTTGTGTTGCTATAATCTAATTCAACTTCTACTTTATCAAATTTCAAACACAAATTGAGTAATGTAAGGATAATTGGGGGCATTATTCCTCTACCATACTTGGTCTGCACAGAAAAGCTGTCTAAACCAAAGGGTGTTGGGAAGTGAGAGATGGATGATTTTCTATCGAAACAAGACTTAATGGATTTTTTTTAATTCCCCTTCCCCCTTTTTTCTCCCAAATTGTATATTTATGGCCAATTACCCCACTCTTCCAAGCCATCCCGGTCGCTGCTCTACCCCCTCTGCCAATCCAGGGAGGGCTGCAGGAGTACCACATGCCTCCTCCAATACATGTGGAGTCGCCAGCTGCTTCTTTTCACCTGACAGTGAGCAGTTTTGCCAGGGGGACGTAGCGCATGGGAGGATCACGCTATTCCCTAAAACAAGCAGTGTTAGTTGGCTCTCTGTTGTCCTGAACAGCAGAGTGCCTTACCTTTGAAAAGGCTCGGACATCTAAATAATGTGGAAAATGGGGGATCTCATGAGATGGCGTCATTAAGGTGCACAGTGTAACCTTTGACATATGACACGTTCAAACAAAAAAAATAACTTGATGACTTTGGTCTCTACTTTTCCTAAAATTTCACCCTGACTAATTTTCCACCTAATCCATGTGTAGCGAAGAGTCGCTGATTCATTATGAAAATGTTTTCACCAAGCATATATACCCAAGTGTACTATCCAGAAACCAGAAGCAGAATCTGAATAGCAGGGCCAATCCACGGTGAATTCAAATGAATAATGTATGGCAAAACACGCTCGTACAGTTGAAATGCAGCTGTTGTTGTGCTGTTCTGGTGAAGTTATCCTTAGAATAAGACACCATTTGGAAGAAGCACTCAAACTTCATTGTGCTTTACTCTGTGGCTTTTGCCTTTGAGTCTGTTGAGCTAAACCAATTTTAGGTGCATTTACTCAAACATCAGATGGGGTTTATCTGCACAAGTTTACATGGCCAAGTGGGACATTATTCATGTTCAGACATGACAGATATACCTCCGAGCCAAGACAGCTCATCCATCAGACTGTGTTAGATTATACCAGTGATATATAACAACATAAAGCATGGACACTATAAGGGAAATTCAAACACTGTCACATGACAGGCTATAGGAGGATTTTTTGTTGATGGAGTTCAGTATGTTGAGTAAAAGGGACATATATATATATATATATATATATACACACACACACACACACACACACACACACACACACACGATTTTATATAGGGCGACACGGTGGCGTAGTGGTTAGAGCGGTCGCCTCACAGCAAGAAGGTTCTGGGTTCAAGTCCCACTGTAGTCCAACCTTGGGGGTCGTCCTCTGTGTGGAGTTTGCATGTTCTCCCCGTGTTTGCGTGGGTTTCCTCCGGGGGCTCCGGTTTTCTCCCACAGTCCAAAGACAAATAAGTCAGGTGAATTAGCTGTACTAAATTGTCCCTAGGTGTGTGTGTGTGTGTGTCGGCCCTGTGAAGGCCTGGCGGCCTGTCCAGGGTGTCTCCCAGCCTACCGCCCAATGACTGCTGGAATAGGCTCCAGCATCCCCACGACCCTGAATGCAGGATAAGCGGTTCAGATAATGGATGGATGGATTTGACATATATATACTATATATATATACTATATATATATATATATATATATATATATATATATATATACTATATATATATATATACTATATATATATATATATATATATATATATATATATATATATATATGCGCGCGCATGTGTGTGTGTGTGTGTGTATATGTGTTCTGTTCTGTGATGTTCTGAATCCTGGTCTAGAGAGCGGAAGTGTCTTGGGTGTTTTAAAAATTTCCAACAAAGAAGCAATGTGTTCAGGCTCAGATTGCACCACTGTAATTAAAGGCTGAAACATACCACTTGTGCAAAGAGCACAGTGAATCAAAGAAATGGATATTCAGAATGTAGGATTAGTGGTTCAGATAATGGATGGATGGCTATTCCGAATGCTTACATATCTTTTTTCATGAAGTTATGCATCATGTTTTGGAGACCGTACAACGTCAAAGTCCATGGCATGGGTGATTAAATATTGAAAAGAGCCGGAGAAAAAAATAGCAAGTGCAGTTTCAACAGAACTCAAAAGAATATCCATAAAAACATGGAAAATGGTGACAATTCCTCAAAGACTGAAAGATTTATCACTGAATATGAGGAAAAACTACAACCAGGAGGTATAATTCTTAGCCCTTCACTGCCCCTGTTAGCTAATTAAACTTTAATGCATTCTCATCATTTCCATTACACACTGTACTGGAAGCAGCAACATACAAGAGGCTACAGGGTACAGTGTTGTTGACTCTCACCGTCTCTAGGCCTATCGGTGTTACAGAAGAAAAATAGGACAACCATTTAAATGCCCCTTCCTAATCCACTGTACTAAAAATGAGTCACACAGATGTTGTTCAATGCTACCACCACTACAGGCAAAAGCTCTTTTATACAATCTTTTTTTTTTTATTCAAAGACATGTTGCCACAGACAATTATGTAGTTGTAGACAGCCTGGCTGAATCAGGAGCATAAGGGAAGGAAAACTAAACAACAGAAGCCACCAAGAGAAAAAACGAGTAACTAATTTACAGCCTGCATGTGCTCCTTGGCCATAAAGCTGCACATACATTCTAGCTAACACAATTAGACTTATATTTCATGATTTGAACTCTTTGTTGCAGCTGCTCATGTCATTAAATGGCTCCGCAATTAAAACTATGACTACAACACTTTTGAAACATGCCCGTCACGTTTCATAGCATAAAGTTTCAGGATTAATGGGCTAACGTGCTGCGTATACAAGTGATTATTGTAACGTGCATGGATAAGTAGACACCTTGGTCCTTGACTAATGGGTCGGACCCTTTAGTCGACTGGTTAACGTTGTCGCTTGTGGTGTGGGAGCCACGGGTTCGCGTCCCAGCTATGGCGACGGTATCCCAGACTGCCCCCCGAATTCGCTACATTGGTGTCAGAAGTGGAATGGTGAGGTCATCTTAAGTGTATGCGCCCAGAGGCATGAAGGAGCTGATATGCTTAAGCGTGGGGACGCACTTCCCGAAGGAGGGGGGTACTGTAACATGCATGGATAAGTAGGCACGTTGGTCCTTGACTAACGGGTCGGACCCTTTAGTCGACTGGTTAACGTTGTCGCTTGCGGAGTGGGAGATACGGGTTGGCGTCCCGACTGTGGCGGTTCCCGGACTGCCCCCCGAATTCGCTACATTATGTTCTATGTGTATAATGAAGGAGACAGGGCGCCTTGGAGTTAAGTGAACGACAACAATTTTACTGAATAACCTGGAAGTCCTTAAATTGCATTATGGGTACTGTAGTCTCTACCGCCACGTTATGGACAATGTGTTGGTCGTCGTTGTTTAAGTGCGCGCACACACACACGTGAAAAGCCTTGTATGTGTATGACGTACATGCGTGTTTGTTATTAAAAGAGTGAACCAATCGATTTGGAATCTTGGAGGAAACAAAAGCCCCCGGCTAACTCCAAAAACCAAACTACCATCTTTTTTTTTCTGAATTTCCCCCCTTTTTCTCCCCAGTTGTATCCAGCCAATTACCCCCACTCTTCCGAGCCGTCCCGGTCACTGCTCAAACCCTCTGCCGATCCGAGGAGGGCTGCAGACTACCACATGCTTCCTCTGCTACATGTCGGAGTCACCATCTGCTTCTTTTCACCTGACAGTGAGCAGTTTCGCCAGGAGAACGTAGCGTGTGGAAGGATCACGCTATTCCCCCCCTTCCCGAGTTCCCCTTCCCCCCGAACAGGCGCCCCAACCGACCAGAGGAGGTGCTACTGCAGCGACAAGGACACATACCCACATCCGGCTTCTCACCCGCAGACACGGCCAACTGTGTCTGTAGACGCCCAACCAAGCCGGAGGTAACACGGGAATTCGATCCCCATGTTGGCAGGCAATGGAATAGACCGCTACGCTATCAGGATGCCCCAAACTACCACCTTGTTTACAACTCACTAGACAAGAACCGCCTGTGAGTTTGACGGATTTTGAATGCAGGTGTAATGAAGGTGTAAGGTGTAATGAGGGTTAGCTATGGTCCAGAACTGTCTTATGGTCCTACCACACATAGTGTGCGAACTATACCATGGCTTTCGGGGGAGCTCACTTTTTTACCGGCGGGGGGATGCGCTCTGTTAGGCATGTAAAAAAATGTAAACAAGAGCCTTAACAAAGCAATCTATGAGCGATCTGTTCATTGAAAATGCAACCCACTCCTGGGAGGACACGTCTCTCTAGGTTCGGAAGGAGCTAAGTGTTGAGTACAATACCCCTAACACACCACACGCAAATGTAGTTAACTGCAGCTTTTAGTTGCTGATTAATAACAAAATAATCCAACTGGCATTACATTTATGCCACTTGGATTATTTTGACATGAAAAATAACAAACTGGGCCCTTTAAACCAAAGAAAAAGAAAATAAATTGTCCTTAGTAAAAGTCAACTCCGATCTGTCAGAATTTGGTGAGTCAAGAGTACTCTCTCAGTGTAGTGTGCTCAATCTGGTACCAGTCCAGGTGACTGGTACAGTGCTACCATAAACACATAATTCATCCAGATGTGTACTGTGGCGATGTAGATCTGGGTTCCTGGACATCGCACGGGAAGGCTCGCCATGCAATCTACTGGGATTGATGAACGTTTCCGGAATTCTCTCTCTCAATAAAAGACGTGACCTGCATTAACAAACAGGCTTAGTCTCTATTTCCTTCCTTGAAAGTTCACGTTATATTTCTCTTATGTTTATCTCATGTTCCTTATGTTGTACATCATTACTAGATCATAACAAGGTAAGGGCAGACTGAATGAAACTTAACACTATGAAAATTATGTGTTAATCTCTAGTTCAACTTCCATGCTCTCAATATTAGAATTATTTTGTTCTAACAGAATGGGCCCGTCGTGTCCATATACATATGTAAGGTAGTAATGTAAATCCGCCACAGGGTGGCACTGTTACGCTGTATGTTCCCCTGGGAATGCCGCAAATGGCGATGTTTGTCCCTCTTGCAACACCGTACCCCTAGTTCTTGTCCCGGGCGCGATATTATGAACCCTACATAGCCCTCGCCAAAATCCCGTACCCTGTCCCAAATCTCGCGAACGGACGCCGGATTTCCGCTGCGTTGCTAAGGAAACAATCAACTATCAACTCGGTGCGAAGCAAAGCTAACGTTAGCTACCTTCAATTTTGTAATTTTGTATTTTTCGCAATTTTGGACAGCTGGCTGCTTTTGTAATTTTGGACTGCTGGCTGTCAACAACAGAACGGAGGTAAGTAACGTTAGTTGTCTGAGGTGGCGCTAATGTGTAAGACTTGTAAAAGTCATATTACTACAATATAGGAGCTCGTTTTGTTTGTAGTCATGATAAGGGGTGAAGTATCCTATGCTCAAACGTGGAGCAAGCAAAGATTGAGTTAAAAACGTTAATGTTGATTGTGGATAACTTAGACAGGTTAAATTGTGGGTGTACAGCGTTTCCTTGATGAGCGCTAACCCCATTGCTACGGTGGCGCACACGTGACAAAGCCAGAAACGGGATTTTGGCGAGGCCTAACATATTTTCGCGTTGCTACGGTGGCGCACACGTGACAAAGCCAGAAACGGGATTTTGGCGAGGCCTATGTAGGGTTCATAATATCGCGTCCCGGGCAAAGGGCTACGTTGATCACATGTTTTTTTTTATTCTTCTGCCGGAAGCTGTGAGTATGATGAGGCCAGCGGCCAGCTGATTGATGAGAGGTGAAGTGTAAGCGAGTGCCAGTAAAGTGTCCAGGTCTCAGCCACGATCCCAAGCCTCCGCCTCCTTCCTTTTCCACGCAAACATCATACTACAACAAACACAACGCAGAGTCCCAGGGCGTGTAGGGAGACGACGGCCGAACGCAAAGTGCGGGTTACATCATGGTGCCGTGACTCGGATCGTGGTGCTTCGAGATCCAAGGAGATACAGAGACTCGCGTCCTCGCCTTTGCTGCTGCATTGAACTGCGTTACCTTCAGTGACTGGACAGTGTGGTGGACTGAACTACTGTCATCGGCGTTGCAGCATTGGCAAGATACTCACCTCTTCAAATATCCTTTAAAGACTGTTGAAAGCTTGCTATATCCATTTGAAGACTTTTTATGATATTTCGATAAACTTAACTGTTATTTGAGTTGTGTAAAAGTGTGCTATGTCAGATCCTGCTATAGGAACACTGTGTTTAACATTAAGCTGATATATATCATTCATAATTTTTTGGTTTTGGTTAAGGGTTGTGTATTGACCATCTGATTTTGACTCAAGTTTAATGTGAGTTTTGAGTTGATAGTGATTATTGTTTTTTGATATATTTACTGGAAAAAAGGGGAGATTTTGCATACACAGCTAAACTTATTCTGTGAACACAGTGAATCATTAATAGTCATCTGTTTTGACACCAACAGTTACACCAGTCATAGTGATTTAGAAAAAAATATATCAAAATGTTCAGTGACTATGCAGATTATCAGTCAAAGCAAGAAGGTGCCTCTGCTGCCACACCGGGTTCCCAACTGCCCCCGATGCCCACAGCCAGCCACAACTGTGACACTCCAGCCCAGACACAACCCCACCTTTCAAGCAAGGGCGTAACAACCACCAGTGCTGCAAATCAACAGCAATCAGTGAGGCCAAAGCTTAACAACTACTTCACTAGCCCCACCACCACCTAACAGCTGATCCTCCCTCAAGACCACCACAGCAGTCAGCAGCCTCCATACCCAGGACTAAGTGCACCACTCACTCCACCACCCCCAATACTGTCACCTTACCCTATTCACTACTCCACTCCAGCTCATGCACCCACCTTGCCAGCCTCTAGAGCTCCAATGCAAGCACCCTCACTATGTTTTGACAGCAGCCCAGCTGCCAAACCAATCCACCGAAACAGCAGGCCAGACTACAGCCTGCCCAGTGCATCCCTTCCAGCTGTACAGATATTAGTGGAACCTAATCCCCCGGCCCAAGCCAGTGTGAACCAGCACACACACCCTTTGCCCATTCACAGCCTTTCGTGCCCCACCTCCACGGAAATGCAAACTGTACAGCGGCCGACCATGACTCACCCAGACACCCCTCCTTACCAAAGCCCTGTTGCCGAGCCTAAACCCCAGGTCTACACTGGTCCTGCATATAATCCCCCTGTGCCCCAGGCCCTCATGCCAAGCTTTCAAATGCCACCAATGATGAACATTATGAGCTACCTCTCTTCTACTGGCCAGACCCTTCAAAGTTTGCAGCATGGATCAATCCCCCAGCTGCATATGTCACAGCCTGCTGCCCTCTACCCCCAAGAGGTGACCACCCCACTAGCAGTGCAACATGTAGCCCCTAACCACACAGCCCCTGCCTCAGACCCTCGAGCTGTCATGTACCACAACACACTCCCACAACACCCATCCACCACCCCGCACATGCACCCACGTCCGTATGAGCCCCCAATGAATGCTGCCGTCAGAGCCGCAGCCAACACAAGCCTTCCACCAGCTGCATATGGTGGGTTCATGCAAACTCATCAGGTAAAAAATGTCCAAATCTTCACTGGCAATCCAGACAGCAAAATACTTGTAGAAGACTGGGTTCGTGATATGCATTACCTTCTGGAGGCAATCGAGCTCCTCACACACCTCCGCTTTTCGACTGTTGTGCGACACCTGAGCGGTGAGGCCAGGAAGCTAGTCCTGAACCTACCCCCCCACGACCAGACTCCAGAGAAGGCGTATGAGGAGGTCAGGGCTGAATACAGCGACACACAAGGCTCACTTGATCCACTAGCCGACTTCTATGAGCACAGCCAGAGGTCCGGAGAATCTGCCTGCTCTTATGCTATTGCTCTGGAGGCAACACTGAGAGCGGTAGAGGAAAGTCAGAGAGGGGGCAGGCAATTTCCTGATCGTGATAGCAAACTCACTCGACAGTTTCTGAGAGGGCTTATGGATGAGATGGTGTACGCAAGGATCGCACCAATGAAGCCCAGGCTTTTGAGTTTCCGGGAGCTGCAAGCAGAGCTTAGAAACCTTGCAAAAGAGACTCAGAAGTTCCAGTCACAACACAAGACAAAGAAAGCGCTCACCCAGGTGCAGGTCACACCAGAATGTGATACCAATATGAGGTCAGAGAGGTCAAAACACACTTCAGAGTGGACAGAGCTTAAAGATATGGTCAAGAAATTAGCTCTTAGCCAAGAAGAACAGGTGACCAAGTTGGCTCACCTTGAGTTGAGAATTGCTGCACCTACCCCTGCACCAGCCCCTGCACCCCCACTAAGGCCCAAACCATCTCCCAGAACAGTTACTCAGGGCTCCAGTGTTGTTTGCTACCGGTGTGGGAAGCAAGGGCATATAGCCCGAGTATGTCGAGCGGTGCTCCCAGATCCCAGTCTGCCCTGGACTCACCGACCCCAGCCTGCGACCTCCGCAGAGAGCACCACGCCCCACTCAACGCAGCATTTAAACGCCTAGAGCCTGTGGTAACTGGGGCAACCATGGGCAAGCAGCAAGACCCCCCACTGCAGGTGAGCGATACTGATGATGGAGTAGAGGACATTCCTATTGTGGGTCCCAGGAATGAGGGTGAGGTGGAAGTCAATGGATTAAAGTGCAGGGCTCTTATCGATTCCGGCTCTCAGGTAACCAGTATTACTCACGGATACTGGTGCAACCACCCTGACCTCCATGGACAGAAACTACGGCCCTCTAAAATACCCATAGCAGGTGCAGCAGGTCAGGATGTGCCTTACTCTGGTGTCCTGCGTATTAAGTTGAAAGTGCTGGGGAAAGAGTTCCAGAGAGTGCCGGCTTTTGTTGTCCCTGACTCCGAGTATCGCTCCTCCGTCCCACTGCTTGTGGGAACTAATGTTGTCCGTGCCGCCAGGAGGCACCTCCAAGCAACCTATGGGGAGCAATATCTTCAGCGGGTGAAGGAAAGCCATCCAGAGTGGTACACAGCTTTACTGGAAACTGGCGACACTGAATATACAGGAGCAGACGACATGGTGGGCCCTGCTGTGTACACTGGCCGTAAAATACGCATCCCGGGAGGGAAAGAGATGGACTTAATGTGCAAAATCAAAACTGGCCCACAAAGAAAGACATACACAGCGCTAATTGAAGGCCACGCCTCCATTCGGCTTCCTCAGGACCTTATGGTCGCCAAAGTTCTTGCAGATGTGAAGAAAGGCTGTGCTCCTGTCAGAGTGATGAACCTGTCCCAACAAACTGTCACAATCAAACCACACACACAGCTGGCCAGCGCCTTCCTGGTGGACAGTGTTGTGGATTTTTCAGCCACGGAACAGGGTTGTCATCAAAATGAGGAGAACAAAGAGACATACCGGTGTCTGCACCAAGTTGTGAGCAGTGGTGGGGTGGACATAAGTGAGGCAGCAGTGGGGAATGAGCGCCAGCGCGCCCTCCTAAAAGAGCTTGTGGAGAGGAATATGGGGGTGTTCTCACAGCACTCAATGGACTACAGCCACACAAAAACAGTGCAGCACGAAATCCCCCTGGTCGACTCAAAGCCCTTTCGACTCCCGTACCGCAAGATTCCCCCTTCACAGTGGCAGGATGTGAGGAAGTTGCTGACAGAAATGGAAACAGCAGGGGTTATCAGGCCTAGTAAGAGTCCATATGCTTCGCCAGTAGTGATTGTTACCAAGAAAGACGGATCACTAAGATTATGCATCGATTACCGAAGGCTTAACGCCTGCAGCACAAGAGATGCATTTCCACTGCCCAGAATAGAGGAGGCCCTGGAGGCTCTGGGTCAAGCAAAGTATTTCTCAACACTTGATCTCACATCTGGATACTGGCAGGTAGAGGTGGCGGAGCAGGACAAACACAAAACAGCATTCAGTACTCCCATGGGGCTGTTTGAAGCCAACAGAATGCCTTTCGGCCTTCAAAATGCTCCGTCCACCTTCCAGAGACTCATGACCTGCTGTTTTGGCGATCTGAACTTCACCCATCTCCTGATCTACCTTGATGATCTGATCATATTCTCTAAAACCTTTGATGAGCATCTGGAGAGGCTGCAGCTGGTGTTCGATCGACTGAAGGAGCATGGCTTGAAGTTGAAGCCTTCCAAATGTCAGCTTGTGAGAAAGGAGGTGCACTACTTGGGTCACCTGGTGTCTGCGGAGGGCATCAGGACAGACCCAGAGAAGATCAGCAGAGTCAAGGACTGGGCGAGGCCCACGAATCGTAAAGAGGTGCTTCAGTTCCTGGGATTCACCGGATATTACAGGCGGTTTGTGTGCAGTTACTCTACCTTGGCCGCGCCCCTGTACCGCCTTACCGCTGGTGACCCTAGAAAGAAACGGAGAGGGGGGAAGAAGAGGTTAGTGCCTGACCCGCCCTTTGTCTGGACTGATGAGTGTGAGGAGGCTTTTCAGTCACTGAGAGAAAGATTGACAACTGCTCCAGTGTTAGGCTATCCAGACTACAGCCTACCCTTTCTTCTCCAAACTGACGCCTCGGGGGAGGGGCTTGGTGCTGTATTAGCCCAAGTTCAGGACGGAGTCGAGAGAGTCATAGCTTATGGCAGCAGAGGCTTGAGCCCAGCAGAGACGAGGTATCCTGCACACAAACTAGAGTTCCTCGCTCTGAAATGGGCAGTGACCGACAAGTTCTATGACCATCTATATGGGCGCAAGTTCTCAGTCCAGACAGACAATAACCCCCTCAAATATGTCATGTCGTCTGCAAAATTGGATGCTACAGGTCAGCGGTGGGTGTCTCGGCTGTCAGCATTTGATTTTGATGTGCAGTATCGAAGGGGACAGAATAATGCGAACGCTGATGCCCTCTCCCGGCTGTCTAACCAGGAGGTCACCCAAGTCCTGCAAACCTGCCCTCAGCTTGTATCAGCCAAAGTACAAAGGTGTGTAGAGGAACAATCTCCCCAACAACTGGAAAGCTCCGCTTCAGAGGGACCTGAGCATCAAGAACCTCTGTCACACACGCTCGGTGAATCCTATCAAGATGTGGGGATGGACTCTCTACCTGCATTGACAAAACAGGAGATTCGTGCAGGGCAAAAAGAGGATGCTGTTATCGGTCCCGTTTTGCACTTTAAAAGTGTGAACCAAAAACCGAGCCGCAGCGAGAGGATTGGTGGTGGCAGGCAGGTTTGCCTTCTCTTAAAAGAGTGGCGGAGGTTATTAGTAAGGGATGGAATAATGTATCGTCAAGTCCAAGACTGTCAAAGGGGAGCAGTAGAGCAGCTGGTACTACCAGAGAGATTTCACACATCCGTCAAGACTGCACTTCATGATGACTCAGGGCATTTAGGGTTTGAGAGAACGCTGCAGATGATAAGGGAGAGATTTTACTGGCCTAAGATGTTCCAGGAAATCAAGGCTTGGTGTGAGCAGTGTGAAAGGTGCTGCCTCAGAAAGACTCCGACTGCAGGCCTCAGGGCTCCCCTGGTCAGTATTCACAGCAGCGCTCCTATGGAACTATGTGTGTAGACTTTCTGACTCTGGAGAAATCAAAGGGAGGCATAGAAAATGTGCTTATTGTCACTGACCACTTCTCCCGGTACGCCCAGGCCTATCCCACTAAAGACCAAAAAGCCTGTACAGTGGCGAAGGTACTGTGGAAGAACTTTTTCTGTCGGTTTGGATTCCCAGCAAAACTACATGCAGACCAGGGGCGTAATTTTGAAAGTGCTGTGGTGAAAGAGCTGTGTAAGTGTACTGGTGTCACTAAGACACACACAACCCCCTATCACCCCCAGGGTAACGGCACCACCGAAAGGTTCAACCGGACTCTCGTGGACATGCTGGGGACACTAGAGCCTCACCTGAAACCCCACTGGCATGAGTATGTGGATGCAATGACACATGCGTATAACTGCACCAAACATGACTCTACTGGGTACACACCGTATTACCTAATGTTTGGTAGACATCCACGACTCCCAGTCGACCTGATTTTTGGGCTTTCTACCACCAAAGAGCCATGTGAGTATAGTGAATATGTCCAGACACTGCATGACTGTCTGTCGGAAGCTTATACTCAGGCTAACCAGGCCTCACGACATGCAAAAGAGCAGCAGAAAAGGTACTATGATCAAAAGGCAAAGAGTCAAGGTTTCAGCCCAGGGGACAGAGTGTTGGTCAAAATATGTCATGTGGAGGGACGGCAGAAACTGGGAGACAGATGGGAGTCACGCCCATACATTGTGGTGAAGAAACAACCCAGTATACCTGTGTATGTGGTCCGAACAGAGGATGGTGAAAAAGAGAGAGTGGTTCACCGCAACCTTCTTACACAGTGCATGTTTCTTCCGGTGGAGCGGGCTGGTGCAGCAACAAGTGCAGGAGTTGAGTCTGACATGGGGAACTGGGAGGTGGATGGCATGGAGGTAATGGGGGAGGAAGCCGAAAAAGTGAGTCAAGGGGGGGAAGAGGACTTAAATGTCAGTGACACCAACGCACTTGATGGCCCCAGCCTGAGGAGGAACCCACAGAGAACTCGACGTCCCCCAAAGAAACTGTCTTACGAGTCACAGGTGGTGAGATCAAAAGAGGAACAGCAGAAGATAGAGAGGGGCTGGACATTGTGGCAGAGGGCCATAGCAGAGAGAGTAGCAAGGCACGTATAATCCACGGAAAAAAACAAACAAGTTTTATTAATGGTTTATTTACTTTGATTGCATTTACACATCTACATTTCATATGCAACTCATGGTATTAATACGTCACTTTCAGTGTGATCTGTTTTAATGTTTATGCTCATAAGTTTTATTTGTTTTGTTTTGTTTGGTCTGATGGCTGGGACGCCATCAATTAAAGAAGGGGTAGATGTAAGGTAGTAATGTAAATCCGCCACAGGGTGGCACTGTTACGCTGTATGTTCCCCTGGGAATGCCGCAAATGGCGATGTTTGTCCCTCTTGCAACACCGTACCCCTAGTTCTTGTCCCGGGCAAAGGGCTACGTTGATCACATGTTTTTTTTTTATTCTTCTGCCGGAAGCTGTGAGTATGATGAGGCCAGCGGCCAGCTGATTGATGAGAGGTGAAGTGTAAGCGAGTGCCAGTAAAGTGTCCAGGTCTCAGCCACGATCCCAAGCCTCCGCCTCCTTCCTTTTCCACGCAAACATCATACTACAACAAACACAACGCAGAGTCCCAGGGCGTGTAGGGAGACGACGGCCGAACGCAAAGTGCGGGTTACACATACATAGTGATGCATTGTGTTCTGTTAATGCTATTTACGTTGGAGACCGTTAGGTGACACTACCATAATTTATATGTTCCAGGTACTGTGAGTTACTTATGTGTAGAAGGAGTAGAAGAAGAAAACGTGTCGATGAAAAACAGTGCTAAGTAAAGTACACGCTCCCCTGTTCCTCTGCTTCGTGTGTTGATGTCTGATACCGAACCAACTACACAAAGTGGCGACGAGAATAATGGTGACGAAGAAATGGCTTTGCTCTCCTTGCAACCTCCTGCCGTGTTCCTGGAGTGCCCAGGTGAACCGAAAACCGCATTTGCTGCGTGGAAAAAGTTGTTCGACAGTTAGCTGCTTGCTATCGGGGGAAGTGACTTTCCTGCCGAGAGAAGGACAGCCTTGCTAGTTCACTGCTTAGGAGCAGAGGGACAAAGAATCTACAGCACCTTGCCGCTCACGGCTGATACCTACGATGGATCTGTGCAGGCTTTGGAGGCGTATTTCACCCCGAAACTGAACGTTGTCGCCGAGAGGTACCGCTTTAGGCAACGAGCTCAAGCTGTGGGTGAGTCAACGGATCACTATGTGGCAGCGCTGCGCGAGCTCGTGAAGAGATGTAAGTTTGGCAATATGGAAAGTGAAATGCTGCGTGATCAGATCGTAGAGAAGACAAATAATCGTCGTATACGTGAGAGACTTTTAATGGAGGAGGACCTGACACTTGATAGAGCTTTGGAAGTAGCTAGGCGTACTGAAGCTGCTATAGCTGATGCAAAAGTCATTGCTGATGGTGACACAAAGCACGTTGCCGCCGTTCAAGTGCAAAAGAAGGCGCGCAAGCCAAAGTACAAGACCGTTCAGAAAACGGATGCAACCCACACATGCCATCATTGTGGTTCAGCTGACCACCTAGCGAACAATAAATCCTGCCCTGCAAAGGACTGCAAATGTAAAACATGTGGTAAGATGGGACATTTTTCTAGAGTGTGCAAATCCTCCCAAAAGTCTGTTAATGAAGTAACTGTGCCTGATATTACTGTCTTAACTGTTAGTTACAGCTGCTAAGCTAATGTGTACTGCTACTATTACTGTACCTACTACTGCACAGGCATGCACTGTTGAGTTACTTGTTGATACAGGGTCTAGTGCTTCTATACTGCCTGAGAATGTTTACAGGGAATATTTTGGTTCAAGTAAGCTAAGTGAACCTAGAATACAGCTTGTTACATATTCCAGAGAGAAGTTGAATGTGCTAGGATGTCTTAAAGCTGACATTACTTACAATGACAAGAGCGCCTCCACAGACTTTTACATAGCGAAAACAGGGACACCTATACTAGGTATGGACCTGGTGACTGCTATCCAACTACAGGTCAAAGGAGGACAGTTAATACCTGAGACTGCCAATGTCTGTGCGACACTCCACCAAACCGAAGCTCCGCCCACTACCAGCAAACAGAACAGTGAGACTCCAGCTGCGTTTGGATGTGCAAAGGACTTTGTACACAAAGTGAAGGTACGACCAGAAGTGAAGCCGGTACAACAAAAGCTTCGACGCTAACCACTTTCAGTCCGTGATGCCGTTTCTGATGAACTCAAGAATCTGGAGGAAAATGGGATTATTGAGAAAGTTGATGCATCTGAATGGGTATCCCCAATTGTAGTGACTAAGAAGAAGACAGGTGGCATATGCATGTGCTTCGATTTTAAGGGAACCTAAAAAAGCAGTAATGGTTGACAGCCATCCCTTAACCACTGATTGAGGACATACTGTCTGAGCTGCGTGGATCTGTCATGTTCTCTACGCTGGATCTCAAATCTGCATACCATCAACTGAAACTGCATGAAGAGAGCAGAGGGCTCACCGCTTTCATTACGCATGAAGGCCTGTACCAATACAAAAAATGAAATTATTGAATCCACTTGACAAAAGAAGAGTTTAGGTTAAAAAAAATAATATATATATATATATAAATATATATATATATATACACTACCGTTCAAAAGTTTGGGATCACCCAAACAATTTTGTGTTTTCCATGAAAAGTCACACTTATTCACCACCATATGTTGTGAAATGAATAGAAAATAGAGTCAAGACATTGACAAGGTTAGAAATAATGATTTGTATTTGAAATAAGATTTTTTTTACATCAAACTTTGCTTTCGTCAAAGAATCCTCCATTTGCAGCAATTACAGCATTGCAGACCTTTGGCATTCTAGCTGTTAATTTGTTGAGGTAATCTGGAGAAATTGCACCCCACGCTTCCAGAAGCAGCTCCCACAAGTTGGATTGGTTGGATGGGCACTTCTTTGAGCAGATTGAGTTTCTGGAGCATCACATTTGTGGGGTCAATTAAACGCTCAAAATGGCCAGAAAAAGAGAACTTTCATCTGAAACTCGACAGTCTATTCTTGTTCTTAGAAATGAGGGCTATTCCATGCGAGAAATTGCTAAGAAATTGAAGATTTCCTACACCGGTGTGTACTACTCCCTTCAGAGGACAGCACAAACAGGCTCTAACAGGTACTATTTAATGAAGATGCCAGTTGGGGACCTGTGAGGCGTCTGTTTCTCAAACTAGAGACTCTAATGTACTTATCTTCTTGCTCAGTTGTGCAACGCGGCCTCCCACTTCTTTTTCTACTCTGGTTAGAGCCTGTTTGTGCTGTCCTCTGAAGGGAGTAGTACACACCGGTGTAGGAAATCTTCAATTTCTTAGCAATTTCTCGCATGGAATAGCCTTCATTTCTAAGAACAAGAATAGACTGTCGAGTTTCAGATGAAAGTTCTCTTTTTCTGGCCATTTTGAGCGTTTAATTGACCCCGCAAATGTGATGCTCCAGAAACTCAATCTGCTCAAAGAAGTGTCCATCCAACCAATCCAACTTGTGGGAGCTGCTTCTGGAAGCGTGGGGTGCAATTTCTCCAGATTACCTCAACAAATTAACAGCTAGAATGCCAAAGGTCTGCAATGCTGTAATTGCTGCAAATGGAGGATTCTTTGACGAAAGAAAAGTTTGATGTAAAAAAAATCTTATTTCAAATACAAATCATTATTTCTAACCTTGTCAATGTCTTGACTCTATTTTCTATTCATTTCACAACATATGGTGGTGAATAAGTGTGACTTTTCATGGAAAACACAAAATTGTTTGGGTGATCCCAAACTTTTGAACGGTAGTGTATATATATATATATATATATATATATATATATATATATATATATATATATATATATATATAATGTAGGCATTGAAATAAGTATCTGGGGAACACGTCCATTTTAATGGATTGTACTCTACCTGTCACGGAGAGGGGTAGGCTGTTCCATCTCTGCAGATCAGTTTTCACCTTTGCTGTTAGAGCCGTAAGAGTTTCCTCACATAGAGAGTGGATGGAAGTTGTAATATTTATTCCTAAGTATTTAAGCCTGGTGCTAGATAATAGAAGGGTGTAGAGCCGAAGGAACGGAGAAGACCGTAGGTTAACACTTTAGCCATGTAGGCAACTTTCTTTAACCAACGGTAAATCAGAGAGACAACAAAACCACAGCTCGACTGAGCGGAGGCGGCAAGAATAACCAGAAAACTAGCTGAACAACCATAACTTAACCCTGCGTTAACCTGCCAGGGCAACCCTGACTTAACCCTTAGTTCCTGGGTGAATTCTATCCCCAATATGTGTCCACCACAAGGGAATATTAGACTGGGGTATTTTCTGGGCCAATTGATTAATAGGAAAGAATTCACTTTTCTGTATATTTAGTTTGTACCCAGGGAAGTTACTAAAGGATTGGAGAGTGGCTAAAATATGCGGAATGGAACTTATTGGATCGTAAACGTAAAGGAGAAGATCATCTGCGTACAATGATATTTTGTGCTCGACGCCACCTCTTTTGGTACCTGAAAACAACTTATTAGTTTTAAGAGGAATTGATAGAGGTTTAATAACGATGGTAAAAAGGAGGGGGGAAATCGGGCATCCTCAACGTGTCCCGCGTGAGAGGGGAAATAAGTTTGATCGCTGATTATTAGTGCATACGCAGACCTATGGGGAAGTATACAGAAAGCGTACCCAGGATGTAAATTTCTCTCCGAACCCAAATTGCTTTAATGTGAAGAACAGATGGCTCCACTCAACTCGATCAAAAGCTTTTTCTGCATTGAGATATATAACCACCTCAGGATTAGACAGAGGAGCTGGGGAGTGAATGATGTTGATTAGACTCTGTATGTTTGTGAAGGAATGACGGTTTTTAGTAAATCCTGTTTGGTCAATGGAATTCATCAGACCCTCTCCTCTGCTCACAACTTCCTGTCCCCTTGAATAGAGACGGAAATAGCGATATAAAAGACTAAGTCACCAGACTGTATTATTTAATAACAAAATAAAAGCATTAACTTGAGACTTAAGTTAATAGTAGTTAGTTTGTAAATTAATTTCTTTTTAACTTCACTTCTATTTTAACCCATATTTTCCAGCTCGGTTATAAAAACACTCAAAATAAATATATCTTGACTCATGTAATGTAGCCTGGCTTTATTGTCTTGTAGTTCCATATCGTCTGGATAAGGTGAACAATGAATTCAACAACAGCAACATAATACAACATAATCAGTTAATGACCATATCAAACCTCCACACGGGTATCAAAACCAAACATCACATTATGCTACGATGCGGCCAACTAAAGCAGGGCACGGTATACTCTGCATAGTTTCTCGGCACAAATAAGACACGGATAGGTCAAATAGCAAAATAGCCTGTAAACACACAAATGTGTGAGCATTAAATCAAAAACAGAGAATGTCAGCCTGCCTACAAGGGATTGAGTCCTCATCAACAACAGTTAAAGTTACTCATAACATACAGATGAGCGCAATAATTTCTCGGTACAATTAAGACATCAAATGCAAGGGTCGCGTATTAACAAACCAGCAACACACACATGCATGAGCATCGTAAATACCAACAGAAATAGGCCAGGCTGCCTACAAGGGATCCAGTCCTCGTCAACACCCATCACATACGATACCTAACAGTGACTAATACAGTTAATTGGGAATAGCCCTTACCTTAAAATAGAAGCGCCCACAGAGGCCTGGGATCAGCTGCCTTTACTGTTCGTCCAGAAGCCCATGATGTGAACGGGCGATGACCTGATTTAATCCAAGATACGACAAACGGTGTTGGGTCGAATCTCTTCAAAGGGGGTCCATTAAGATCCACAAAGGGGGCGATGAGAGGCTGTTTTCACGCAACCTATTGCCGGTCTTGCTATCAGTATATTAACTGCAGAAAAACCGCTCTCACACTCAGATGAGGTGGGAAGGTATGTCGGGCTTGCTGTACAAAGCTTTTCCAGCGTTTTGCCTGGTGCTTTATCCTGTAACTTCCAGTCGCGGAACTCATCAACCGCCTCTCTGGCTGGTTCGCCAAGTGTTTTTGCAATCCCAGTTGACAGCAATCCCAGCAGGTGCGCCATCAGCGCTGGTTGCAGAAGACGTCTCTTGCTCTGGCTGCGCTTCAACTGGCTTAGATTTTTTAGTAAATCCAGAATTTGCGGCTAAGCTCTCTTGTTTTCTTTTTGACATGGCTATCTGTATGCTGACTACAAAACAGAAATGAATAATGGCGATTCGGCGCGCAGACTGAGTGGGACTAAGAGAGGGTTTCTTTTTTTTTCCAGAAAGTTTTTTTTTCTGATTGCGCCGCCACGCTTCGATGGTAATGGCAAGAATTGCATGCATGCCGGTATCTTTCTTAAAAGTGAATCATGCATCAGTAACAGCCTAATTTTACGCATGATCCACGATGATGAAGACACAGAAAAATAGAAATGCATAGCATATTGTCAATATTTTAGAGACTCCCAAAATTTCACAAATAGTGTTTTCAGGGGAGCTCGTGTCTTTTAAGGGGAGCTTGTTCTCGTAGTTCGCACCCTGAAAGCAAGGTGTAGTTAGAAATGAACACACTCTCCACCAGAACTCTGCGACAGTGTGGAAGGTGAGAGGCACCTAAACTGGAAAATATAACAAAGTGTCTCTTTAAGAATTTGACGCTCTCATCTGGAAGTGAGCGAGGCGTTGACTTCTGCAGAGTTCTTGATATTCCTCTCAAAAAAGTACTGCTAAGCACACGGATGCATAATGGCAATGAACAACATGTTCTAACTTAATCAGTAGCACTAAATAAACCATTTGTGTCCAACCGAGTGCGCTACAAGGCAGGTGGGAAGGAAGACGGAGGAACGTAAGAACAAAAGGCGATACAAACTCCCTATGACAGAGACACAGAAACATTCATTAGCGACCTTTCCCTCAGTGACCTGCCTAACCTACATAGCCATATCCAGTTCTGTCATTAAAGTATGACCTTTTCCTCCAATTTAGTCTGTCAAGCTATTTATGCTGTGCTCGCAGTGCTGCCCCAGTTCATCTGTTTTTGGGCATCAGGAGCCGTCGCACCCTTCTGACAGGTGTCAAGGACGGGGGTGTAGTAGCACGTCAGATAGAAAGTCCACGGAAGCCATAGGACATGGTACCTGTCTGATTCTCCATTATACGTATATCCTTTTGGTCAATTTCAGTTTTAATATGAGGGGCGTTGATGCAACTCTCGTGGAAGAAGCACAGGCCAGCTGAGTTCACAGAGATTTCTTTATCATAATGAGTCAATCAAGCCCCCCCCCATCCCCCCCAAAAAAGTCTGGTTTAACTGCATCGATAGAGGCTCATGTCAAACCTGATAGGGGGAATTTAGAGCAACCAGAGATTATTTTCTGGTGCTTTACATGCTAGATGTACCCCCCCCCTCCGGAATTGCTCCTCAATTACCGCAACATGAAACGGACGTCGTTAAGACATCTCTCATTCAAACATTTGCTCCTTGTTATCCGTCAATGTTTTGAGTATGAGAATAAAAGAGGAGGATGGGTTTGCACTATGTAGTGTTAAACAAATGGCTAAGTGGATATAATCTTAGATATCTGAAATGAAAATAGTTTTATATTTCAGGAGCACTTCAATCTCGTTGTCACGAGACAATGTAAATGAAAGTTTTAAGCTGACTTCAGTTGCTAAATCTAAATACCAATGTAGTGAATTCAGGGGCAGCCTTGAAATTTTGGCTGCGACGGATTCCCGGCTGCCCCCTGGATTCGCTACATTGGTGTCAGAAGTGGGATGGTGAGACCGTGAGGCCATCGGAAGCGCGTGCGCCCAGAGGCGCGAGGGAGCTGATACGCTGAAGCGCGGGGACGCGCTTGGGGGGGGGGTAGTGTAACGACCACGGATGACTAGACTCGCTAGCCCTTGGCTAACGGGTCGGACCCTTTAGTGCAGTCGCCAGTGGTCCGGGCTATCCGGTCTCGGTTCCCGGCTGCCCCTGAATTCGCTACATTGTTAGCAGAAGTGGAACGATGTGACAGTGAGTCCATCCTGACTTCGCCACATTGTCCGACCCAGTCAGGACTAGCTTTCCATTTTTCTCAGTTTTTCCTTGAAGTATCTCTTTAGTGTTCTGTTGCAGTGATTTGATTTATACGTTTCAGGAGACGCACTGGTTCTTAACTGCTGCTGGGAAAGACAACGTGCAGAGCCCATGAATTGTGTTAAACCCATTTTGACAGTGTGATCTTTCAATACCTTGGCAGAATGACTTGGTGATATCTGGATCAGCCCTGTCATTTGCTCTGTGTCAACCATTTCCTCCGTCAGAGCCTGTTGGCTCTTTTTTTTCTACTTGGGATGCCTGTAAAAATTAAATTAATCTTTTACAGTAATGTCTTGGTCTGTGGAAAATGCCTTTATGGTGTACGTAGGGAAAGGGTTGGCAAGTGTTATCTCTACACTTCCTACCAGTAAAAATGCATCACTGTGTACCTCATACATGTAATCAAATGACATAAATATAATATTTATAAGCATTTTCGCTTCAGAGAAAGTTTGTCTGAAGTCAGGTTTAGGGCTGACAACGTAATTGGGCAAACTGCAAAATGCCATAAGGATTAAGGGGAAATGGGTTGAGGGCTATGTTTATGTATGAGGTGCTTGGATATGACCAGTCACGTTCTCCGTTGAAAAGCAGGACATTTGCTTGAATATGTTTATCTGCATACCTTTGAGAAAACCATTCAGAACTTCATTCCATCCATCTTGCATTCAGGTGATATTTCCCAACAAGTTTCTTTGAAAATGACATGTGATTTTTTAATTTATACTTTTCTTTGTATTGCAGCCTTCTTTTGAGGACTGCACTCTTTTTATAGAGATCCTTGTATCGAGACACAATGTGAAAAAAAGACAAGGGCCATTACAATAGGTAAGTGGGGAGGTTTAAAAAAAAACACTAAAAAAATTAAACATACAAAGAAGTAAAAACAAAACACAGCAACTAGATCAACCAGGAAAAGTTTTCGAACTCTCCCTCACTTTAAATTATGAAAAAGTAGTATGTCTGACTTAATTGGTTCTTATTTGTTTGCAAGGTTCATATTGTGTCTTTGATTCCAGATAGCGTGTCTTCAGAAATAATACAGATGATGTTTTTAACAGCTACTGACATCATTAGAAAAATAATTTTGGTGCTTTATGTGTGGGATTTTTTAGCTTGTTCTCCATTATTTAAAACCATGCAGTGATTAAGTGTCTTGCTTGCCAGCCCTCATCATTTGAAATGATTTTGTCATCCAACCCCCATTCAGCAAAACTGACACTCTCTCCAGTAATTTATCTTAAATCTTGAAAATGGGCATAGATTTGCTCATTACCTAGACAAAAACAATCAGGAAGGAATGGCAGATGCAAATGACATTGACATGGTCCAGCCACAGTTCACTCTCAGCCTATAATTTTTTTTCTGAAAATTAAAACCTATATGTTATATTTACCGAACATTGTGTCAGGATAGAAGGAGAGAATGTCTTGATGGGAGCCTTGTTATAAGAATCCTGTCAAATGCTGGCTACAAAGCTTCAAGCTAAGAGGATCTCGTCCTCGTCTCCATGTAAGTTTGTGTAAACATTGGGAAGATAATCGCCTCTTTAGGCCATAGACAGCATGGCTCAATGCACAAAGCCTTTTGTATTCAGCCAAACCAACGGCCATGCAGAGCACTATTTAATCTGCTGCTGAGGGTAAAAAGAGGTAAGGCCACAGGCAGGCAGTCACAGGTCAATCCCCATGACAAGGGGCTATAGATTGGGACGGTGCTTTGAGGTCTATTCCATTGCCTACCAACACGGGGATCGCCAGTTTGAATCCCCATGTCACCTCCGGCTTGGTCAGGCATCCCTACAGACACATTTGGCCGTGTCTGCAGGTGGGAAGCTGGATGTGGGCATGTGTCCTGGTCGCTGGACTAGCACCTCCTCTGGTTGGTCAGGGTGCCTGCTCTGGGGAAGGGGGAACTGGGGGGAATAGCGTGATCCTCCCACACGCTATGTCCCCTTTATGAAACTCCTCACTGTCAGGTAAAAAGAAGCGGCTGGCGACTCCACATGTATCGGAGGAGACATATGGTAGTCGGCAGCCCTCCCCGGATCGGCAGAGGGGGTGGAGCAGAGATCGGAATGGCTCGGAAGAGTGGGGTAATTGGCCAAGTACAACTGGGGAGAAAAAGGAGGGGGGGGGTGGAATAAAAAAAAGTTAACTTTGATAGTAAATGTAAGAAGGATGGACACCTTACTGACATAACAGGTAGCCAGAGGTCAGAGATTTAAGCAGCAAATTTTCCCTGAATATCATGGGTGACTTTTTTGAAACATAAATAATATATTGAGTGGTGTTCTGCAAATCCACAACCCATTCTGTCTTTTTTTATTTCTAATTTTCTCCTTTTTTATTTCTCTCTCTCAAAGCAAACAAAAGGAAAAGAGAAAAGCTTGGAAAGTTGTAAGGAGACATTGTGGCCAATAATAAATAATATCTACCTATCATACCATGTTGAATGTCAAGTTTGGCATGTGACCTTGATGAAATTAGAAGCGTATCCTTACATAAGGATATGGCTGATGGAAGACAACTTTTCATTGAGATTTATCAGTGGTCTGGACCAGGCCAAGCCTAGACTGACTGCCACAACTGGAACGTTAAGTTTTGATGGCAATAAATGTATTAAACTACAAGGATGGCGATCAGGGCAGTGCTTATGGCTGTGGTGGATTTAAAACTAATTTATTTGCAACGATTATTGCATTGTGGTAATTAATGTTCACAATTTGTGAACTTACATTCAGATCATCGATAGTTGAACAGACTGATCACATCCAATGGAAGGATGTTCTCTTTAGATTAATGCTCTAGCTTAATGCTAGTTTAAACGCTAGATTAATGATTAATTAAAGGAGTACTTAGTTCATAACAGGTAGGACAACTGTGTGACTCAAATGGGATTATTCATTGGTTCATCCATTCATTCACAGGCCTCAGTCGTAGCCAACAGGGAATGGATGGTATTAATATTTGCCTATATTTGGTATGTGCTGCATTCCCCTGCAGTGTTTGTGTCTGGTGGGTGACAGATGTCTCCCTGGTCCCAGATGTCAGCACTCCTGTTAGGACTCTGCTGCCAGCCAAGAGCAAGGTGAGCAAGCTGCTGCTCCAGCCCACAGCCACCAGCACACCACAGCAGCCGCCATGACCACCTTTCTTCTCTCTCTGTCACTCACTCACCCACAATCACCTACTCGCTCTACCTTAACTCACCTCATTTTCATCTCCCTCAGCCTCATCCCATCCCGGCAAGCTGCTCTAGTTTCTACAAATGAGTAGGAGCACCATTAATGGTGCAAGACGGTAGGGGAGGAAACAGAGAAGATTATACCAATGTCAGAGTTCACTGCAATCACTGTGAGTTCATCTAAGCTAACAGGAATGCCTATATCACAAGTCTGCTACACTCATGGTCAAAAATTTACTGAAATGTAATTTGAACAAAAAGAAAATAGAGAGAGAAATCATGCATAGAAAGGCGGAAATATGAAAAGGTGAACAGGACAGAAAAGGAAGACCCTCCTTGCTGTCAATTTCCCATCTTTCATTTACTCGCTGGAAAGGGAAATCTAATGCATCTTTAATAACCAGACTTCAGTGAGAGAGAAAAAAAGGGAGATAATTGCATAAGGTCAATTTTCATCTTTTCACCCCACCCTCCCAAATAAACTTGAAGAGTGAGAGGTTTATTTGCTTATGGGCTGCGTCTGAAATCACATACTAGCATACTACTTAGTACGCCAAAATAGTATGTGAGTACTTTTAGTATGTCCAAAACCATAGTATGCATCAAATAGTACAGAGTATGTGAACACTGGACACTATGCTGGCACAAATATTCCACAATACATTGCAATATAATGGTGAAGGGCGATGCAAGACCTAACTGGCAGAACAGTGGAACAGTCCAGATGTAAGTATTCACTTTGCTAAATAGAGTGGTTAAAAGCATTGTTTCTTTTTACACGTGGGTCATCACACCAGTAGAAGTTTGTGCGCAGTCTGTCATCAATTAACTTGCAAAAAGCTGAAAGGAAGTGGTGTGATTTCAAATCTTGGCAGACTTGGCATACAACACAGTATGCCAATATGTCTTAGACAGAGTTAATCTGCAAGCAGAGTTCAGGTTCTCCATCTGCAAAGTCAATCTTTAGTGATTGTGAGGAACCGCTTACAATAATTCCATCCTTTGGATGATCTGTGGGTTGACAAGAGCACAGGGTTTTGTTGTACATTTATAGCTGCCACCTGTACTCCTCTTCAGCATGTTTGATCAGCTAAACAACCAATGAGCACCTCTTCTGCAAAATGGGGACAATCAACACAAGTGAAACAAGGAAACTCAGAAATGAAAAATGACAATATCCATCTTATAAGACATAACAGATGCTGAGATGTGTTCAACAAAACATAATTAAATTGATCTTGTCGATATCAGTTTAAGATAGTAGTTATAGTCATAAAGGAGTAGATGGGAAAAAAGGGGGGAAAGCATTGGGCTATACAAATAAAATTTACTTGACTTGGCTCTATGATGAAGTTGTATGTCTGAACAGCAGTTGTACTTTTTACTCACATAGTAATAGTATTCTGGAAGATAGCACACATATGTATATCTAGTAAGTAGTATGTAATTTTGAATGTAACCAGGGTCTGTGGAGCAGAATCCACTTGGGAATATGACTGACTGGAACAGATACAGGCGTAATTTATGGGGGGGTCAGGGGGGACATGTCCCCCTCAATATTTAGAAGAGGTGAATTTGTCCCCCTCAAAAAATATACCTTGAATGATAATGTTAACTCCCTCGCCAAAAAAGGTAAAATAACAACACAGACAGTCGAACTACTTAAAATGTCATTCATACTTGTTTTCCAACAATTTCATACACCCCTATGCTTGGACCATACCATTTTAACCTTGCCACTGGGATTGCCGACCTCGTTGCTGTCTTGCAGTTGCTCCTGACAACCAGGAGACCGGAGCATGAATGATCCTGTAAGCAAGTGTAAGTAACGTAGCTAGCCAGCTTGCTTGTCTAGCCAAGTACACCACCCTTTCTTACCTTTGGGGTTTCTGAGTTAGATTTTCTTACGTATTTCCTTATCTAGTTTATAACTTGTGTTTGGGGTTATCAGTTCAGACCCCCTCACGAACTAGCTAGCTAGCTAGCGCTTGCTAACAGTAGCCCCTAGACGTTTATGTTAGCTTAAATGAACTTGAACTGATCATTTCAGGCACATGAGATAACATAATAGGTACATCTACAAACCAATTTGTGCCAAGGGTATTGTATTAGTTCAAATGCATCTACTACTTTCATTCACAGAGTCAACATGAACAAGAGGAAAGTAACAGAAGATATCCGGTGCTTTTTTGGTGCAAAAAGAGAGTAAGATGAGAGAATTGCCTAGAAATTTGTTTTTCTTTTACATAAATAAGACATTTCCACAATAAATTGATGTAGAAAAAGAGCAAATTGGTGCATACAAATTCACCAGAATGCAGGAAATTAAATGTGTGATGCTCAAAATTTCCAGGGGAAGGACCTCCTGACTCCCTGCTAAATGTGCCCCCCCCCCATGTTCAAGGGAAACTTAGGCCACTGGGAACAGAGGCAATTTAATTAACATTTCACTGTAGAGACCGACTCAGTTGAAAATTTCACAGGTGACTTAAATGTGGCCCTCTCTAGTCTCCTCGATTCAGTTGTACCTCTCATTACCAGCGCTATGCAACTAAAGAGGCCTACACCTTGGTTTAACGATGAGACACGTGCTCCTAAGTGAGCCTGCAGGAGACTGGAACATAAATGGTGAAAATCAAAATTGGAAGACTTTTTTTTTTACCTAACTTGGCATACATGTTTATTGAAATACGGGTGTGCTTTATCTGCTATGAAAGAAGTGTATCTCTCTTGCTTAATCAATATTAATAAAAATAACCCCAGATTTATCTTTGACACTGTATCTACATTTACTAAAAAGTAGCCATCTATTAGTTGCTCACCATTCATGAGTTTCTAGACCTTTTCTGCAACAAGGTTGATAAGATCATAAACAAAATTAGTTCTTCGACTCTGGTTGCTCCTGGAGATCCTGTCTTACCAAATTCATATCTATACAATGAGTCACTGATAGTCCCTGTTATTACAACTTTTGTTACTATCTCTCTTGATACGTTGACTAAGCTCATGTCAGCTTATAAACCAACTACTTGCCTACTTGACCCTTTACAAGCAACATTTTTTAAAGACCTCTGGCCTTTCCTGGGACCTACAATGCCAGACATTGTTTATTTATCACTTACTACTGGCACTGTTCCCAGCAGTTTTATGACAGTTGTGGTCAAACCTCTACTTAAGAAACCGCACCTCGATCCAGGGTCTCTTAATAAATATCAACCGGTCTCTAATCTTCCATTCTTTTCTAAAGTACTAGAGAGAGTTGCGTATCAACAACTTTCGACCCATATAGAACAAAACTATCTATATGAACCTTTTCAATTGGCTTTCAGGGCCTGTCACTCAACTGAAACTGCTCTGATCAGAGTGGTGAACGATCTACTAGCTATGGACTCTGATTCCGCTTCTGTGCTTCTACTGCTGGACCTCAATGCAGACTTTGACACCATTGATCACTATATACTGTTAGACAGTATATAAATTGTAATTTTGGTGTATGTGGCTTAGCTCTCTCAAGTCCTATTTATCTGGAAGAACACATTGTGTCTGCTGTAATAATTTTACATCGAAATTATCTGACATTAAATACAACATACCTCAGAGCTCGGTTCTTAATCCTCTAAATTTCTGTCTTTATATTTCACGTCTTGGCCAAATAATATGCAGTCATGGAATAAATTCCCATTGCTATGCTGATGATACTCAGCTGTATGTGCCTATAAGGGCTGATGATCGTATTCAAATTACTAATTTAGAGGCCTGCTTGGCTGCTGGGAAAAATTGGATGTCACTAAATTTCCTTCTTTTAAATTCAGATAAAAATGAGATGCTGGTCGTTGGCCTTGCTAGACACAGACACCAATTTGATCAAGTAACATTAACACTAACTCTGTGATTTCACAAAGTGTGGTAGCCAAAAACGTTGGTGTTACGTTTGATCCCAACCTTTCCTTTGAAAAGCAGATTAAAGAAATCACCAAGACTGCCTTTTTTTTTCTTCCACTTACAGAACATAGCCAAAATTCGGTTATTCCTGTCCATGGCTGACACAGAGACTCTAATACATGCATATGTTTCATCCAGACTTGATTACTGTAATGTTCTGTTTTCAGGTCTGCCACATTCTACTACTAAAAGTCTTCAGATGATTCAAAATGCTGCAGCTAGAATCCTAACTAAAACTAGGAAATTTTACCATATTACACCAACTCTTGCCTCCCTTCATTGGCTTCCTATCCATGTTAGATCAGAACACAAGGTGCTTCTGTTGACTTACAAAATCCTAAACGGGCTTGCCCCGTCTTACCTGTCTGGTCTCCTTAAAATATACATTCCATCTCGAGCTCTCCGCTCTCAAAATACAGGACTCCTGTGTGTACTCAAAGTTAAAAAGAAGTCAGCTGGTGGCAGGGCCTTTTCCTATCAGGCCCCATTCTTGTGGAATAACGTGCCTGCTGCTGTCAGAAAATGAGAGTCTGTCGAGCCCTTTAAATCCAAACTTAAAACTCATCTTTTTGCCTTAACCTACAATTAGTTGCCTTTAAAGTGCGTACTTCATGACCTGTACTGTATGGGGAGTTGGTTTCTGCCTCAATGAATTTACCAAGCACTAGTCTGCGGACGAGATTATAGTGTAGATTATTGACTATTGCAAACTGTTCTCTTCGCTCACGTCTTTTCTCTCTCTGAATAATGTCTTCTCCTTTCTCTTCTCCTGTGTATGTGAATAGTGTGATGTAAGTCTCCCCTGTGTTCACGTGTAGTCTGTCCTCCCAGGTCTCCATGGTGATGGTGGTTGCTACCCGGGCACTGCTTGGCATCCTCATCACATTTTTTTATTTCTTATAAAACCATATCCTGTTTCAATTTTATGTCCTTCTCTCACTCCGAAGTGTGACTTTTTTTTTGTTGTCTCTTCTCCCATGTATGTGTGGTGTGAGACTCCCCTGGGTGCATGTGTAGTCTGTCCTCCTGTCAGGTCCACATGGTGATCTTCAAAGAAGCTGTGGTCTTCAGTGCATCGTCGGTTTACACACACACACACACACGCACGCACAGAGGTAGCTTGGCATGCACAGACACGCACGGATATGCAGACAACTACACACACACGTCTGCACATTTATTGGGGCACATTTATTGGGGCACACACACACACACACACACACACACACACACACACACACACACACACACAGCACCTTACATACATCACACACTATTATTGTTGCTGTTTTTTTGTTTGTTCTGTTTTGTTGTTGTTCAGTTACTATTGTTGCGGCAGTGTCAAGGAGTCAAAACTCAAGAATTTTACTCTCATACTTTTATTATGAGACGTAACAAATAAAGAATCTTGAATCTTGATGGTGGTTGGGTGGCTCAGGTCCTGGGCTGTTCCTGTGGCATCCGGACACTGCTTGGCATCCTCCTCATCATATTCTTCAGAAATCTTATAATTCCAGTATAGTTCTGTTATCCTCTTTCAATGTTGTATTCTGTAAATTTTGTACACACAACATCCATTGCACGTCTGTCTTGGGAGAGATCCCTCCTCTCTTGCTCTCCCTGAGGTTTCTTCCTATTTTTTCTCCCTGTTAAAGGATTTTTTACGGGAGTTGTTCCTTATCCAATGCGGGGGTAAGGACAGGATGTTGTATTGCTGTAAAGCCCACCAATTGTAATTTGTGATAATGAGCTATACAAATAAACTTGAATTGACTTGACTTGAATGGTCAGACCCTGTGAGTGATGCTAAGCTCTAATTTATATACCTGTGAATAGATCCTGAATGCATACATTCACACAGGCATACTAGACTATGAATAGTAAAATAAATATGGCAGCCATGTACTTGTCGCTTTTTTCTTGAATTCCAGCCCAAACATGCATTTTTTGATTGCTGGTGAACCAAATCTTACTATATAATTTGTATTTTTGCTAGCCTGCCATTATGTAAGCCATTTCTACTTTGGAAAATCTCTATTTGAGCTGTCAGCAGACATTAAACAAGTTAAGAATTATGACCTTTATAACAATAGCTGCCAGTGTATAATGCCAGTGAGCTTGCTGCATCATGCAAGCATTCACATAATCCATCTATTAACTTTTTCTCGTCTCTTCAAATAATGAATGACCAGGTCCCACAGACTGTGGAGAGAAAGTAAATCAAACTCAAGACATGAAAGTCACAAGGGGGCCCTGATGATTCTCTAATAGGATACCCATTTAAAGTGCACTAAGACTCAAGGTTTTGCGATGTGCCCACAGTTTCTTTTACAGGTGCGCCTCATTAGCCACAATGGTTTTGGAAGAACTGGAAGAGATATTTTGTCAACTGTCAGAGTGTCTTAACTGCTTTACGAGTGAAAACGTCCAGCCTCAAAGAGAAACTTTTGTGTATAACGTATTTGCAGTTCTCAAAATTGCCATCGCATAAATGCATGATGATGTAATCGAGGATATCCACAGAAATAAACGTTTAACTCTGATTTAAACTCAACTTGGATTATTACACCAAACAACCAACCTCCCAGATACCCTGACCTTGACCCCACCAAACCCATAATGTAATACGTAAACATGCATCTATAACCTTTACCTAACCATACCAAAGTGGATGACAAGAGCAAATGTCTTTAACATTGTCATCCATTGATATGTTGAAATGCATCCCATGAATGTCAGAGAACGTGATTTTTCATGCTGCCACCTAGTGTCTAGAGCACGAGCTCGAGCCCGAGCCTGAGCCCGATCCCGGCCCTGGCACGTGGTTTTCAAGCCCTAGCCCGCCTGACAAATATATCACCCCCCCCCCTTTCTCCTAAATTGTACCCGCTCATTTACCCCACTCTTCCGAGCTGGCCCGGTCGTTGCTCCACCCCCTCTGCGATCCAGGGAGGGTTACAGACTACCACATGCCTCCCCCCGATACATGTGGAGTCGCCAGCCGCTTCTTTTCACCTGACAGGGAGGAGTTTCGCCAGGGGGACGTAGCGCGTGGGAGGACCACGCTATTCCCCCCAGTTATCCCTTCCCCCGACTGTGTTACTTTCTATGGGGTGGTTGGATTTTAGTTGTATTTAGTCAGAGATTTTTGTTTAGTTTAAGTACAAACTTGTGAAAGTTATTTCGTTTACATGTAGTTAAATTGTAACATTGTTTGAATTGTTAGTTACATAAGTGAATCTGAGTATTGATAATAATAATGAGATTTATTCCAGTTCCGATTGTATGTGATTTCTGTGTGCTTGATAAGGACTTTTATTGCGAAATTCTATTGGCGAGAAATGCGTGCATCCGGGGTCTCAGTTAGGGAGCTGCTGTGATTGGCTGATTTACGTTCTGGGGGTGACGTCAAGAAAGTTAATGCAGCTTCAGAGTGGGGACTCTTTAGTATGACTGGACGACGACGGACTGGTGAGTGATTGCAAGAGTGAGTGAGTTATATTGTGTGTTAGCTTTGAGTTGAGGGTACTTGAATTATGTATGTTTGTATTTTGTGTGTTTTCTTTTTCAAGGTTCGTAACCTGTTGGTTAAAAATAAAGAAATGTTCGACCACTGAGTGACGTCCTGTTCATCCTCGCCTCAGCTGCGGGGCTTGTTTGAGAGTTAGCAGCACACCGACCAGGCGCCCCGGCCGACCAGAGGAGGCGCTAGTACAGCAACCAGGACACATACGGCTTTCTACCTGCAGACCCGGCCAGTTGTGTCTGTAGGGACGCCCGACCAAGCCGGAGGTAATACAGGGATTCGAACTGGCGATCCCCGTGTTGGTAGGCAACAGAATAGACCGCTACGCTACCCGGACGCCCGACACTATATAACTTTAAGCTCTCTCTATCGCCCGCTCTCTCTGTGCAGCGTGGTCAACTGTCACTTGTAATGCAAGCGTACATGCGTATGTATATTGAAAATATAATCAATATAACAATATTTCATACAGTGGCCTATATGTGCTCTGCACATCTATGGGAAGTTAAATGAGACCGAGTCTGACCCGAGCCTGATCTATAAAAAAAAGGGGAAAAAAGGCCCGAACCCGGCCCAAATCGACTCAGCGTGTCAGGACCCGTTGGGCTTGCAGACCTCTAGTAGTGTCACAAAACCAGATGTATTTAAGTATGTACTTGTATTTCAAATAATTTGCATACACATGTGAGACTGAGTTGGAATGTCATGAGTACAGAGATGCCATGTTGCTCTTGTATATTGTTTTGATTGTTCATGTGATTTGTTTATTATTGTATATATTCATTTATTTTTGACATCAAAACTGTATATTTCTATTATTTTCCCCTCACACCCAAGGCACACTGTCACACATGAAGGATTTAGGTATCTGTTATTAGGCCGTCCTCCATCCAGCCAAGTTGAGCTTTAGCAAAAGTTCAGTCAGGAAGACTATCTTTTTTCTTTTTGCATAGCCTTGTGTAGTTATATTTCTTATTTTATACTGCCATTGTCATCTCTCACACACGCTCACTTGCTGTCATTGTCTGGGGCCGTTAATAGAGCTATCATCTTTTCATATCAGCTGTCCTCATCTATCCAATAGCACAGCGACACACCTGCATGGTTAGCCTATCATCTTGCCGCTGTCTTTTTTAACGCGTTTCCCTCTCCGCCTCTGGTGTGTTCGTGCTGCTGTTACGCGCGCCCCTCCAACTCCCCATCACTGCCTATCCTCGCAGATCATAAGTTTCATTTCTTCATCAGCCTAATCAATCTCAGCAATCATCAGTCACCATCACCAGTGTTTGGACTCTATGGGGAGATTTATTATGCTGCTGCTCAGGACTGCTGCCCCTCGATTAAAATCGCTCAGTTGATTCTAAGTGCCAAAGACTTCCTTGACATGTATTAATTTCCACTAAATCATCTGTTATAATAAATAATTAACTTTGCTTCATTCACTCTGTCTCTCCTGATTGAACTTGTATGATTATTCAACTTATTCTCCGAACCGCCATTATCCCTCCCTCCTGTTGGCCCAACTGAAGCACCTATTAGCCTATCGGGCAGCGTTCAAATGAACCCTGCGCTCATGCTGCACTCACACCAGCAGGGACAAAAGACAAAGCGGCCTTAAGCCATTCACTTCCAGTGGTCTCCGGGCTACACGAGCGACATAGTACAGGAAGTCGCCTGGCGACAGACAAACAAACAAACAAAAAGTTGAGCAAAATTCAACTTTATGCAAATGAGCAGTGACAGAGTCGAGCGACGGCCAATCAGGGGGCAGATGTGTTCGTCTTATATTCTTTCGCTTTGAAACGTTTTCTTAAACTTTAGCTCCTACTACCATTTTAGTTTCCATAGGAATTCAGGATGCTTGTTGCGGGTCTGCAGACAACTGGGCACCCACAAGGATCCCCGGCGGCGTTGTCTCCGCGCATCGATTGCGCCTACTTGCGGTCCATGGTGAAACGGTAGTGTTTGAAGCAAGATCAAACTATCCATCCTTCCATCCACTATCCGAGCCGCTTATCCTGCTCTCAGGGTCGAGGGGATGCTGGAGCCTATCCCAGTAGCCACTGGGCGGCAGGCGGGAAAACCCCCTGGACAGGCCGCCAGGCCATCACACAGGGCCGACACCCACACACACATTCATACCTAGGGGCAATTTAGTATGGCCGATCAAACTATTTATAGGAAAATAAATCCCCTTCAAAACATAGTATTTTTAAGCGGGAATGCACCTGGGTTCACGCATATACTGGGCAATATATTCATAGGCATGCCTTTAAGAAAATACAAACATACAACTACATGATGAATATAGCAAAGACGATGTAATTGATATGTAGCCCGTGGAATTAGATACCACACAGGACACAATTACTTCCGGGGTTCTTGTAGCTTTAATTTTATTGTTTGAACCTTCGAATGCAGATCGTTTTACTGAGCGCATACATTCCTGTGTCTTTCGAGCAAACAGCTCATAAATGTTCACAGATGTGGCAAGTTTAACAGAAAAGATTTTAAAAAGGGAAATAATAAATACAAAATACGGTGCAAAATACGGCAGTGGACTATGTACGTTAAACAGGGTTTAACAAAGACATGTGGAACTTCCTGAAGATCGCGCAACTTCTCACTCTGTCAGTTACCTTTAAACAGAATTAAAATGCATATAAAACCTTTACATCCCAAATACAATGGCATGGTGTGGCTTTATTCACGCCAACATTACCTTGTCATGCCTGCAATGGCGAACAGCGGTCGACGGCTCGCGCCCAAAATCACCGAACATCAACTCCAGTAGCGTCTAAATCAAACCATCTTGTCAAATTACCGACATACAATATTGTTTGGAATAATGTTACAGGTATATTTCACAAGATATTTACCCTTACTTACTACGGAGTCAGAGCACTGTCACACCGCAATCTTCAGGCGCTCCACACAAGAAAAAAAAGAAAGAATACCCAAGATGCACTTGGATAACTTGCACGGAGTTACAATAAAAGTCCGCCACTGCCACTTACTGGTCAAAACATGCAATGACAACCAAAACTATAAAAATACACTCACAATCTGCCTCACAATTTAAATACATCAAATGACATTTTACATGGCTTGACAGTGTAACAATTACATATATTAACAGTTAAACTATACTAAATTTAAGTGGAAAATCTTTTAACATATTTAACAGATTTACCACCCGGCTACAGATACATAATATGTACGTATAATATATATTCATAATGTATTTATAATGTGTATTATATTGTACAGCGAGACGGTCCTGGGTTCGGGCCCCAGGGTAGTCCAAGTCCACAGAATAGAATTCGTAGGATCTCTATTCTGTGGTCCAAGTCAAACCTTGGGGGTCGTCCCGGGTCGTCGTTTGCGTCCTGGGTGCGGCGGTTCCCGGCTGCCCCCCCGAATTCACTGCATTTGCAGTACTGTTGGCGTCGTGTATGGCTGCCGCTTCTCCTTCTCGTAGCCCCCCCCCCCCCCAATCCACCCCTGTATGTCTGTGTTATATTTATCTATTGTCTTGGTTCACTGCCGTTTATTGTAAAGCGACTTTGAGTGTTAGAAAAGCGCTAGATAAGTTTGATTTATTATTATTGTTATTATTATGTTGTTCTCCCCGTGTCCCCTCCGGGTGCTCCCGTTTCCTCCCACAGTCCAAAGACATGTCGGTCAGGTGACTCGGCCGTACTACATTGTCCCTAGGTGTGAATATGTGTGTGTGTGCGCGCGTGTGTCGGCCCTGTGATGGACTGGCGGCCTGTACAGGGTGTCTCCCCGCCTACCGCGCAATGACTGCTGGGATAGGCTCCAGGATCCCCGCGACCCTGACAGCAGGATAAGCGGCTTGAATAATGGATGGATATATTTATAGTATTTATTAGTGTGTACACATTTAAAAAAACTTTTTTTTACAAATCTGATGCACCTCCTGTCAATACATTTGTAGCCCACTTCCTAAAAAGCAACACCCACGAGTTGGCTGCAAGCGACAGCGCTGCGATTGTGTCGCTGTATATTGCGAAGTCGGGTTCAAGTCGCTGTCGCCTGGCTGTCGCTTGCAGCTAGCTTGTGGGTTGTTACTCACTGCAACACTCACCAACGCAGCAAAGGTACTGAAAGCATCCAGTCGTGTTGTGTCCTGCCTGGTTTATGTTTTTACCTGATCCCGTCCAAATGAACGACAGTGCCGATTGGAGTGAGGAATATAGTCACACACACACACACACACACACACACACACACACACACACACACACACACACACACAGTTATTAAGGCCACATCTAACGCCATCTCGGCAACTTAAGCTGCCCTGTGGATATCCATTATAATAATAGCTTTTAATTAATTTAATTTTAACATTTTTGATCATTTCAATTTAATAATTATTTGGCGAGAAGTCTGACCAGTCAGACATTTTTTTTCCCTCCCGGTGGAAACTGTCTACATAAAAAACGAAAAACAACCACACACGCATGCATCTGCATGCAATGTTGATTGGTAGCCTATTCTCTGCACTTTGGAATATATTTTACATCAACTCACACCCTGATACATGTATTTCCAATCAAAGTATTTTAGGCGATCCAACTTACGGTTGAAAAGGTTCACGTTCAACATATCGTGACAGGAAAGCCAGCAACAGCTGCCATCAGTTTCTCCTCCATGCTGGCTATGACAACTAAAACGTTAATGTAGGAAATAAAGTTTAAGGGAACGTGTCACAGCGAAAGAATATAAGAGGAACACATCTGCCCTCTGATTCGCTATCGCCCGACTCTGTCGCTGCTCATTTGCATAACACTGAACCTCGCTCAACTTTTTCTTGTCGCTAAGTGGTGGAGATTTTGTCGCCAGGCAACTCGCCGCGTCATGTAGCTCAGTGTTGACAAGAGACCGCTGAAAATGAATGACTTCCGGCCGCTTTGTCTCTTGTTGTCACTGCCGGTGTGAGCGCAGGCTGAGGATGCTTCCGTTTCTTTAAATATGCGCTTTCTACCCTTCCTAGTGTGATCTGTTGGTCGTCCATAAAAAAGCGAGAAAACACGAAAAAAAAGCACACACTTCCCTCAGAAACCACACATACACATTAACGTTCGCCTTCACGCATGCCTAAGAAAAGAGCGACGGTTCATGTCCCGACGTCTAGCTGCAGACAACTGCCTATTGTGCGGCTCCGCACAGCCTTTCTGGACTTGGTGGGAGGGGGGAGAACTTTCCCCATAGACAAAGCTTGGCTCACTCAGCGAGACGATGCCTTTCTCTTGTCCGGTCTCACAAGCCGCTGCTCTTTGGATTTGGTGATTCCTGAGGTTATTCCTGCCAGTTATTTAACAGGACGGAGAGAAACTGAGCCAGAGGATGCTCCCGCAAGTTATTAGGATTCTGTATATATTGTCATTGTTCTTTTTCCAAGGAGGCTTCATCAGGTAAGGCTTTAATTTATACATCAGCTGCACACTGTCACTATGTTTGATTGATAATTGACATCAACTTTTGGTCAGCAATCGTCGCAGTCGGGACCACTGACCTGTCTGTATATTTCAAACTTGTGAATGAGACAGTGATTTAAAAGAGTTTTTAGGCTGGATTACTTTGATATTAGGCACGGCTGTGAAGAAATCTCCCGTTGATTTTATCAAACATAAAAACGAGCTACGCCTCCAGGTCTGTTATGAATAAAGTCAGCGAGAGTAGGGGAAAACATGTACGTATCAAATGTTTTGTTGAAAAATCATCTATAAAGATTGTATGCAGACAAGCAAAGTCTTGTTTCGTTCCCATTCTACTTCTTACGGCGCTCGGCAGGCGCGTGCTACCAGATGTTTGCGTGTCTGCAACTGTAAACTTGTAAATCCAAGTGAATCGTGGAAATAATACCCCTATCAAATAATCTCGACATCAAACCAGGTTAAAAAACGCCCTTATCACAATCTACCTGTGGAATCTCATTTAAATTGCTATGGTGTAATTGCAACTCTCTAAGGGATTTAAGGTACTGCTCGCTGCACGTTAAACACCAGGCACGAATAATTAATCACAAGTTGTTGATTATTATTATTAACAAAAACAAACCTCTAGCAACATGAGAAAAGAATTAAAGCGCGTTGCTTATCGTTTTCTCTCATTGTGTTTTCCAACCTAGCAAAATGCATTGCCTGGTTATGGCTCACATTAATTACTGTAGGAAAACAGGGTGAAGCTCTAACCACTGTTTATTCACTGTGCCTGGGGACAGACGCAAACATAAATATGCCCCCCACCCAACACCACCCCATCACAGTCCTCTCCACCTCCCTGCTTCAAACCAGCTTTCATTTTATCACTCGTTCTCTCTCTCTCAGACGCTTTTCCCTCCCACACTACCTGCCCTCTTTCTTCATTTTCTTCAGTCTCTCTGACTCGCTCCTCTTCATTATTAGCCTATTCCCTTGTTATGTAGTTCTTTCTCCGTCTCTATCTGCCTCTCTCCCTCTCTCTCTCTCTCTGCTCTCTGTAGTGAAAACTTTGCCTATTTCATGCCCTGTCAACCTCAGGTGTGAGGGCGAGGGAATTAAGATCTGCATAATCCTTGTGTGGAGCAGAGCCTCCTTGACTCTGAACTTCATGGGCCGAGAGAGCAGCTCTTGGGTCGAGAGAGCAGCTCTTAGCCCGAGGAGCAATCAGCAGACAGCACTTCCTTTGAGAAATCAGATGTTCTCCACCAGCCACTGAGGAAGGGTGGGAGGAGGATGAGGAAGATGAGCAAGGGAGAAGGAGGGAAAACTGAGGGAGGAAGGGTGAACAGGATGATGGAGAGACAGGTGCATCTGAGCTACAACGGACTGGTGAAGGGGAGGAGATGGGGGTGGGGGGGGAGTTGAAGTAAACTAAGGAAAGAATGAGAGATGGCGCCAGAGGTGGAGAGTAATCCACCGGAGGAACTGAGGGGGTGATTCATTCAGCTGGAGTGGGCCGGGAGATTAGAAGACTGGAAGAGAGGGGCTGGAAGATGGGGAGAGGTGATGGAGTTGGTGCAGATAAATAAAGAAGGGGAGATTAAACGAAGAGTAGGGACATAGCAGAGGGTAAACCGCCCCTAAATTCGGTTTATCCACCACATTATTTGAGAAATAAAGTTTACTCAGTGTTTTATGGTGACATTAATCTTCATCAGTTGAATTCATTTCCATCACACTATTAACCTGATGGAAGTTATTAGGCTGGTGCTTAAAGTTAGAAGAATTGTGATGTCCTTTTTGATTCGCATTTGAAGCAATAGCTGATCCACAAATATCCAACATATAAGCACTTTTCTAGCTGCCCATTGTATTGGTTACTCTCACGAAGGACTTCCCTGGGGGGGGGGAGTGGCACGTGCATATCGTCTGACATCTTCACATAGCAGAGTGAAATCAGAGTGAAATGTGGGAGATGAAGGCAGGCAGCTGTGAGTTGAAAGAGGAAATGAAATCGTTGTGGCTAACGGCCGATATGGCAGACTTGTCATCAGTCATTACAGCTCAGGTCCACCTGTGTTTTTTGTTTGTTTGTTTTTTGTTCAGCCGTGGGGAAGGTATCAACACAACAACACTTGCAACTCATGAGTTTAATTTTGAATGTATTCCTGGGAACCGACCAAACACATGCTGTAGGAAATCTTTGTCACCATAGGTTTAAGTGTGTGAAACCGAAACAATGGTCTTGAGGATTTCATCTATACGTTCGGTCATTATAAATTAGCGCCTTTTTAATTTTTTTTATTTATTTAATTTTGTTTTGTTTTGTTTTGTTTTTGCCTCGTGAGGAACACCTACTGGCTAACCAAGATCATTTATTTTTTTATCGACCACTGCAACACCTGTTGGAGACGGTACGTTGTAGAGACGTTGAAAGGGGGGGGGGTTGTTGGGGATTTGAAGAGAAGATTTAGAGGTAAAGGTATTGTATACGTTGGATCAGTAGTAGGGGTCTGTCTAGTTTTCTACTGAGACAGAGGGATGACAAGAATTTAATGAGTAACTTGGTTGATATTGCCGTCTGAAAGAGTGATGGATGATACAAGCAGGAGATATACTGTGCTCTAAGAGTGCAGAGAGAGACAGAGATTTATATGTTGTATTGGAAGTAAGCAACACTAAAGGTGTGTTTGACTTGAGTTTGGACTCCAAAGGAATCAGAGGATCGATTTTCTTGCTGAAAGCTGGCTCACTAGTATACCTGCCTAACTGACTGGTGAGTTTTCTCAGCGGGGCTCTCCGTCTTTGAACTCCGCAATAGAAATGGTCCGCCAGTACATTGGCATTTTCTCTTACTGTAACGTCATTTCTTGGAGTATCTTCAAATGCTTCTTAACCCCAAAATATGTACAACTTAAGCTAAAAGGTAATGTAAGTCGATAAACCATAATAACTGATAAAAGTATTAAAATTTTGTCGTAGATAGGCAGGCGTCCAGGTGGCGTCTATTCTGCTGCCTACCAACACGGGGATCGCCAGTTCGAATCCCCGTGTTACCTCCAGCTTGGACTGATGTCCCTACAGACACAATTGGCCGTGTCTGCGGGTGGGAAGCCGGATATGGGTGTGTCCTGGTCACTGCACTAGCGCCTCCTCTGGTCGGTCGGGGCACCTGTTCGGGGGGTGGGGGTGGGCGGGGGGGGGGACAGCGTGATCCTCCCACGCGCTACGTCCCCCTGGAGAAACTCCGTACTGTCAGGTGAAAAGAAGCAGCTGGACATGCTTCCTCCGATACATGTTGAGCAGCGATCAGGACGGCTCGGAAGAGCGGGGTAATTGGCCAAATTCAACTGGGGAGAAAAAAAAGGGGCGGAGGGACATTAAAAAAAATGTCCTAAATAGAAAAAAAATACAAATATTGGACCTTTTTTCATGAAATTTCACTATATAAAACATCCAAAACAATCCTGATTAAAGAAAATTGAACAAAATATTTCTTAACACTTCATATGTTTATTTGAACTATGTAAATTTTTTAGCCTCTGAAATAAACTCATTTTTATGAGCAGAGTGCAAAGGCAGTTTGATAGTTTCATCTGTAATAGAAATATTTCATTGGAACTCCGACCAGCAGATTCATGGGCGGCCAGCAGGTGCAGACCTCCAGTGGGTGGCCCCCTGCTTGCCCCCTGCGGGAGGTCTGTTTTCAAAGGGGCTTTTGGGGCAGCCATGTTTATTCTAGATCCAGGTCTCCTATTTTTCTTTGTGAATTCAGTGCTATTAGGATTTTAGAATGACGTTAACCTCTATTCTCACGGCAGAACTATAAATTCAAGCTCCTTGAGAGGTTCTGACTCAATCTGTAAATAACAAGTTGATCCGCCTGCTGTGTGTAGATGCAGTGTTAAACCCAAAACTAAGACACACTCTGATCCCACCAGCAGGCGAGTGGAGGGGGATCACAGTGGAGTGGCCAGCGCAAATTCTGCAAATGTAAATCAACGAGTCTAATGTGTGTCTGTGGCAAAGTGAAAGTGAAGTACAGTAAATTGCATTGAGGTGAAGGGCAAAGAATTGCACCAAGAATCCCTGCTTTCCTCATCTCTGGTCAGAGAGGGATCCAGGGCTTAATCACAGCTGAACAGATCAGAAAACACCATTCATGATAAATGATAATTGGAAATCCTACTGGTAATCTGTGTTTGTCTTTTTGTGCTGCATGTATGAAAGAGAGAGAGAGAGAGAGAGAGAGAGAGAGAGAGAGAGAGAGAGAGAGAGACATATATTGTAGGGAAGCTGATATTTTCCGCTCTCAACTCTGCCCATCACATGCTTCAGTGAGTGAAATGAAGGGATGAGCATTGGCGAGATTAATTAAATATGTACTGTACACTCGAAAATGTGTATGATGACTCAACTTGATCGTCAACTTCAAGTCCAGCACAACTTCCAAAAGTGGGTCAGTGGCTGAATTATGGAAATAAACAAGAAATTTGGATGTAGTTTGTGGACGTGAGCAGGGGCGGAAAATTAATAAACACACGCTATGGCTGAGATGCCGAGTCTTCTTACTGAGAAACTTTCCATTACATTGTAATAGCACGCTCTATTTTTTTTCGGCTCTCCAAATATTATTTGTTCTTTAAATACATGTCATTGTTTTCATGTGGTGTTCAATGACATTTGACTTTTCATGTCAAAAGTCAGAACTGAATACAGTAATTAAAGGGTTGGTGCACTGTCAAATATGTGTAAAGGCCATTTTGTCAAATAGTGGCATCTACTTCCGTTGATTGACGCAAAAACTGTTCGATGACATGCACTACCGGCTCAGAAAAAGCAATTGCTCTGTCCCATTTTGATCATAAAACTGCTGTTTGAGCTTACAGTACCTAGAATTCCTTGTGAAGGCTTGGTTTCTGAAGCAGACTAAAACCTACCATGAGCGGGTGAGCCATCTGCTGCACCACCCTGCTGTACATTTCCACCACAAGACATTCCTCAGGTTCTGCTGTAAGGTATAGCAGGTTGAGTTTTTATTTACAAAGGATTTTAATAAGGAAATAATGATGCCAAATTCTTTTGTGATCCTTAATTACAAAGACATGTTTTACTTCTCTATCCAGCTGAGAATATTGTGGCACTTTAAACAGTTCTTTGTTTTTGAGTTATTCAGAAGATGAGAAAAGGCCACCCAGTAGCCAGAAATTACTTTTCCAAGAGATGCAATGATTGAAAACAGTACAATTAAGCTTCAAACACTTCAAACCTCGAATTTTCACAGATTCAAACATTTACAATGAATAAAATTAGGTCCAAACACCAGTATGATGTGAATATTGGTCTATGAATAATTGAACACCAAAGTAAACGAAGGTCTGAATCTCACAGTTCCTCCATGGCATCATTAACCTTGGTAAATCCTCTTTACATTCATCAAGATACCTTGACATAGCCTAAATGTCCCTGATCACACAGACAAGTAAATCTATATGGCTGCCTTTTGCAAAGTGTCTTGTAGTACCAATTTAAGTAAAAATTTGTAGCGTACCAAGCCAGGCAATGTTGTCTATCAAGTAGAAAGGAAAAACAAATTACAATGTACTTGCAAGGAGGCTGCGGAACACAAATTACAGTGAAATAACAGATTCCCTGGGACTGACAATAAGGTGGAAAGAAATACACTTTCAATGCCAATTTATTTTTAGGTTACATTACATTACTAGCCTAACTGGTTTGCTTACAGTGTTAAATTTGCAAGCAGCAATTTGGAATCCTGAATCAAGTCCCCCAAACCCCTCTATTCAAATGAGGCTCAAAATTTCGAAACAATGGTCAACACCCAGTTCAGGTTAAATGTTTAGAAAATATTTTCCATATCAGTGGCTGCAGTTTAGGGTAAAGGACAGATTCTCCGCATTGCTTGCAATATTAAAATGCAAACTTTCTATCACCTTTGATTCTGTCTGTGATCACACATTTCATTCATTCATCCATCCATCCATTATCCGCACCGCTTATCCTTACCTAGGGTCACAGGGATGTTGGGGCCTATCCCAGCAGTTATTGGGCGGCAGGCGGGGAGACACCCTGGACAGGTCGCCAGGCCATCGCAGGGCCGACATAATTAAGTTTTTGTTGTCAGACAACTGCTTGATTATAAAGTTATTTGATCAAGGGTCACAAAATGCTAATTGGCTAACCAAGGCTAATTTTAATTTCAGGACTGTAAGTATTTTGCAACCCTCGATCATATCACTTTTTTTATAGTCGTGCTCGTGCAGTTCTCTGACAACATAAACAAAGATATGTCAATGACAACACCTGTATTGTGTTATATGCTGTGTGTATAACACAATACAAGTGATCACAGACAGAATTGAAGGCAACAGAAAGTTGTAGTCATTGTGGACAAAAAGGAGTGACAATCTCTACCCTACTAAGAAGAAACTGGATTACATTGGCCATGTTTGTGAAAAGGTCTATTGGAAAAGCGGAATGGGATTGATTTGAGAGTACATTTTGGCTATGCACAAAACACCTTCCCTAAGTTTGTGGTATAGCCAGTACCATCTGGCATTACTGCTAACTACAAAAAAAAATGGAGAAAAGGTTGAAAATTAGCAAAGTATTCCTTTAATAATACGGTAATTAAATACTTGTTAGCTTGGCAGTGGTGTATCCAGTTGACATGTCAATTATTCACTTTATTAAACATATTTTTCATTTCTGATTTCAAGTATTGATGTATTTATTTATTTTGAATAAATGCAGAATCATGGGGCCGACTTAGGGCCCATGTAAATTCCCAATAATTCCTCTAGGTGAGTCCAGCAATGGCTTTGAGAATTTGCTCAAAATCCATTGCTTGGATTGGCTAAGTAGCTTTCTTATCATTGTACAAGGGTTAAACGTTTGTGCTGTGTGCTCTTGATTCACTTATAAATTCACTTTAAGATTACAAAGATATTGTGCACTCCCCTTATTTCCCTTTTATCTATTGTCTGTCATGTTGTTGATGTACAGATGGATGAAGTGCAATATATTTATGAGTTCATCCTCCCATCCATCCATTATCTATATACCTGTTTAATTATTCAGGGTCATGGGGGGGGGGGCTGGAGCCTTTCCTAACAGGCATTGGATAATGGGAGATACCCCTGGGCAGGTCCAGGGTAGTCCAGCGCAGCACCCACACACACACCATTCACATCTGGGTAATTTAGACACTCCAATTCACCTTACATGCACATGTTCGGGCTGTAGGAGGAAACCAGAGTGTCAGGAGAAAACCCTCACCAACCAGCTGAATTGATCCCGAGACCCTCTTGCTATGGCAAAAGACAACAGTGCTAACCACAAAGGCACTGTTCCACCATCCCTGTATCATAAAAGTTGAAATGTAAAATGAGTTAGGGTACCCATAAGGAAACATTGTTGAGAGGCACTGTTCTTAAAACAAACCAAACAACTAAAAACAAACTCCAAAGAGGCCAACATGCTTTAAAAAATGCTTAATTCTACACACATGTTAAATAGGTTAGACTTTTAATTAAAGTTTATGTAAAGAAACACCTGTTTTACTGCAGGAGAAAAAGTTTCCTTCAAAGGAAACACTGTGAAATTAAGTAAACACCAATTAGCTTGGACTTCAAAAGAAATTTACTACTTTAATAAGAGAGGACACAATCTCTCTGTGATAGCTTTTAATTAAATTCTGATGTTAGTTCTGGCTGCTATAGCAGTATCCAGAACAACAAACTAGAGTCTGCAGGCAAATAAACAGTGGCAGCAAGTTGGGACTGCAAGGAGCATACACCTTCACTTTGAGTGAATCACAGCCCAACTGGAGTAGAAAACATGGTGAGGGGCACGGATTACCACACCGATGGGAAAAAAGAAAGTAGCAATTGGGAGTAACGGATACTAAATTTTCTCTGGAATTAGTCCATCACAGCTGCTTCAGGAGCTCTCTAGTCCCTTCTGAAAATCTAGGAAATCCCCACACATTTTGCTGAATAGAGCAATGGGCGGGGGGTGCTGAGAAAAAAAGGAGGCCTGAAAGGAGGACAGATGGCATATTCACGTGAGTTAATGACTAAAAAATGAGGGCCAAGTTGGAGACAAGAGTTGAACAGAAGGTTTGCTTTCCACAGCCAGCGCTGCCTTGAAGATTGAGGATTGGCTCATGTGGGGAATATAAACACAACAGATACAAATGAGTTTTCACCAAAAGACTAAAAACTAGGATTTGTATTTTTGCACTGATGAACTTTAAGTCAATCTGATCAAGAACATGAAAACAGCTGCCATTTTAAAGTCAGACCGAAATTAAAACTAATATTTTCGACCATCACTTATGACTTTCATCATCAAACATTTTGTTCTGTCTCTTTCTACTTAAAAATGTGTTTTTCTATTTTTCTCTTTTTAAAAGAGCTCAATTCAGTTCAGTTTCTCTCAGCCGATCTATTTTTCTGATACATAATGTCATCAGATGCACTCATTTACACACACCCTCCCAGATTAACTCATCAAAATATGATACTCCACCCACCCTCCCAGCTGACCCTTCCGTGTACGTCACTCAAAGGTCAGCTCATGAATATTAATGAATACCAGACCACGCCCTCACATTTATTTTTTTCCCTTCCTCCCTTTTTTTCTCCTGAATTTAAATTTTGCCAATTACCCCACTCTTCCGAGCCATCCCGGTAATTCCACCCCCTCTGCCGATCTGGGAGGGCTGCAGACTATCATATGCCTCCTCTGATACATGTGGAGTCGCCAGCCGCTTCTTTTCACCTGACAGTGAGGAGTTTCCCCAGGTGGACGTAGCATGTGGGAGGATCACGCTATTCCCCCCAGTTCCCCCTCCCCCCTGAACAGGTGTCCTGACCGACCAGAGGGGGCGTTAGTGCAGCGACCAGGACACATACCCACATCCGGCTTCCCACCTGCAGACACGGCCAATTGTGTCTGTAGGGAGGCCCGACCAAGCCGGAGGTAACACGGAGATTCGAACTGGCGATCCCCGTGTTGGTAGGCAACGGAATAGACCGCTACACTACTCAGACGCCTGTCCTCACAGTTCTTGAGATACTACCACCACCTTCGGCTGCTCCCGTTAGAGGTCGCCACAGCAGATCATCCGTTTCCATCTCTTCCTGTCCTCTGCATCTTCCTCTGTCACACCAGCCACCTGCATGTCTTCCCTCACCACATCCATAAACCTCCTCTTTGGCCTTCCTCTTTTCCTCTTCCCTGGCAGCTCCATATTCAGCATCCTTCACCCTATATACCCAGCGTCTCTCCTCCACACATGTCCAAGTTCTCTCAATATTGCCTCTTTTGCTTTGTCTCCAAACCATCCAACCTGAGCTGTCCCTCTAATATACTCGTTCCTAATCCTGTCCTTCTTCGTCACTCCCAACGAAAATCTTAGCATCTTCAACTCTGCCACCTCCAGCTCCGCCTCCTGTCTTTTCGTCAGTGCCACTGTCTCGAAACTATACAACACAGCTGGTCTCCCAACCATCTTGTTAACCTTCCCTTTAACTCTTGCTGGTACCACACAGTTCTTGAGATAATTGAAGTAACAAAAAAAAAATCACAATATTAATCACTTACAATTTTTTTTTAAATGTTGCTGAATATTTTATTATGCTGTCTTCAGGGTTTTTAAATATGCAAAGTTAAATATTATTGCTGATTTTGGCCTGATTTTAATTTGGTTGAAAAGATGTCTCTTGAATGAATTCACCATTTGAAAACTCTCCTATTTATTCTCCTCACTCTCACTGCACAGCACTGAGAATCTGGATCTATTTGCATCAGTTTATCTCTGCATACGCTAAAGCCAGACAATCATCACTGCAAAACACTAATTTTATACAAAACAAATCAACCTTCTCCCCCTTTGACCAACGTTCAATTAACTAACAAGACTGAAGACACAGTCTTGTTAGCCTGAGCAAAAAAAAAAAAAACGGTCTAGAAAGGAGAACCTTACATATATTCACCCAGTGCCTCTGTGGGCATTAGATTTATATTTGGATATACGGCGGGGGTGAAAGCCAATTGACAGTCTCTCTAGCAGCAAGCCAACGTACTCACAACTGGGCTGACACCTCGAGCTGTGGGGAGATGTAACTGGCGATTCCCTGCCCATTTCATCCAACAACACGTATGACCTTCCCTTGTCTCCTTGAGATGAAATCAGTGCTTAATTTGTAAATCATAGGGTCCTGGAACACAAAGACGAAGGTGATCTAGTGGGTCCAATGTAAAGGGAGTTCCTGGAATATATTATTAAATTGGTGCCACAATGACATAAATAACATAACCTTTATTGTAAACCTATACTTTGGCCTTCAAACACCACCAACGTATTCAATTTGTGCAACACAAATGCCCAGATGCTGCAACAGCAATCACCCATTTACCAGAGTGAACTACTCAACCATTTATGAGCAAATTTATAGATATTCAGACACAAATGAGAACGAAAAGGATCAATAGCCTTTTGGCCACCACAATACCTATTTCCTAATAACATTCACTTTGACAGATGTAGTTCAGAGGTGCGTGTGTTAACGTGACTATGCCATGAGTACCCCACTGACTATCTCGCGAGAGGCTGTTTAGACCTGGTATCAACATGCGTCTCGGGTGATCCAATCACAGGTGGACAGCTCTAAGTACATCAGTTCACACGCGGCATTAGAATGCGTCTCTGCATGTGTCCCGAGTGACCACTTGTTATCGGACCTCACTTCCCCGCTCTATATGCAAATAAACACGTACATCACTGAGGTAGGGGGGTGTGGTTTAGTCTCGGCTGCAAGTGGAGAGGGGGAGCTTGGCTTGCGGGAGAGCAGTGCATCAGCACGTGCGAGTGAACGAAAGAAAGACATTATTGAATAAAGCCTGTGTTAATCACCTAAAACCTGTCCGCCTTCTTCTCAAACCCTCCCCTTGGCACGTGGCACAATCATGTAAATAAACACAAACACGTTACAGAAACGGGGGAGAGAGCAATGGAAGTAACAGGCATTTGACAAAATGAGACATCCCTGCACATTCACGCCTCATTTTAATGTGCCGTCAATTATATTTTGTGACATATTTATCATCTGTAAATTATTAGTCACATTATGCTGTCATACAAAATTTGAACTGCTTTCAGAATTCAATAAATCACCCCACATCCCAATTACTCTTCTTTTATAAATGTTATTATTCTGATGATGATGATTTAGATCTGCATGAAAGCCTTCAGATCCCTTACCTGCTATATTGTAGTTAAGAAATAGTTTATTGTGGGTAAATAGTTTCACATGAGTCAAATGGCATGGACTCAGCAAATGCATATCATGGCAGATAGAGACAATCTGATGAGGAATATTAACTGAGGGAATTCGGAGCATCAGGCTCAGATTGTTTTTCTTCTTTCATTTTGTTCTCAAAACACAGCAAAAGTTAAAACTCATTCTTAAAACTCGTTATGTGGGGAAATGTATAAATGTCTGAACACTAGTTTGTAATTCTCAACCCGAACCCTGTCAGGCTCGACCCGATCACGCCGGTTCAGGCTCAGATTATTTAATTATTCCAGCGGGTTTGAGAGGGTCGGGCTCTGCGCTGCGGTGGGTAAATGAACTTGAACCTGCGGTTGAACTTGAATGTGCAGGTCTGATGTGTGTCAGAAATGACAGATGAGGTTAAAAAAAAACAAAATTAAATTAAACCCAGAAGAGGCTTTGGTCTTTAGTCCGGCTAGTCAGCTGACATCCCCTGTAGTTGACTTGGCGGTCCTTCAATGTGCCCTGGTCGCTGCACCAGTGCCTCATCTGGTCGGTCGGGGTGCCTGTTCGAGGGGGGAGGGGAAACTGGGGGGAATAGCGTGATCCTCCCATGCGCTACGTCCCCCCAGGCGAAACTCCTCATTGTCAGGTGAAAAGAAGCGGCTGGGGACTCAACATGTATCGGAGGAGGCATGTGGTAGTCTGCAGCCCTCCCCGGATTGGCAGAGGGGGTGGAGCAGCGATCGGAATGGCTCGGAAGAGTGGGGTAATTGGCCAAAATTCGATTGGGGAGAAAAAGGGGCAAAAAATCCACAAAAAACAACAACAAACAAACAAACAAACTAAACTAAACTCAGAGTAGGATTTAGTCTTTGTCTGTATAGTCAACTGACATCCCCTGCAGTTGATTAGGTGGTCCTTCAATGTGGCCTGGCCAGGACACATACACTTCAAATGCCATGTGGACAAATGCATCCCAGGCCACCCCCAAATGTGGCGTGAGTGATCGGATCTCAACAAGCATTGAGAACACATTGGGTGCATTCTCACCAGTACTAAGAGCTGTCCACTTGTGATCGGATCACCCAAGACGCATGTTAATGCCAGGTATAAACAGCCTCCAAAAAAAATCATCACCTGTCCTCATAGAAAGACAAGTAAATTGTGTTTTTAGGCGAGGGAAATAGAAAAAAAAACCCTCATATATTGGCTTTTAACTGTGACTCAGCTTACAAAATTGAACTTCGCTTACCACAAGAGATGTGAAATCCTTGCAAATGGGTATAGGAACACAGATGGTCCAAACCTGTGAGGTGATGGATCCTGCCAGAACATCTCAACAGCAGCAATGGATGGAAAGTGAATAACAACTCTATTTAATATCCAGATGGTGGTTTTCACTGATATTCTGAAACTTGTATTTGAGTATATTATTTAACAAATATAATACTGCTTCCCTTACAGAATCTTTAAAAAAAACCTCAGTGAATGCCTTTTAAAGCTCTACTTATTGATGTCTTATATAAATATATTTCCCCCATCCAAAAATTGGTCTGTCCCGCTGCCTTTTCTTTGCTTACACTATATCTTGCGTGTATGGTAGGGTGATATGTCTGCTGCTGCCTGCCAAATTAAAACTCATGCCAACTGGTTAATAAGAGCATTATGGAGTGCAAATGTTGATTTATGCTTGGGGTGCTACACTTCAGATATCCATTGCTAAAAAGAAATGGAAGGGATAAGCGACATCTAGTATTTATGCTTTGGCAGAGGGCCCCGTCCTCTCAAAGCAACAAGAAACTATCTGACATAGTAACCACTTTGCCATTCCAAATTGGCTACTCAAATAAATGGCGTGTCAACCTCTGATTATACATGTAATGTAAGAATTAACAGGTGGTGTGCAGCATTGAAGATATCGAGCAATCCCTTTTTTGTGTCATGTCAGTTGGCTGACAAGTGACAATATTCAAAAGTGTTGAGTCGCCAACTGTAAATCAACCCTAACACCATTCACACCTATGGGCAATCTAGAGGCTCCAATTTCCCTTACATGCTTGTGATCGGACTAGGAAGAAACCACAGCTCCGTGTCTGACAATATTCAAAAGTGTTGAGTCCCCAATCGTAAATCAAGCCTAACTGATGCAGATAGAACTAAACCCCCTCCCCCCGTTGTCTCCCCTTCGAACCCAGCCAATTACCCCACTCTTCAAAGCCATCCCAGTCGCTGCTCCACCCCCTCTGCTGATCCGGGAAGGGCTGCAGACTACCACCTACCTCCTCCGATACACGTGGAGTCGCCAGCCGCTTCTTTTCACCTGACAGTGAGGAGTTTCGCCAGGAGGGCATAGCGCATGGGAGGATCACGCTGTTCCCCCCAGTCCCCCCCCCCAAACAGGTGCCTCGACCGTCCAGAGAAGGCGCTAGTGCAGCTACCAGGACACGTACTTACATACGGCTTCCCACCCGCAGACACGGCCAATTGTGTCTGTAGGGACGCCCAACCAAGCCGGAGGTAACACAGGGATTTGAACCGGCGATCCCTGTGTTGGTAGGCAACAGAATAGACTGCTACGCCACCCGAACACCCAGGCTCAAACAAACATTAAAGTTCAAGGTAAACTTTAAATCTCTGCAGATACTCCCAGTTAAGCTAACAACAACCCTATGCACTGATTATGAAAGTAACTGCCGCAGTTTTGCAAGCAGCAAAACAAGCATTGACATAGTGCCACAAGTCATGTCTGTTTTAGGGGACTGCCGACGAATCATTCACTTCATGCACACCAAGTTTTAACAGAGGGGTTACCAGAGGTATAAGAAAGCATTTAGGACATTTTATCACCACATGCACGCAAATGCTGCCCCATGTCTGTGAGCTACTATGCAAATCGACTTAATCCAAGATTAACAGAGTGGGTGAGGTAGGGAGGGAGAGAGAAAGAGAGAGAGGGTGATGTACTTCTTCACTAATTCAGAGTCTCGCTTAATTACACACAGAGTAAGGTAAGTCAAATCCATTTTATTTGTATAGCCCAATATCACAAGAAATGTAATATTAAAAGGAGACTTTCAGATCTTTGCTAAGTCTGACCGCTTTATATAATATCCACTAGGAAGCTGTTAAGTCACGCTATTTTTGGTTTCAAAATTATTCATGCCATGAAAAAAGGACAAATGCACTCTCACACAGGAGAGTTACCAGTCCAATATCAAGTATACAAAATGCATGCAAAGTGGCAAGGTAATGCTAATAAGGTAATGATAATAAAGTGGATCTCTTGTTCTCTGTTTCGCTGGCAGTTTAAAATGCAAGCAGTTAATGACCATTGACTTAAACAGCACTTTGGCATTGAGATTCATTGCTGAAGGTTGCTGTGTTGGTTGCAATTGAAGTGAGAACAATTATAAATCCCCACAGTTGATGCTGATTAAACGTCTCTACAGGAGGAAAGGAAAAGCCTAGCTTCCTGAAAGATGAGCCTCACAATGCACAAGTGAACAAAGCAAACTGTTGACGATGGAGTCAAACTGAAGCTAATGTCCGCATTGATGAAACATACTGCCAACGTATTAATGATTTACGTGAATATTCCCTTACAAGTCAAATCTATCTCACTGATCTGAATTTCATTCACTTTAATAGCTGGTTTGTAACAAGTACATTAAGATGTAAAAAATCAATTTATTGATATCGCTCTAAATCACAATTACAGTTTCAGAGGGTTTTGAATTCCTACAGTGAGAAACATATATACAGTAAACAACTGTAGATGACACCTTCTATCATTATTACTGATTTGACATTTGCAACAGCATGGTTAATAAAACTGTTGAATTGTTTGAAGTATGCATTTGATGACAGCCACTTTAATACAAGTTGGCAGGGGCTGAGCAATTCCAAATCTGACCAGGGTTCAGAAGTTATTGGCAAAGATAAACGACTGGGGGAAAGGGCAATGTTCTGTCTGAAGTCTGGTGTAACCAGCCTGAAGAGTATATAATGCATATTTATTATCCAGTCTGACTATACTATATCATGTAGGGGACTTAGAAAGAGAACAGACAAATGGAAGATATAACTGTGTGTCAGCCTACAGACATCTTAAAGTACTGAATAGTGATAACATCGTGCACAATGGGTAAATCACCAATAGCTTGTTTGCAGTCACGTGACTCTGATGACGCGCGAGATTCAGATGGAGGGCAGGAAGTGAAAAGCAGAATGGATGAGATGGAAGAAAGCCTGAACTGTGCTAGTTTAGACGATATTATGAGAGAAAGGTATAAACAGAAAGTCAGATATGTTGGACATGATCCTTATGTTATGAAGAGTGATTTTTTTTAACTGAATTGAAAGACTTGCCTGCTATCGAGGAAGTAGGTATAAGCAAATACCATGTCCTTCAGATGTCCTTCTACTCAAGACAACAAATGAAAGCATACAAAAAGCATGGAGGCATACAACTTTTGTTAGCAGTTGGGCCCACAACCTCGATACCAAGGGGCTGCACAATGACTGTTGTTTGGTTTTTGCCAGGGTGAGCAGCTTTTCTTTCATTGTCCTGTGGATTAACCTAACAACAAACATTCAATTCAAACTTAGAAACGTCTCAACGTTACTAGGTTAACCACTCTTAAAGGTCTGGTGAAATGCCACTAAAGATGTGGATTATCGTGAAACAAGATGGAGAAGTCATTGCAGCTCATTGCAATTGCATGGCAGGTTAAATTACTTGAGTTTGCCTGTCTTTTCTGTAATTTTTAACCCCGATTTAAGTGGTAGTGGTGTTACTTGTAGCTATTTTAAATCTATCACCAGTGCACACTCCCAGATGAACTGCAAAATACAAGTTTACATTTGTGGTTAATAAAGAAATATCTAGTCCATTCAGATTGTCTGAATCGTCTTTTCTGCCAACGGGAAAGTGCAAGTGGTTGATGCCATCACAAGTAAAAAAAAAAAGTGTTTTATATGTACATATTATTGCTGTTTTTATTACTTGTTCAAATTTAGAAAGCACAATTAGCCACAAGTGATAAGACTCACACAGTTGAAAAACCTGCATTAAAAATAAAAAGTTGGGAGCCCAGTGTAAAACTTTGTCTTCATTCTTCTGGCTTAACTGTGTGTCCAATGCTTTAGTCCTAAAATCACTCAGCTGTGTTGTGGTTTGCTTTAGAACATCCTCCATCTTCTCAATGTCAATCTTACATCTGTGCACATGGCAGTAGGGAGAGGGATTAGTTGTTCAAATGACTCTCCAAATTATTAATCTACTACTACTACTACTTTCGCCTGCTCCCGTTAGGGGTCGCCACAGCTTCTCCCTGTCTTCTGCATCTTCCTCTGTCACACCAGCCACCTGCACGCCCTCCCTCACCACATCCATAAACCTCTTCGGCCTTCCTCTTTTCCTCTTCCCTGACAGCTCCATATTCAGCATCCTTCTCCCAATATACCCAGCATCTCTCCTCCACACATGTCCAAGCCATCTCAATCTTGCCTCTCTTGCTTTGTCTCCAAACCGTCCAACCTGAGCGATCCCTCTAATTGTTCCTAATCCTGTCCTTCTTCGTCACTCCCAGTGAAAATCTTAGCATCTTCAACTCTGCCACCTCCAGCTCTGCCTCCTGTCTTTTCGTCAGTGCCACTGTCTCCAAACCATATAACATGGTTGGTCTCACAACCATCTTGTAAACCTTCCCCTTAACTCTTGCTGGTCCCCTTCTGTCGCAAATCACTCCTGACACTCTTCTCCACCCATTCCACCCAGCCTGCACTCTCTTCTTCACTCCCTGTTACTTTGGACAGCTGACCCCAAGTATTTAAACTCATTTCCAAATTATTAAAGATGATGATAATGTGACATTTGTATAGTGCAACAATGAAGTAAATTTTTGTTGTCTAGTTACCTTCGATGTTAACATTCTTACAAAGGTTCAAGCTATCTGCTCCATTATAGTTGCCGACTCATTTCTTTATACCCTTATAAACTACTAATAAGACACGTTAGCCCCTAGCTAACGGGTCTGACCCTTTAGCCGAGCGGTTAGTGATGTCGCCTTGTGGTGCAATACACCCCGTATCGAATCCCGCGCCGGGCAAGAAAATAACCGGTTACACTCTTATTTAACCAAGTGAGTTAATTGAGAACGAAGTTATCTACATTGTGTAAGCCTAATTCAAAGTTTACATTAACTATCACGCCCGCTTTTTCAAACTATAAGATACTGGCTACACGTCTTAATACAGTTCACTTACCGTGTCGATCATGTAACATCTCTGTCGTGTCCTCTGGCTCCGGGTTCCACGCTGACTCACGGAGCGCCAGCAAGGCCCTCTGCACCTTTTGGACGTCTTTGCTGGTCGTCTCTGGGCTTCATCCGCTCCTCTCGTAGGTGAGACGCCTCTGACATGGGGCTTACCTTTATGATAACCGAGGTTAACTGTAGCCTCAACGTCGGCATTGGGGCAGCCTAAAGACAACAAAAAAAGTAATTAAACGCTTGTAGAAATAAGGTTGCACCCTGCAAAACACTTAAGCTAGCGTTAGTTATCGTCGCGACATATTGTTCAGTTACAGGGGTACAAACTCCAACAAAGCAAAGAACAACAACTATACCGTTATAAAGTAAGTGTAGCCCGTGGAATTAGATACCACACAGGACACAATTACTTCCGGGGTTCTTGTAGCTTTAATTTTATTGTTTGAACCTTCGAATGCAGATCGTTTTACTGAGTGCATACATTCCTGTGTCTTTCGAGCAAACAGCTCATAAATGTTCACAGATGTGGCAAGTTTAACAGAAAAGATTTTAAAAAGGGAAATAATAAATACAAAATACGGTGCAAAATACGGCAGTGGACTATGTACGTTAAACAGGGTTTAACAAAGACATGTGGAACTTCCTGAAGATCGCGCAACTTCTCACTCTGTCAGTTACCTTTAAACAGAATTAAAATGCATATAAAACCTTTACATCCCAAATACAATGGCATGGTGTGGCTTTATTCACGCCAACATTACCTTGTCATGCCTGCAATGGCGAACAGCGGTCGACGGCTCGCGCCCAAAATCACCGAACATCAACTCCAGTAGCGTCTAAATCAAACCATCTTGTCAAATTACCGACATACAATATTGTTTGGAATAATGTTACAGGTATATTTCACAAGATATTTACCCTTACTTACTACGGAGTCAGAGCACCGTCACACCGCAATCTTCAGGCGCTCCACACAAGAAAAAAAGAAAGAATACCCAAGATGCACTTGGATAACTTGCACGGAGTTACAATAAAAGTCCGCCACTGCCACTTACTGGTCAAAACATGCAATGACAACCAAAACTATAAAAATACACTCACAATCTGCCTCACAATTTAAATACATCAAATGACATTTTACATGGCTTGACAGTGTAACAATTACATATATTAACAGTTAAACTATACTAAATTTAAGTGGAAAATCATTTAACATATTTAACAGATTTACCACCCGGCTACATAAGGAAACAGTTAAGCTACATAAACACAGCCACATACAACTGCCTTAGTTTGACGAAGTGGTCACTGAACACACGCGCACTATCCGACTCCGCTCCTCCCGGCCGCAGACGACGGTTCGCAAGACATTTTTTTCCGGCGTTTTCGGTCCATTTCTTGTATTTCCACCCTTACGAACAACAGCTTTTGGTGCTCGATAAACACTCCTCGCAGTTACTCGGTTTAATCGATGTGAGCCAGCGCCCTAGAAAGAGAGAGTTACGTCAACTCCGTAGACGTCAATGGGCCACAGCAGTGGCGGATCATGGGAGCCCCGGATAGTTCCAAACAGTGCGCATAGAATATGTGCCACGTTGGAATATATCTATATCTATATATAAATGTAAAAATCTGAAAATATTGGTTAGTAGCTACCAGAAATCGCGGCTAAGCAGTTCATTTAAATGACCCGCCAAGCTTCGTTTGGACCTATTCGGCGGCTACATGAACCACGTGACCCTCTCGCGTTCTGACCCCTCATTGACGCAACTCTCTCTTTCTAGGGCTCTGATGTGAGCAACGGGCATGTTGAGTTTGTGATGGTGCTTCCTATGTAAAAAATCACTTCCTGCCCTCCACCTACAGTTCGCGCGTCATATGCAAACAAGCTATAGCAATGCAAGTAAGCAGGAATTCACAGTAAAGGGCCAATGCCACAAATCCACGTACGGATTTTAATAAAGGTAAAAATAAACCTAAAAATGTGCTTCGTCGGGGTAGCGTAGTGGTCTATTCCGTTGCCTACCAACACGGGGATCGCCGGTTCGAATCCCCGTGTTACCTCCGGCTTGGTCAGGCGTCCCTACAGACACAATTGGCCATGTCTACGGTGGGAAGCCGGATGTGGGTATGCGTCCTGGTCGCTGCACTAGCGCCTCCTCTGGTCGGTCGGGGCACCTGTTCGGGGAGGAGGAGGGGGAATAGCATGATCCTCCCACGTGCTACGTCCCCCAGGTGAAACTCCTCACTGTCAGGTGAAAAAAAGCGGTTGGCGTCTCCACATGTATTGGAAGAGGCATGTGGTCGTCTGCAGCCCTCCCTGGATCAGCAGAGGGTGGGGCAGTGACTGAGACGGCTTGGAAGAGTGGGGTAATTGGCCAGATACATTTGGGGAGAAAAAGCGGGAAAAAATAAATTAAAAAAAGTTCTTCCTATAAATATTAAAACCAGAAAACTTTCAGTTTGGAAACATACTTTCGTTGGACAAGTCATTCTTGATCCTAGGAAGTTAAATCACCTTTGACCTTTACGCTCGACTGTGGAATGACCAAGACAGGCTCTAACACAATTGGAGTAAAAGGGAGTAAAGGCTCATAGAAATTAGAGATCAGTGACAAAGAAATCAGATCACAATGGGTTTTATAGGAATTAGTTAATCATCACTAATGAGATAATTATAAACCTATCTTTTAGCTCAAACAGATGCAGATAACCCACATGTCACAGGCCTGTCTTGGTTGCAAGAAAAAAGAAGGCGAGAAATAAGAAGTGATTTGCTCACAACAGCAGTGATCTCACCTCAGTTATGCGAGATGGTAGAACAATGTATTTGACTTTATATGGAAATTGTCTTAGCATTAAGCGACATTGTGCCATTGCGCCATTGCGTTGCTCACATGTAATTGATGCTATCAGAGATGGCACACAGTGCGATGCAAAGTTCCCTCACATTATCAACAGTTCGACCTAGTTGGAGTGTAGGTAAGATCTGAAAACAACAAACAACCCCCCCCCCCACTTCTTTTTCTTTTCTGTTTCTTTTCTCGTTTTCCACAGTGTGTTACACAACACCAGCGAAGCGGGATTTCTTTAGAAGGGGGGCAAGGGGGGATCATTGAAGGAGGATTACAACTGTGCTTGTCAGATAACACAATGGCAGTGCGCAGGCCGCTCCCCTTCAGCAGCATGAAATGAGAGTGAGCCATGCTGGGATGCGATGCAGGCGTCTGTGTAATTCCTTCATGCACTGAATAAATTAGTGTCTGGTGTGAGGGCACCCCCTTGACATCCGCCTGCCTTTGGAGAAGGCAAATTAAATCCAAGACCGCTAATCACAGTTTCACCACCACCAAGTTAAAATTTTCAAAAAAAAAGGCCCGCCTCATGCACAGACCTCCAATGGTCACCCGCTGAAATCAGAGGAGTGACTATGCTATTACATGTTTACCTTATTGACATTCTGGTCCCTCCTCACTAACAGCAAGAGAACCAATGGGGTCCGCAATGATCTGTTTCCACAGCAATAGAGCTTTATTGATTGCCTGGGTGTTGGTCTCCATTATCTAAGACTTTTTGTGATAGCAATGGTGTGTTCGCCATTAGTGGCCCACAGGTGATTATCTTTTATATGGGAGCAGATGCTTTTTCAAGGGTAAAAGACCAGAGATCAAATGTTCCCACAAACCTCTGGCTTTGGTTTCATTGGCTGACACTGCACTATACACATTAGTGAGATGACTAGTTGTCCTTGAGGGGAGAAGTGCGGTATTTGACTGTTATTATGATTTGATTGTTCTTAGAAAAGTGCCTGCACAGGCCATGGAATTAAACTTTTTGTAGTTTGAAGGGGAATACTGTTTTTATTTCTCTTAAACCAAAAGACGGTTTCGTATAGTGTACACTGTACACTCCACGACTGCTGTTGCAGTCCCAGGATAAATAGTTGGCATAGTATCAGACCTCAAAACTAATTTATTGTTAAAAACCCATGGACTTTTGCATTAGGTTAAAGAGACACTCCTCACTGAAAGAAGCATTGCAGATATGCAGTCCCTCCAGGTTTGTAGGCTTGTGAGTCCAATGTCTTTAAATAAATTCCAACCATTTCAGCAGTATAGTGGGATTTTTTGGTAGATAGTGGAAGGATGCTTCAGGGTCCGGTTTACATCCAAAAACTGCAAACTCTACCATGTTTGCTGTTAAAACTTTCACTATGCTAATGCAAACTTGGTCTCTGCACTGACAAGTTTCAGGTTTCTTTTCCTGTCCTCATTTGCATATTAGACAGCGATTGGCTTTCGAATTTGTGATGTTTGAAACCTAGCTTGCCCGAAAAATGTTTGAACCTCAGATTTTAGGGAAGTGCACAGACCGCTCTTCCTCCAGTACAGGAATGCGAAAACACCGCTCTAGTGACAAACTTTGCAAAGATACAAGTCAGTATAGTCAAGGCTAGACATTTTAGGGGACACAAACATAAGAAAAACCCATTTTTGAGTGGAGGGGTACTTTAAGGATCAAACAGGATGCTGTTACGGTACCCTGTATATTTCCATGGAATCAGCATTTATTTATTTTTTAGTCAGAACTGGTAGCAGTTATGACACCCATCCATCCATTATCCAAGCCGCTTGTCCTACTTAGGATTGCGGGACGCTGGAGCCTATCCCAGCAGTCATTGGGCGTCAGGTCGGGAGACACCCTGGACAGGCTGCCAGTTCATCACAGGGCCCCCCACACACACACACACACCTAAGGACAATTTAGTTTGGCCGATTCACCTGACCTACATGTCTTTGGACCACCCTGAGGAAACCCACGCAGACATGGGGAGAACATGCAAACTCCACACAGAGGATGACCTGGGATGACACCCCCCAGGTTGGACAACCCCGAGGTTCGAACCCAGGACCCTCTTGCTGTGAGGCAACCGTGCTAACCACTGCACCGCCATGCTGCCAGTTATGACATGTAGAAACATAAAACATAAAACATTTTTGGATGTAATATTTTAGGTATTTATTCTAGTTGTCCATAAAGTTTCATTCTTTTCTTGTCAATTTAACAGTTTTCAGCAGTACAGTGGGACTTTATAGATAAGAGTTTTGCGTCTCTTATCTCTGGCTGTGGAAAATATCCATGTTCCAAGTATCAGCTTTCAGAGATTATGGCAGTATACAGTATATATCAAACGTATGCTGTAATTTAAAACCGAGATTCAACAGAGTATGTAGAACAAAGCACAAACCCAACCCAAACAAGATGCTGTAGATGCAGAATAAGCTGCAGAGCATGGTTTGCTGGAGTGTCCAAGTGACAATCTGGGATAATGAGCATACTGTGTATTCAGAATGTTGTAGGTTCAAATCCAGTTTATAGCCTTTCATAAGCAGCATCTCTTCTGTTTTGTTTTTGTTTATATTTCTTTGTCACTCGCCTTTGTTTAGTTGTGTCTAAGACTACCTGCGCTGCAATCCTGAAGACTGGCTCTGAGGTTTTCAAGGTTGTTGTCTGTTTTATACATCTGGCAATTATTTTCCTCATATTTAGCAGCATCACTGGTGTCAACAAGCAAATTTGGGTCAGTCAGTTGCAAGACACGCATAGATTCTCTTCACATGTGCATCATTAAACTCTATTGTAGTTTAACACATTTTTCAACAAATCAAGTCTATTCAGTGAGTAATATCTGATTATTGAAAGGAAATAAAGGTTCTACAGCGATGTATGTGAAACAAAGGGATAAAGCTTCTTTATGGTGGTGAGACAGCTCATACTCATGTTAAAATAAAGCAGTTCAGGCATCTAGGTAGTGTAGCGGTCTATTCTGTTGCCTACCAACGCAGGGATCGCCAGTTCGAATCCATGTGTTACCTCCGGCTTGGTCGGGCGTCCCTACAGACACAGGGTGGGAAGCCAGATGTGGGTATGTGTCCTGGTCGCTACACTAGTGCCTCCTCTGGTCGGTTGGGGTGCCTGTTCGGGGGGACTGGGGGGAATAGCGTGATCCCCCATGTGCTACGTCCCCCTGGCGAAACTCCTCACTCTCAGGTGAAAAGGAGCGGCTGGCAACTCCACATGTATCGGAGGAGGCATGTGGTAGTCTGCAGCCCTCCCCGGATCAGCAGAGGGGGTGGAGCAGAGTTGGGTAATTGGCCGGACACAATTGGGGAGAAAAAAAGGGGGGGGGGAATAAAGCACTTCACTGTATCGTAATATTTCTTCTACAGTATGTACATATGCAATTTGTTATCAGTTATGTTTGCAAATGGTTTAGATATTAGAATTAACTAACAAATTAAGATGCTTAACATTGCTGCATTCTCCACACAAGCGATTAAGGCAACTGAGTCAACCTGCAAGCCAGATAACCTTGATTACATTGAAATAAACTGCTCATTAAATAATATCATGAGCAGTGTTCACATGTGTGAATGTTAACGCATGACGGGAAAATGTGGCTATTAAAAGTAGTGAGAGGGGACACAATCTTACAGTTTGTCAGCTGAAAAGAGAGGTAAGCTTGAGTCGGCGCTCTCCCTATCCTGGCAGGTTAAACACACAAACACACCAGAGAGTTCCACTACATAAGCAAGTCACGCCACTTGGTGTTTCCATCTCCAGTGTTCATTTTAAGCTGTTAAATCTGGCATGTGTGTGGCCTTTTGCCATGCTGGGTTAAACTGAAAGGGGGAAAAACATCCCAACGTCTTAGAGAATTAAATATTGCTGTTACAAATGTAAGAGTTTCTCCTCGTTTATTCAAAACTGCATTTCTTTCAAAATTTTTAGCATTTGCACTCCCCAGTCATGTGGAACCTTGATACACCTGCTCCCTGGCTGTTTGCAATGAGAGAAATTCAGTCTGCATGCCATCATCACAAGTGCACTGTGGTGGTGGCAAGAGACCGTACAGAACCTGTGCTTTTTACATAAGAAACTAAAGACAGTTTGCAGCAGCAAGTCACCACATTTTTCTACCCAGCTCCCCCGGTGTCTCAGTTGCCATTACTTGTAATGCAAAGAAAAAGCAACTTAATAACTTCCCAGCACAAAATGGACCTTATTTGTACACAGAAACATGCACAGTGTTCAAATAACAGCAACAAACATGAAATAATTTAGGCTTCTTGGAATACATAAAACAGTGAGCCCAAGAGGTAGTAGTGAAGTGGCACTCTGAGATGTGAAAAAGTGTATTCAATTACAAATTACTTTGCAGGCACAACAAATTAGCTTGTTTGGGACTACTGTCTATGTGCAAATCAAATTGTATTCTTGATGTCCTTTAACATATATCATCTGCTGTTATATAAAACTACTTTGATGAAATGAAAGTGGACAACCTGGTTTTGAACATCTCCTTTTAGCATGAAATGAAAAAGAATATTGTATCAAACAAGTCCATACTATCCACATGTTGTAAACAATATGGGGTAAGTTCCACTTTTGAAATGCGATTTAAGTCATACTGAGCAAGTCAGCCCATTGGATCCTGTTTGAACATGTAGATGGTATCAACTATGTTGCCATCTACAAGGGAGCCAGAGTCCTCGAGGCATTAGGCATGCTTGAACATACTGTGCCCTTGTTTACCTAAGCCCACACACTAGGCCCAGAGTGTCCTGTCTGTCTACACCATAGCTGGGGACACATCTATTTATCGGAATGAACAGATACCATTTGGGCTCCTAATGTCTTTTCTTGCCTTTTTTTCTCTCACCTTTCTGCCAGACCACTGAGGCTCCCTCCATTTCTTTTCCAACTGCATTGTTTCCTGGAATCAGGTTTCTGAATCCCATGGCTCTGGTTGGATGAGAAATGTGTCTCTCAGTACACGGGCAGCACACTCAATAAACATATCACAGAAGGATCCTGTCTATGGTACTGGGCTACGCCATTACAATTTCTTAAACGAGAATACCCCCCCCTTTTCTCCCAATTGTACCTAGCCAATTACCTCACTCTTCCGAACTGTCCCAGTCACTGCTCCACCCCCTCTGCCGATCCGGGGAGGGCTGCAGACTACCACACGCCTCCTCCGATACATATGGAGTCGCCAGCTGCTTCTTTTCACCTGACAGGAGTTTCGCCAAGGGAATGTAGCACATGGGAGGATCACGCTATTCCTCCCACTCCCCCCCCCCCAAACAGGCGCCCCGACTGACTAGAGGAGGCGCTAGTGCAGCGACCAGGACACATACCCACACCTGGCTTCCCACCTGCAGACCGGCCAATTGTGTCTGTAGGGATGCCCGACCAAGCCGTAGGTAACACAGGGATTCAAACCAGTGATTCCCATGTTGGTAGACAACAGATTAGACAGCCATGCCACCCGGACACCCCAACTAGAAATTCTTGATGCAGATACTTTATCTGCACAATCAGGGTACTCGTGCTGTGTCTGTAATGTAAGATTTTTACAGTTACATCATTATACTTGTGGCAATTCTGCACCCCAGCCGGGGCTCCCTGGCTCAGAGACACGGGCACAGATGGTCAATGAGGGCACAATGACCAATTCATTAAAACCAAGAATTTAAAAACACCAGAGATAAAACCATTTAAAAAGACTAAAACAAAAATTCATGAAAAGTCCTTCAGAGGGGTGAGAGAACTCTTTGGGTCCATCCCCACAGCCTTCAGCTCTCCCTGAATCTGGTGTGTCTTTGTTTGGGGTGTGGAACCAATTTATCTGTTCTGAGTTAATCAGACTAACTCAGGACCCCACTCTGCCACAATATTGTATACATTTGCCAGTATTCTGCAGGTAAGTGCAGCAAGATAAAGGTTGTAAGTTTGTCCATGTAATTTCCTGGTCCATCTAGAAAAATCTAGAGAAGTCTGACTCCCTGCACTCCCTCACCAACTACTGTTTGAAGTGTCCCTGACTTAAGCATTGACCCCTCTGCTGCGACTCCACATATGCTCAGTGTTCAGCATTTCAAGACTGTAATGGTGCTGGGCTGCTCCCATGTGTGAATGCTTGAAGTTTATGTGCCCTCAAATTGCAATTATTCTAGTGCACAGGTAGATTTAAAAGCAAAAAAAAAAATTGCTTCATTCGATAAAGGTAAAAAAAAAAGGGTAAAATCAGGAAAGTGGTGTCTTATTTATGCAGATGACTAACAAGGTTACAAAACAACCAAATTGGAGGTCACGGATAATGCACAGCCTCGTGCATAAATGAGGATTTGTTCTTAGTTTGCCTCAACTTGTTCTTGTTTGGGAGGCTGGAGCAGCACTGCAGCCGTACGCCTTTGTTCGCTGTACAAACTTGCACGAAACACTGCCATGATGTGTGTCCAGCACATTGAGGGGCTCATTTGTGAACATCACTCCAGTAAAAAAATAATTGTGCTTGCCCTCCAGACACGAAACAAATGTGGAGATCTCGGAGTTGTCTCCCTCACTTGAGACTTGAGCCTCTGAAGATATGTTGAGTAGCCAATGTTTTTCTTGGCTGTGGGTTTCCCACATCCACTGAAAAGTAAACATGAAGACACTTTATTAGACAAGATTTGCATCATCTTCTGTTATAATCTCAGCTTTGCGCTATCATAGATCTGTCCCCTGAAACGTTATCATCAAGAGGAGAAAAACAAACCCTCTAAAACCAGAAGACAAAACAATTTTCCATTTAGACTGGTGTTAACACCTCTCTAGAGTTTTGTTGCAGGAGTTGCATTGGCGGTTATCCCAATTAGAGGGCTGAGTTTGCGAGAAGTGTCTGTGGGTGGTGGGCAATGCTGAGATCCTTGTGTCTACAACTGTCAAGTGGTGAGGGAGATATGCTATCTTCAGAGGCACAGGAAAGGGCTCTCAGAATGGGAGAGACACGGCAGTATTTATCAGGAAAAAAACAGAAAGCATTCATTAAGCCTAAAGCCAAATGTATCATTCTGACTATCCTGTTGCTTGGAATGTATTAATTTCATTCCAAAAACGTTTATATTTTTTGTTCAATATTAGGACAAAAATGTAACTGCTTCATGAATTAAATGCTTAATAACTTAGTAACTTAATTCAATAGTTTGAATTTCATTCCATCATTCACTTTATCAAATTGGGGGCACCATTTTTCAAATGTTACATCATTTAGAAAAATATATGCTCATTTCCAGCTAAAAATTAGTTTTTCTCTTGATTGACAATATCCCGTAGTCAGCATATGTCGATGTATCATTTGCAGTGATTCATCTAATTGGATCCTTGATGAAAGATTTAGAAATTAAAAACTACTATGAATTATCAACTAATGCAACTCAAGCTATTGGTTTCTCCACTTGATTAGGACAACAAAATATTTAATAGTTTAATCAAGCACTTTGTCTCTTATTAAAGCAAGAGCTTAAATAATTAACAGCTTGCATTACTGATGCAAGACAATATTCAGAAAAGCAGCATGGTGCTTTTGCATTGAAAAATAAGTAGCATCCCCTACAGTGAGGAATAACAAACATCTCCTTCCCTGTTGAGTTTTTTTCTTTATGATGACTAAAAATTAGGTGTGTGCATTCATCTTGTATTGCAAAGATTAGAAAATACTCTACTTTTTGAAAGATTACAAACGCAGTACAGTAAAAATCTAAATATTCATTTTGGAAATCAGACATATTTATTCAGTCATATCAATGATGCACCAGGATGACGATGAATGAACACCAAGTCAAGTCAAGTCAATTTTATTTGTATAGCCCAATATCACAAATTGCAAATTTGCCTCAGTGGGCTTAACAGCAACACAACATCCTGTGCTTAGAGCCTCTCATCGGATAAGGAACAACTCCCTTAAAAAAAACACTTTAACAGGGACAAAAAATAATAACCAAGAATACCCCCCCCACACACACACACACACAATTTTCTGAACCTATTCAAACCTTTATTAAAGCCATGAAAAGTTCTTAACAATAATAATGCAAATGATCTTCACCCTGACTTAACCATCCCAACTATGCCAACATAGGTTTTATAATGGGGAAATAAGACCGGCGCCATTCTGTAGCCATAAAGAGATTCTGCATTAGCTGCATGGGGAGAAATGAGAAACAGGCAGTTCACAAGGCTTGGCTTGGCTTGCCTGTTACCTTCAGGACTATGATCCGTGAAATCCTCGTTAGACCCAGCACCATACTGGCCTTTTCATGACTCCATTGGTCCCTGCCAGTGCTGTGATTGAGCAAAACAAACCAGAGGCCATGCCTGCAACTCCTTTTCCTCCTCACTGTCATTTCCAAGTCGTAGGTCATGCTGAGTGCAGCTACTCTGTGCTTGTGTTTTTTTGGGGCACAACTTTCTGAGTGACTGTCTTGCCTTTCATGGGCTGAAAACCCTTTTCTCTAATGATGACCGAAAAGCCTCTCTGATTCTTTAGCCACTGGTTTCAGGCAGAGGTAGATAACAATTGGAGCCAAGCTGAGTAGCTATGGGTCCATCCCATTTCCAAATTGTTAAATCACTCAAACCAGCTGATGGAAATGCACCCGATTTACATTATTTTACTATTTCTTTCAGCAAATACTAGATTTGCTGAAACGGATGATTCAGAATTGTTGAATTCTGTTCTTATTTCTACTCCCCACTAATGTTGTTGTCAGATTTCATCTACTCTGTACTGCATACTGAACATAGAACACTTGCTAGGCAGCTACGTGGCAAAGCAAATCAACAAAGACAATTGGATATATATTTTTTCTTTTTTGGATTTTTCCTCCTTTTTCTCCCCAATTGCACCCGGCCAATTACCCCACTCTTCCGAGCCATCCCAGTCTCTGCTCCACTCCCTCTGCCGATGTGGGGAGGGCTGCAGACTACCACATGTCTCCTCCGATACATGTGGAGTCGCCAGCCGCTTCTTTTCACCTGACAGTGAGGAGTTTCGTCTGGGGGACGTAGCGCGTGGGAGGATCACGCTATTCCCCCCAGTTCCCCCTCCCCCTCCAAACAGGTGCCTTGACTGACCAGAGGAGGCGCTAGAGCAGCGACCAGGACACATACCCACACCCGGCTTCCCACTCGCAAACACAGCCAATTGTGTCTGTAGGGACGTCCGACCAAGCCGGAGGTAACATGGGGATTCGAACCGGCGATCCCATTCAGTTATAAAAAAAAAAAACACTCCCAAGGTTCACCCGTACCCTCCACAATGCCACGGCAGTCTATCATGGTGAATTCGAGTAGTTATTCAAAATTCTAAAGGCTGTTTTATTGCTGAATCTGTTTGCTTGGCTTATGTTCCTCTGTGTGCAGTAGACTGATACTTGCTGGTATTCACTGGTAGCACAAGTTGTAGGATATACAAACATGTAAACAGCAGTTCTAAGTTAACACAACAGCAATTGAAAATGGTGTAAGCATGTCTCTTTCCAGGATGTCTTGAATAAAAAGCTGTCATGGTCATATAATTTTTGCTGATTTCCATTGAGAGATGTAGAGAGGACATAGCTTTGGCATCCACGGAAAGGAAAACAAATGCTGTTTTTTAAAGCATCTATGCTTCATCGCGGCTTGAAGCAGTTGGCAAACAGGCTAAGAGACGCTAACAAAAGGCCACGGTCAGCTTGTGAGTATCAAAATCAGGGCAGTGAGAAAATAAGCACATGCTATCAGAGAGTGATTTATACTTAGACTGATGGTAGATGACGCCTCTATCCATACTCATACTGGCACAGGTAGCAAATGGAGGACATTGATCATCACACTCAAGCAGGCTACGGCTTCTAATGGCACGCTTACAGTAGATACAGTGTAGTTCTACTTCTGTGGGAATCCAGCTGGAGCGAATTCCCAGTAGGCTGTACAGCAAGGAGGAGGGTGGGAGTAAGAGGTTGGAGCCCAAGATGTGGAGGCAAACACAGCTGACAAAACCTTCTTATTACACACTGAAACACACACACACATACACATGCATGATTGCACTCATTTGCATGCACATGCTGACACAAACAAACAAACACACACATACACATGCACACAAGCGCTTCATTAGTATGTGATACAATTACCATCTCAGCTCAGTTGCGTCGAAAATCCAATCTTACTCCTCTGATCACTGCATTTCATTACCTTGACTAGATCAAGAAGATGAGAGAGGCAAATGCCCTGCTTTGATCATGAAGCTTATATCCCCCTACATACCAACGCAACCATTTAGCTCACAAGATAAACCGTCAGATACTTGTTTACAGTGGCACCCCTAATCGTAATGCAGAGTAGGCAAACTGTGAGCCCGGTAGCCCAAGGGAAATTTGATTTTTGCAGCAAACATTTTGAAAATATGCAACACTTACAAATACAGCCAACTTTGCTTGCTTTCAATAAAGACACTGGCATTGGTAATCTGATCTTGGTATGATCAAATCCAATATATTAACTTTTCTATATCCCAAAACACTGGACTACGTAACCGCCAATTTACTTGACACTAGCAGGGATAATACAATGGTGAGGTCTGCTCGCAACATCTATGGCGCTGTTTCATGCAACTGATGTGAATGTTACCACAGTATGATACTGCGCCATTTTCATTTTGGTCTGTACATAATATCAGGATAATTCTCAACATAAACTGTGACTAATATAGCCCATACAGGTATCCCCCCCCTTTTTTTCTCCTCAATTGTATCCAGCCAATTAAACCACTCCTCCGAGCCGTCCCGGTCGCTGCTCCACCCCCTCTGCCGATCGGGGAGGGCTGCAGACTACCACATGCCTCTTCCAATACATTTGGAGTCGCCAACCACTTCTTTTCACCTGACAATGAGGAGTTTCACCCGGGGGACGTAGCACATGGGAGGATCATGCTATTCCCCCCAGTCCCCCTCCTCCCCGAACAGGCGCCCCGACTGACCAGAGGAAGCGCTAGTGCAGCGACAAGGACACATACCCACATACGGCTTCCCACCCGCAGACATGGCCAATTGTGTCTGTAGGGATGCCTGAACAAGCCGGAAGTAACACGGGGATTTGAACCGGCGATCCCCGTGTTGGTAAGCAATGGAATACGCCCCGAGCCCATACAGGCATTTGAGACAGGTAGTAATTGATGTCAGCTATTAGGTAGTTACTAATGTCATGGTAGGCCTATGTACTATTAATTAAAGAACACAGGCTTACTCTAATGACGGCAATAATTTTATTTTGCAGCAAATTGTGTATAATTTCAACATGAATTCGTTTCTGCAGCCAGTTAAGGTCTTGATTAAACAGTAAAATTTGAAGCTTCAGCGTCGTAAGTAGCTCTGCCACTCAGCCTCCCAGCAGAAATGGATTGTAGCTGAAGCTGTTCAGATCAAGTATTGTGTCTTCAAAGATCATTAATTATATACAGTAAATACAGTGTATAATAAGTTTGCTTCTGGGCTTGGTTAAAGTTACAAGCAAATTCATGGTGGGTGATTTGACGTCACGTAACCTCTCTTATCTGTGTACCTTCAAAGAGAAGGCTGGAGGCGCTTCTGCTCATATATATGCATTATGATAGCCTCACCAAAGAAGTGGTGAATACGTGCAAGACTAGTTGAAATGCAGGTAGAGTTGTTTTTTATTTATGATATGTCCAGTTGAGCTTCACCGTGACCAGACAGCATGCAAGCACAGCTTTTTCAGGGTGTATAGTGCAAACTAGCTATGCAACACTGTGCTGAGGCTTGTGGTGATCTATCCAAGATGATGATAATGCTGCAGTCAATTTCAACCCCTTAAACAGACACATCAAAGCAATCTTGTACAGTCAGTACAGTCCCTCTCCCTATCAGAAATTCCACTAGTGGCGTTTCATGGAGGCTGAAATAAGGCAATCCAAGCTCATATCAGATCTGAGATGTGGAGAAAGCGACCTGAATACAGAGAGGCCAACAGACAGGAGACTTCTGGAGAAATAGGTATGCCAGACTGTGTCCCAAGCTAAATTCATCTATCTTCAGGAGAAAAGGTCAAATCCGGTAGTTTATTATTGACATTTCCCTTTTTTTAAATTCAAGCATAAATGGATAATTATAATCAGGAATGTATTTAAGACTACTTCTCATGAATCCCAAGCAAAACAAGTACACACACATACATACATGCACGCACGCTCACACACACACACGCACACACACACACACCAAAAAGATGTCCTTCTTCATATGTTTCTGGTGCAGTTTCACCAATTCTTATCATTTATTCAGAGCAAGTGAAAATGACCTGTGATGTCTCTTAACTCAAGAAAATCGTTACAACAACAGAATTTGGGTTTTGAAACAAGTTCAGTTAACTTATCCCATTTGGTTACATTCAACTGTTACTGGTAGATAGCAGTGTCTTGATGCACGCTCAATAATCCTGGTAAGAAAATCAAAGAAAGTTGAATCAGACGAACTGATTCAACTTTCTTTGATAGATAGATAGCACTGTAACACTCAACACCAGACTGACTTTTGCAGAATGTTTTGCAGCATGGTCAAACCTAAGTCAAGGCAAAGTCCCCGGTGCTTGTGGAAATTTACAAAATATTTTCTATGGTTAAATCATGTGAGGTACGATCGCCTCACAGTAAGAAGTTCCTGAGTTCGAGCCCCAGAGTAGTCCAACCTTGGGGGTCATCCCAGGTCATCCTCTGTGTGGAGTTTGCATGTTCTCCCTGTGTCTGCGTGAGTTTCCTCCGGGTGTTCCAGTTTCCTCCCACAGTCCAAAGACATGTAGGTCAGGTGAATCGGCCATACTAAATTGTCCCTAGATGTGAATGTGTGTGTGTGTGTCTGTGGGCCTGTAAGATGGCCTGGCAGCCAGTCCAGGGTGTCTTCTCACCTGCCACCCAATGACTGCTGGGATAGGCTCCAGCATCCCTGTGACCCTAAGTTGGATAAGCAGTTTGGATAATGAATGGATGGATGATTACATTATATCATTCTATCTTTATTATTTATCAAAACAATGCAGTCACTGGGTGAAAAACATGTCTAAGCTACTTTAAAGCAAATTTGTCAGTTTTGTGCAATGACTAAATAAATAAGCAGAGCATGCAGTTCACAAACCAATATATCTAACCAGACAGAGTAGACAGACAGAAAGAGCAGACAGGTGGACTGACACCCAACTATGGACAAGACCAAGTCAGAGCTAAGCCTAAATAGGTTGGAGACAGAGGCTGTCTGTAAAAACTGCAGCTCTTTTTCCACCATTGATTGACAATTCCCCATTCCTTCAATATAATTTAAAGGGAGGATATATATACTAATTGTAATGACTCTCCTATTGATAACAGTTTGATAATAAGCATGAACATAATGGCTACATGACATTGAGGCATACATATATTACATTGGAACTAGTTTTTCCTAATTAGCTGTCAGATTCCAGTTTCATATGCAAGTAAAAACAACTGGTAGCAGAAGATTTTTTTTAAGTAGTTGCCAAATAAAGTTTGTGGGCTGAGAGTTCAGCCTCTCGTGAAATTTTGACAGCAGATACAGCAATTAGTAGTTGGAGACACCAAAGTAGTCGAAGAGCTCCCTTCAAATCTAATAACGCACCTTTCAGAAACCCAAGAGCTAACAGAATTAAATCGCAGAGAGGAATATCTTACATGAAATATGGCTGTGAAGTCACCAGGCTGTAAGTGCAGCAGAGTGCTGAAGATCAGCGAAAGCTGGGCTGGAAATGCCTCGGGTGGTTGTGGGAGTTCTGTCTACTAGAAAACGGGGCCATCATGAACATAAATCTGCCATCAAAGTGCAGCCCATTGTGCCCCTGTCAGCACTGTGGCACAAGCTCTGATTAATATTTCCTACCGGGTCCTCTAGAGATGTCAAGCCTCACTCCCGCAAGATTAAAGATTGCATTACAAATTAGGACGCATGAGCGACGGCACAGAGTTGGAAGTTGTGTGTTGGCATGGATTAGTCTCATTAAACCTCAGGGTTCACAATGAGACAGCTACACTTTTCTTTTTTTTATAAAGCTAATTCTGCCATTAGCATTGGCTCATGGCTAAATTAATTATTCTTTACCAAAACACAAAAGATTACGGGGATTGTAAATAGTTTCGAATGAAAGAGGAGAGAAATTGAAAGCAAACCCAGTTAACGCCATGGACATTTCTAATGAGAAAGGGTAGAGTTTTACTCAGCCACTGTGACATCCATTTAATCCTCGAAGTATCTTTTTTTTTTCCTTCAGCTTGTTCTCAACTGGAAAATATGTTTCCTGTGCCTCTTCTATCCAAAATCGGAGTAATGCTAAAGCAAAATATTGTGTTCTTTGCAACTCCCTCGCTGAGCCAAAAATAATCCCCGAGCTTCCCATGTTAACTAGACCTGTAAATAGGAAATGATGACATGTTAAAAAATGTCAAGTTTTGAAGTTCAAATCTCTGCTGCATAATGCACCACAGGTGAAGGTCACGTGATAACGGGCATTCGTCTCCGCTAGAGGTACTTTCATATTGACCCATTTTATGTCTCAGCCCCATAGAATATGTATGTACACCCTGAAGCGTCTTCCCCTGGCATTAAAAACTCATTTCATTTCTTGAAATGCTAATGCTGAAAAAAATCTTTCTTAATTAACCTTGGGTCTAGCTAATCATTGCCTCACTGTTAGTTACATACATGGTTTTTCACTAGGCAGAATATACTAGGTTAGCGTATAAGGTGTTGTGTTTTTGTACCAGCGACACCAATACAAATTCATTTTAATATTTGGCAAATTATATGATTCCTTTTTTTTTTTTCCTTTGGATTTTCCCCCGTTTTGCTCCACTCTTCCGAGCTGTCCCGGTCACTGCTCCACCCCCTCTGCCGATCTGGGGAGGGCTGCAGACTACCACATGCCTCCTCCCATACATGTGGAGTCGTCAGCCACTTCTTTTCACCTGGCAGTGAGGCGTTTTGCCAGGGGGACATAGCGTGTGGGAGGATCACACTATTCCCCCCAGTTCCCCCTCCCCCCTGAACAGGCGCCCTGACCGACCAGAGGAGGCGTTAGTGCAGCGACCAGGACACAGACCCACATCTGGCTTCCCACCCGCAGACACAGCCAATTGTGTCTGTAGGGACATCCGATCAAGCCGAAGGTAACACAGGGATTCAAACCGGCGATCCCCGTGTTGGCAGGCAACAGAATAGACCACCACGTCGCCTGGATGCCTCGTGATTCCAAATTTCTAGTGTATCTTTTTTGTCTTTTCCTGTTTTCCTTTTTGTACATTGGGTTTTCCCATCCCAAACAATAGAATAGATTGGTGGCTCATGTCATCATTTCTCACCACACATCCTAGCTATTGTTTACATAGTCCCTCTCTGGTAAGGCTAGACAGACCTGCTGGGTTAGGTCCCTACCTGTAACAGCACTCAATCTCTGTCTATGTCTCCGTAGCCAGAGGTATCAATGTATCAGAGACGCAGTGGTCACATCACCGAAGACAAATGTGTGAGGGTAAAGAGCAATGTGCTCCAAATTCCACTTCCCAATGAGGCTATTGATCATCGCACAGGACAGTGTTAGCCAGAGGCCATCATATAGCATGGCATGATGACAAGGTCTTTACAGATCATTAAAGGCAAAAATGTCATGTCACTGTATTACCACAATACTCAGTGTGTCTATGTACATACAGCATGTTGGCAAAGTCTATCAGTGGCATGTGTCAGTTTAGGTGGTCTGGTAGCCCAGTTACGTATAGAACATTTTGTTGGTTGTCAAAAAGATCAGCATCCACCAGCAACAGCAGGACCGCTCCTGAGAGCAAAATTAAATGTTTAAGTGGATATCGAGGGCAATTTCACAGGTGGGAAATTAGAGCAGAATATTTCAAATGGCAGACAGACCTTTTTTAGTCAGTCTGCCATTATCATAACAGCACAAAAAAACCTGGGATATTCATGCATGGATGTCTGATTGCACCCATTTGCCTTCAGTGCAACCATGTATGCTTATGATGAACAACCACATTCCCAAGGGATACGCTTTTCTGATTGCCAGTTTCATAATGACAAGCAATTAACGGCATGTGTTTGCACCTCATAGGCAAGAGTATATATGCACCATTCTAAGTGGGTGTAATTTAGAAAAGCAAGTTTTGTGTTGACGCCAGAACCATATTGAGCAATATAAAATGTTGAAAGACTTTAAGACAGAACGATTCCCCTGGTGTTCTGTGAGTATTATTCTGCTCGTTTTCTGCCTTGAGACTTGCATGAAGGTAGCTCTGCAGACAAATTTCTAACATTTAGGTCTGTCCACATTGGTTGCATCTTCTGTTGGTTGAATGAGAGAGGAAAAAAAGAGGAAGAAGTGAATTGCGTAGACTCGGTGGAATTGCTGGTGCCTTGCTGACATTGCCTCTCTTCCCCTACTCCACGTGTCACCATATATTTCAGCCAAATGTAAAGCGTATGCAGGAAGACAGATTCTTTGGTCTATTGCTGATATATGTTATGTAGCCAAGCTGTGCACTTCACTGGAAATGGGTACAGTTGCTCTAGGTTTTCTGCCACCCATTCTTCACCTGAGCCCTCTGGTCACTGGAATCTGACATCAAATGTTATTAAAGGGAAAACCTTGTGTGACATTTCACTTTCATAAGGTAGTTTACCAGCACCTGAACTTTGTTGTACTGGCATGGCATGGTCAGCAACATTTTACACCATCATTTTGAAAACCAAGGCTCAATCCCAAACAAACTCTTGAGAGATGTCTTGACGCATGCTCAATTATCCAGGTAAGAAAATCAAAGAAGGTTAAATCAGTTCATCCAGATACGTTTATTGACAAATACGTTTCATCACTCAACTAACTGACATCTTCAGTCTAAACTGACTGCAGGTATCCTCACCCCTTATAAACAATACAGTTGCTTTACGACCCGAAACCAATGACCAGTTTCATATGCAAGGATGAGGATGTGCACATCCTTGATAGGGATTAGGGAGGAATGCCGGTTTGAATGGGGAGTCAAAGAGTCCATCTATGTTAAGAGGGAAAGACCATCCCTGAACCGGGGGGGGGGGGGGCGGGGCACTAAGAGTACCTCTTTCACCATCTTACAATGCTGTGATTGGAAACATTCCCAAATCCTCTGTGAATAGTACACATGGCCATTGAAACTCTAGTTAATGGTGACACCCATATTTGCATATGAAACTCGTTGTTGGTTTCGGTCGTTATGCAACTGTATTGTACTATATTGTTTATAAGGGTGGGGATACCTGCAGTCAGTTTAGACTGAAGATGTCACTTAGATGAGTAATGAAATGTATCTGTCAATAAACATTGTATTCAGATGAACTGATTCAGCCTTCTTTGAAAACTCTAAAGAGACGTGGCAGTTCAATTTACACATTCTTGTTGGGGGGGTGTCTCAAACTGTAGTTTTGAGACTGACTAGTCCACTACACTCTATCCATGCTTCATGCCAAGTGAAGATCCGATGGATTCATTGTAGCTCAGCAACACTTTTCAGAGGGCAAGCTCAAATGGTGTTATTCACAAATGTCAAAATTTTTAAGATGTTGCCAAATCATATCTAGAATGTGGACAGCCTTCAAATCTCAATTTAACCAAAAACACAAAGGGAATTGGTAAGGTTGAACAACTGTTGAATGGTGGAAATTTGGTTTGAGGGGCATATCAGCACAGAGACACTGACAATGATGGTGCTGAAGATGACTCAACAGCCTGTTAATTAAAAAAAACAAACATTACAATCATTAAAACGTGACGTCTGCAGCGTCTTTGGGTGGGAGAGATTGGCCACCGGGTGTATGTCCACAGCTCTCACTCTCTCCCTGCCCCTGATTAATTAAGATGTACTTTTATGCCTCTTTGTGGAGTTGCAGCTGTGATTTTAACCTCTCACAAGCCAATTAGGCTGATTCAAGATAGGTTTGACAGCACATGACTCCGCTACAGATCCTTGTCTAAAAGTTCTACTTCATCACACTTACTTGTACAAACAAAAGTAACTCCAGGCCTAGCTATTTACAACTCTAATCCTTAAGATTATCAAGTATGCTTTTTATGCTTTTTCATACTTTCTACCACTGGCATATTTAAAACCAGTTAATCCACAAATTGGCATCACGGTGGCGAAGTAGTTAGTGTGGTCGCCTCACAGCAAGAAGGTCCTGGGTTTGAACTCCGGGGTAGTCCAACCTTGGGGGTCATCCCAGGTCATCCTCTGTGTGGAGTTTGCATGTTCACTCCATGTCTGCATGGGTTTCCTCCCACAGTCCAAAGACATACAGGTCAGGTAAATCGGCCATACTAAATTGTCCCTAGGTGTATGTGTGTGTGTGTGTGTGTGTCCTGTCCAGGGTGTCTCTTCGCCTGTCGCCCAATGACTGCTGGGATAGGCTCCAGCGACCCTGAGAGCAGGCTAAGCAGTTTGGAAAATGGATGGATCAATGGATTAGCACCTCAGTTTTACCACTTCCACTGTTTTGACCACACCACCTCCTTCTGAAGATTTGCATGTACCTCAAGAGATTCAAAACACACCACTGCACAAAAATACCACTAGCTCTGGTAAAACAGAATATTTCCAATTTTTGATTAACTTAATTGAAAAGAAAGAAGTTTCATAACTAAACAAAATATCTCAAAGTTATGCTGCTGGATCGTCTTCACTGATAATCCAGGTCTGGGCTACAGTAAAACTGCCACAGACCAGGTTTGGCTCAAAGCATAAACTAAACTACTATGATAACATAGCTGCCATTTATCCAGGCTTGCTTTATGTAATGGATTTAGCCCTGAAGTTAACCAGTTTTACTGATATAAGCCTGGTGTTAGGGCTACACTCGGTCTTTAAAATATCCCACTTGTATCAATCTAATTCATTTGGGTTCATATCAAATGTTGCAGTTATAGCATTGGAAGTGCGCGAGGACATGGGTTGGTTGTTGGAGGAGGAATCCCAGCAGTTTGATTTTGAAGACATTTTGCCCTCAGAGATGATAAACCTCTCATTCAATATACATAGTTCTGCTACTGAAAACATTGGTTTTCTTTGACTTTCTGACCAGCCAATTGTGTTTGTACATTATTGAATTTGACTGGGGGGTCTTAAACATGCAACACATCAATTACTTCTTGGTTTTAATTGGCTTTTACCAGGGGCACCGCTGATGATAACGCCACATTAGAGTGTCCCCGCGGCAGTAACCATCGCTGAGCTATATTTACACATGTGCTCAGATTACCACAGCATTGATTTTGCATGGTGCAATGCTGTTACTGCCAAGTTTTCTGAATGTTGGTCATTTTATGTTAATTCATTTTATGTATTCACCATAGCAGCCTAACACAGAACAATAAGGGAGGCAGTGGCAAATTTGAAGAGGAGGCCAAGTAGTTGTGGTGGGTCTACCGTATCAGCACATATGGTAGACCAAGTTCATTCAAAACCTTTACCACAGATGTTACAACAGCAATAGGTAAAACTCAGGTTCAACAATGTTTTTTTCTGTTGGGCAGTGAAGAGGATGCTCATATAACAGCACCCCCCAAATAGACCTCTGGGATTTGGGACAGTCAAACAACAGTACAATTACCAGTATCATCATGTGTCAGTAACTTAAAAAAAAAAAAGACACTCTTCAGGATATAAGCTTTAAGTCCATCCTCCAGACAAAATGTATCTAGGTGTAGTTACCTTTGCCCAAAATTCTCACACAAATACATACACGATATGTTAACCATTAGCATAGATCAAATTTGTAGGAGAGTTGATGTCTTATCGATTCGCATTTTCATGCTTTTGGCTAAAGAGGGGCAAACATGGGCAGCATAGTGGCCCAGTGGTTAGCACTTTCGCCTCACAGCAAGAAGGTCCTGGGTTCGAACCCCAGGGTAGTCCAACCTTGGGGGTCATCCTCTGTGTGGAGTTTGCATGTTCTCCCCATGTCTGCGTGGGTTTCCTCCGGGTGCTTTGGTTTCTTCCCACTATCAAAAAGACATGCATGTTGGGGTTAATACTCCTGTCTGTGCCCCTGACCAAGGCAATGGAAAGAAGAACAGGAGCTGGTCTCCAGGTGCTCCATCTGCCCACTGCTCCGAGCTACAAAGCTACGATGGGTTAAATGCAGAGCTTATTTCCCCACAGGGATCAATAAAGTATCTCAAAAATCAAACATGTATTGTCAACTGAATAGACAGGCCATTGAATCAGCAAACACACACAATGCATTCTGACTATCAGCAACCACTATTTGACATTATCTGGATGCTAACTGATTTGAATGTACTAATTTCAAGCTTTAGAATGTATGCCATGGACAAGACATAAGGCAGCACTGACAAATGACTACATATTACTGTGCAAAGCTGTTCATAAATTAATCTGCAACCATCCTTTCTGAATAATAAATGAAGAACATAGTCTATTGTGGTAAACACTTTTTTTTTTTAAAATGAATGAAAATCTCACAACTGGTTCCTTGAGCCTATGGCAATATGCAAATGGCAAAAGTGAACATGCAAGGGCATCTGGATGGCATAGCGGTCTATTCCATTGTCTACTAACATGAGGATCACAGTTCGAAACCCCGTGTTACCTCCGGCTTGGTCAGGCGTCCCTACAGACAGAATTGGCCGTGTCTGCGGGTGGGAAGCTGGATGTGGGTATGTGTCTTGGTTGCTACACTAGCGCCTCCTCTGGTCAGTCAGGGTGCCTGTTCAGGAGGGAGAGGGAACTGGGGGGAATATCCTCCCACATGCTACGTCCCCCTGGTGAAACTCCTCACTGTCAGGTGAAAAGAAGCAGCTGGCAAATCAACATGTACCGGGGGAAGCATGTAGTAGTCTGCAGCCCTCTCCGGATCGGCAGAGGGGGTGGAGCAGTGACCGGGACGGCTCAGAAGAGTGGGTAATTGGCCAAGTACAATTGGGGTGAAAAAAAGGGGGGAGGGGAAGGAAAAAAAGGGAATATGCATTGCATCATAGGACTCTCTTAGATTGGCCAGAAATGTTTTGTTGCGGGCAAAGTAAATCAAAAAGACAACGGATGGTGAGACAAGGTCAAATGCTGACTAGTTTTTCAGATGGGGTGTATGCTGAGCTCTCACAGTGATGTTGTCAGATACTTTATCTGATGAACGATCACTCCTCAGAGGTGAAACATAAGTTAATGCACTGTTTTCCTCCCATACCTGAGACTGTCAGAAGACTGTGCTGGCTTGGCTTAATATGAACACAAGATGAGCAAGTCAAGTCAAGTCAAGTCAAGTCAATTTAATTTATATAGCCCAATATCACAACTTACAAATTTGCCTCAGTTGGCTTAATAGCAACACAACATCCTGTCCTTAGAGCCTCTCATCAGATAAGGAACAACTCCCTAAAAAAAAATCTTTAACAGGGAGAAAAAATAGGAAGAAACCTCAGGGAGACCAACAGAGGAGGGATCTCTCTCCCAAGACGGACTACGTGCAAGGAATGTTGTGTTTACACAATTTACAGAATACAACATTGAAAAAGGGTAACGGAATTATAATGGAATTATAAAATGTATGAAGAATATGATGCGCTGGATGCCAAGCAGTGTCCAGATGCCACCGGAACAGTCCAGGACCCAAGCCACACAACCAGCATCATCATGTAAAAAAAAAAAAAAAACTGCCTTACAAACCCAGTCCAATCATTGGATATTGATTTATTAGTCCTGTCTAAAATAAGTTCTCTCAGACATGAACTGTAGCCCCTTTCAGTCTTTTCACTTTAGGGCCTCCGTCTTTGCAAGGAATTTCAGAATATTTTACAGGGAATTGAAAACATGTTTCCATACTTGCATGACCAGTTGCTATTTCATATAACACAGAAGGATGGGAGTTTATAACATTACATAAAATGTTGTAAATGTATAGTTAGTTAAAACAAGGAAGTAAAGGCTGGCTAGCATATTGAGTGTAAAGAACCAAATTCAACAAAAATGAATATGCAACAGCTACGGAGTTATGATGCAATTTTTCTTCTTTCATTCTTTGCACTCTGTTTGTTTATTGGGGTTTTGCTGTTGCCCCTTTGTGACATTTACATCTGAATTGGAAATAAATGTCTTCTTTTTTCAAAGTAGAGCAGTTACAAGATTCACCACATGACTGTCTTTGTTCATCACTTCAAGAATATGGTAGCGATTTAGACCCCATTTCAAAATATACACTCTGCTGAAGATGTGTTTTCCTTCAGGCCAAATAGAACTACTGTGTAGTTTGGGTGGTCAGGCTCCACCCAAATGTGCTCTATGATAAAAGAAGGAAAAGAAAAAAAGTTGTTTGATACTATGCAAGTGAAGATGCTGCAATAAAAGGTACAACCAAAAAAAGTTTAGGCTAATTAAAACTTAATGAGCCTAAACTTTATTATGGCTCTCACTGTATTAGCATATTTAACATATTTCATTATTGAAATTAATTGATATTAAAAACGTATCTAGTAAATACATTTAATCCTCATCTAACCCAATAATAGAGACAAAGAAACAAGACTTGGATAGTCAATTACAAATGCAGTTTCAATAGCTATCATTTCACCAGAAAAACTCTGAGACCGTGAGTCATCATGGGTTCAATTTGGGAAGGACCCCAGATTTCTTTTCGCTGAGAGCAAGATAAGCGGTTGGGATAATGGTTGGATGGATGGATGGATGGATGGATGGCTCCTTACTATATCTACAGTAGAAACTACCATCAAGAGTAAAAGCCACAGACACAAAACCTCAAAATCTTCAGAGAGATGTACGGGTGTCAAAAAACGGCAATGTTTCTTTTACATGCTTTTAAGTAAACCTGCTGATTTTGCTTGGGCTGAGTCTCCTTGTTTCATTTTCTTCTTGTTACTATAAGTATTTATGACATAAAATGGCCAACACAAACACAAATGATGCTGGCCAACATATTGACGAGTTGTTGTGCCTCAGCAGGGAATTGGGGTTGGATTCAAAATAGAAAATGACACCAAGCCGCAGACTTGTAAGGAGTAACAAAATGGGTTCTTTTTTGGGGGAAAGAGGATGGGAGTGAGAAAATTGAAATTATTCACCGATAAGGGGTATCTTCTTATTAGGAGTGGACATGAGCCACCTGTAGGTAAGCAGAGAGAGAAGTCAGCCTCGGTGAGTTGACAAATGTTCCTCAGCGTTGCCAAATTTGGCCAGGTCCCGTGACAATAAGAGGGAGGGCACATAACTCGTCACAGCTTAAAATGCCTTGGCTACTTGTTGTCGTGTCCATGTTCGGCTGCAGGTCAAAACACAGAATGTTTGGAGGCTCACAATGTAGTTTCATCCATACTAAAAAACTAAGAAGCATGTGTCCAGTATGAGTTAAAAGGCCTTACTCATTTCCCGAGGCCTTAAAATATCATACATCCCTACTACCTTCATTCCGTCCAGCACTTGACAGTTTCCATCTGTGGTGTTGTCCTTGGTGCTGATTCCCAGCCGCCAAACTGGTTGGGGGAGCTGGCCATGGTGCTGGACTTTCTCACTAGCCTTATGCTCTGCCTACCCCCTCTGGAGAGGGCATATGGTCTCATTAGAAATGTACGAAGGCTGATGGAGAGGTGATGTAGGCCTTTAGGCAGGAAGAACAGACCCTACAGCGCCTACTACAGTTCATCATACATTGTGAAGGGCTTTCAAACTGCAAGGAATCAAACCATTTAATGCTATAGAGAGTACAAATGCATAATTACCACAATAAGTCTCATTTTTAACAAGGAATGTCCAGCTTTACAAGTACACCAGTTAAGTTCTCAAACAGTAGAAACTGCTTAAAGTGATGATGTACAGAATGATCTACCACTCATACTGATCAAAAGTTGCCAAAGAAATCATTCCTATACTTACACCGTTTCAATAATCCCGTTATTGTGATCAGGCAGTCTGCTTAAAGTGATCATATTGGGTCTTTCCGGCATGGGAATTTTTTTTTTAAAACAGAACTATTTTAAAAGCAAGATAATTCAGGAAATCTACTGTCAAAATGTTTTGTTTTGGGGTTTTTTTTGCATACCTGCATGATGTTGAACTGCTGCTCTGAAAATTTGCCTCCAAAATCACCAGAGAGCCTAAAGTGACTTAGACTTACTTTCATTTCTGGGCCTGTTATAAAAATCTACTTTAGGTAATGCTAAGCAATATTAACGCAACCTATAGTCTATTTTTACAATAGCCAACAGTAGGCCAGTTTTTTCAGTCAGTTAAATCCAGTAAAACAGAAGTTGTCAGCTTCATTACATTATATTTATTTACTAAGTATACTCACATCAGTTAGATGATCAAAAAAAAAATCAGCTTCAAAATGATCAACTGCTTATGATGATCATATGGGCCTGAAAACATGCAATCCCTGTGAGTGATTTCCACTGTAGCAGAAGGCTGACATGATGCCACTGCTAAATTGTTGCCAAAAAAATGTAGTTCCTCAACAAAACCCAATAAAGAACCTCCTAATTAACTCTTTACATGATGTTTATTAGCAATAGCAAGCAGAAATTATACCCAGTCAGCTCCACATACCCAGCCTGCTTGCTCTAAAATGTGTGTCTTCTTGACTAATAGCTTTGGCTTCAGAACATTGACTTGTTGATGTATGGGGGAGCGAGCCTCAGCTTAGGGGCTTTGCGTCCTCTGCCTTGGCATGCCTAGAAAGATTAGCCTTTGGACTGTAGTGAACCCTTTCACAGTCCTGACAGGAACGTGAGAAATGGACACCTTCATGAGATTTTGTGTTGTGCTTTCTCACGTAATCATCAGTCATCTGCAAGCCTCATGGTCAGTCAAAAAGCCTCTGACTCAAAAAATCTGACTCAATAGGATATCAGTGAAATATGGGATATTTTGAACGTGTGCTTTGGTCCATTTCAAAATGGTCACAAGCCAGGAATTACAAGAAAAACCAATTTTGGGCTATCCAGTAGTTATGGTATGTATGGGTTTATTTCTCTATATGTGCTTGTGTGAGAGTGGAAGACAGAGAGACAGGGGGGGAGAGAAGGACAGGTATCACGGCAGTACCCCCCCCCCAAGGCTGTTTTCCATAATAAACTTCTCAAACCCAATGACAATACCGCCAATTCTTTCACAGTTAACAAGTGCAACTCTTTCCTTTCATTTTTCCAAACCAAAATTGACACTATCTACAGCAACCTGACCACCTCCTCCACCCTCTCCACCTCCCCACCCATCTCCCTCCCCCCTTACCAATCAGCCCCTGTCAAAGTGGAGCTGTCCAACCTTATGGTAGGAATGAGAAGCTCCACTTGTCTTCTGGATCCCATCCTAACCAATCTTGTTAAGGACTGTCTCCAGCTATCATCATTAACTCCTCCATCAGCTCTGGTTCAGTACCCAATACACTTAAACTGGCTGCTGTTGCCCCATCCTCAAAAAACCTGGACTCAACCCTGATAACACTAGCAACTTCTGGCCCATTTCCAATCTACCCTTTCGGTCAAAAATACTAGAATGTGTTGTCACCTCCCAGCTCACCTCATCTTCAACGACCTGTTCAAACTATTTCAATTGATTTCTGCTCACAGCCCAGCACAAAAACAGCCCTCCTTAAAGTCATGAATGACCCCCCCCCTTTCCTCAGACTATGGCCACCCCAGCATTCTCATCCTCCTCGACCTCACTGCAGCTTTTGACACCATCAACCACACCATTCTTCTCTCCCACATTGAATCCTCCCATCAACATCACTGGTACTACCCTCTCCTGGCTAAAGTCATATTTCACAAACAGACAACAGTTCATCAGCATCAACAACTGCACGTCCTTCACTGCTCCTCTGTCCCAAAGCATCTTCCAGGGTTTGGTGACTGGTCCTCTCCTGTTCATGCTTTACATGCTCCCCCTTGGTAACATCATACATCATCATGGTCTCCACTTCCACTGCTACGCTGATGACATCTTGCTCTACATCTCCACTAAATCCATCACCAGTAAAACCTATTCCATTCGGACCAACTGCCTCACTGAAATTAAATCATGGATGCAAGCCAACTTCCTCAAAGTAAATTGTGATAAATCTGACATGATCATCATTGGTCCCAAATCCCTTACCAAAACCACTCACAACTTCTGCCTCACCATCGATAACTCCACTCTGTCACCCTCCCCACACATATGCAACCTCGGAATCATTCTCGACAGCAACCTCTCCTTTGAACACCACTTCAATCAAATCACCAGAAACACCAAAATAAAATAGCTTGTCTTCACCTATCACTCTCCTTCTCTGCTGCTGAAACTTTGATCCATGCCTTCCTCACATCCAGAATTGACTACTGCAACAGAATTTTATACAGCTCATCATCCAAAGTCCTAAACAAAACAGTACATCCAAAACTCTGCTGCTCACCGACTCTCCCGCTCCCGTGACCACATCAACCCTTTCCTCCAGAACCTTCACTGGTTCCCTGTCCCACAATGGATCCAAATCAAAGTCCTTCCCCTCATTCATAAAGCCCTCCATAACCAGGGCCCCTCCTACCTCACTGACCTGCTCCACTACCGTACTCCTTCCCACAGCCTTAACTCCTCCAATGTCAACCTCCTGTCTCCACCCCACAGGACCAAGCACCAGACCTGGGATGACAGAGCCTTCTGCATAGCTGCCCCCTCCCTCTGGAACTCTCTCCCCAAATGCATCAGAGACTGTACCAATCTGTCCACGTTCAAATCGTTACTCAAAGCTCACCTCTTCAGAATTGTTTTTAATGTATGATTGTTACATGTTTTTAGTGCATTTCTTTTGTTTTTTATTTTATGTAAAGCATATTTGTGTACCTTTAAAAGCACTATAAAAATAAAATGTATTATTTATAATTATTATTATTTTATTATTATCAAAACCATGAAGCAGAGCAGAGGCAGTAGTGATGGAAGTGGAATGGAGTGTGAGCACTGGAGAGAATTGGGTTTTACGATGTAAGAAAGACATGGGCAAAACTCAGCAGGGAAAAATCATCAAAGGCACACTTGCAGGGTTCGGGTGTGAATCTTAAGTTATGTTTGTGTTTTAGCATACATGCATGTGTGTGCAAAAGAGAGAAAGAGGGTGAGAGCTTGTTTGTGAGGGCCCATGTTGGTTGTGTATATGTTTATGTGTATGTCCTATGTGCATGTGTGTCTAAATTTGTGAGTTTCTTTTACTTAGACCTAACCAGAAATGTAAGACTCAATATCTTACATTAATGGCTTAATGTATTTGTTTTCCTTTAATTTGTTATTGCCAAGTGCACTTTGTGCTGTCATCAAGCAAAGCTTGGCAAGCTTTGGAGTGATATAGTCCAGGGGTTCCCAAAACTTTTTCCTGCTGCGACCCACCTTTGGAGATACGTTTTGGCCTTAAAAAAATATTTTGTGCAAAAAAAAAAAAAGATATTTTGTGCAGTAAAACATGCAATAAAATCTCAAGGCAAAATAATTAACAATCATCTCTTTATTTTTCAAAAATGTAATATTCCACTTTTCAGGCTTCAATCATGGCCTACTAATGATCAAACTAAACAGACAAGGTGTGATCAAAGAAAGTTGAATCAGTTCATCTGGACACAACGTTTATTGACAGAAACATTTCTGTCAATAAACGTTGAAGTCTTGAAGGCAGATGGATGCTTTCCATCTGCCTTCAAGACTGCTAAAGTCACCCCCCTTCTTGAGAAACCATCACTTAACCCCTCTGACGTCAAAAACTACAGACCAGTTTCCCTTCTACCCTTTCTATCCAAAACTTTTGAACGTGCTGTCTTTGAACAACTTTCTTTGTACCTCCACCAGAACAACCTCCTGGACCCCAATCAGTCTGGGTTCAGGGTGGGTCACTCGACAGAGACGGCCGTCCTTGCAGTGACAGAATCGCTGCACTCTGCGAGAGCAAACTCTCTCTCCTCTGTCCTGATACTCCTGGACCTGTCAGCTGCGTTTGACACAGTGAACCACCTGATCCTCCTCTCTACCCTCGAGGGGCTGGGTGTCACAGGCTCTGCACTCTCAATGTTTGCAACCTACCTGATGGGTCGCTCCTACCAGGTGACATGGAGGGGATCTGTGTCGGAGCCACGCAGACTGACTACAGGCATTCCACAGGGTTCAGTTCTGGGTTCTCTCCTTTTCTCCCTGTACACGATATCCCTGGCTTCTGTTATTCGCTCGCATGACTTCTCTTACCATTGTTATGCCGATGACACCCAACTGATCTTGTCCTACAAGTAGAGACACGCATTGCTGCGTGCTTGGCTGACATCTCGGAGTGGATGGCGACACACCACCTGAAGCTCAATCTGGACAAGACAGAGCTGATGTTCCTCCCGGGGAAAGGATGCCCACACCGAGACCTGGCCGTCAACATTGACAACACCGTGGTGATGCCAGCTCGGACTGTGAGGAATCTGGGTGTGAGCCTGGATGACCAACTGTCATTTGCTGAAAACGTTGCATTGGTTGCTCGCTCCTGCAGATTTCTCCTCTATGACATCAGGAGGATTCACCCATTCCTCACCGACGAGATGGCACAGGTGCTCATCCAGGCTCTGGTCATCTCCCAGCTGGACTACGGCAACTCCCTCCTTGCTGGCGCCCCGGCGTCGGCCATCAGACCTCTGGAGCTTGTTCAGAAAGCTGCAACTCGTCTGGTGTTCAACCGCCCTAAATTCTCCCACACAACTCCCCTTCTCATGTCCCTACACTGGCTCCTAGTAGCTGCTCGCATCCAGTTTAAGACTCTGGTGCTAGCCTACAGGGCAGTGAAAGGAACAGCTCCTTCCTATCTCCAGGCCATGGTCAAGCCCTACACCCCGCCCGACCACTTCGCTCTGCTGTCTCAGGACGCCTGGTTGCCCCATCGCTCAGAGGCCCTTGCTGCCGATCAACCCGGTCACGGCTCTTTTCTGTCCTGGCCCCACAGTGGTGGAATGAACTCCCCACTGATGTCAGGACAGCGGAGTCGCTGCCCATCTTTTGGCGAAGGTTGAAAACTCACCTCTTCAAGAACTACTACCCTGTTAGTTGTTCTTAGCACTTATTGTATTCACTCTTTAAAAGAAAAAAATGTCATTCTTGCACTTTTACTTTAGCACTGGTTTTGCTCTTAGATGCTTGTTTAGATGCATTTATGACCTCTGATGACTAGTACTTCTCCTGATTTCCTACGTTAAATTCACTTATTGTCAGTCGCTTTGGATAAACGCGTCGGCTAAATGACTGTAATGTAATGTAATGTAATGTTGTGTCCAGGTGAACTGATTCAACTTTCTTTGATGTTCTTACCTGGATTGAGCATGCATAATGACAGACAATGTATGTCAACTTTAAATAAAATTTTAGTGATTAACTTGGTCACGACTCATAGTTTTAAAACTACAAATATAGTCAAAGGATGGAAGTTAAGGGGTGGAACAATGCTTGAATGGTATGATGCAAAAGTGACAGCATTTGGTGCAGTATAAACACAAAATATAGTAGTGTGACAAGATAATTAGTTAACTTTAGCTGCAAACAAATGTGACCCGAAGAACCATCACAAAAGCCCTCATATCTATGCTTTATAAAGAGCAGATATCACAGATGAGCACAACTCCACACTAGAAGACTATAAAAACCTCAGCCATGTCTTGCCAGTGTCTGATGTACTTAGGGCCACAAGGAGCTTCTCCGTGTGACTCTAAACGCAGCCAAGAGGTCCTCAGATCTTTGGATCTGTGACTTCACACTTACAGGAACATAGGGCATCAGTAATTCTGTGCCCTGGGGAAGGGATTGGGCCAACCATCTGTACTTCACAGAGGCCTGGATCATGACAGATCGTGAGCTGTTAACAATTGCATCAAAAGCATGGGGCGCAATCAGCTGTGCTACAGCAGGGGCCTGTCAGAGAAGGGATCCATCATCAAGCAGGGTCCCTAGGCTCCAAGAGACCTTTCTTTTTTCTGCCTTTTCGCTTTCTCTCTCTCTCTCTCTCTCTCTCTCTCTCTCTCTCTCTCTCTCTCTCTCTCTCTCTCTCTCTCTCTCTCTCTCTCTCTCTCTCTCTCTCTCTCTCTCTCTCTCTCTCTCTCTCTCTCTCTCTCTCTCTCTCTCTCTCTCTCTCTCTCTCTCTCTCTCTCTCTCTCTCTCTCTCTCTCTCTCTCTCTCTCTCTCTCTCTCTCTCTCTCTCTCTCTCTCTCTCTGACTCGCTCGCTCCTTCTCCATGGCCTGTTGGTCATGCCTGTCAATGGCTGCTTGAAGTTGGTTTCCACATCTTCCTCTCCCTGGTGTGACATTCATAGCATTTCAATTGAGCCATCAATCTGTCAAGCATTGCTCTTACTAACCCACAAGCTGTGGGAGGGGGACAATTTTGTCTTTTTCTTTCAATTTCATCTTCTCCATGGTGTTGAGGTCTAACAAGCACATTAAGTCTTAGACATGATGTGAAATAGATGAGCTTTTAGTTGCCAGCTGAGATAAGCCATCAAATACTCTTTTTTCTTTACCCTCATTTCCTCATCTACCCCTGGGTATTTTTACTGATGACTGACTGAAGTTTGTCTGTCTTCCTCCCCCCGGCTCACATACACAAACAGCAAACACGCCTCTGCTCTGTTTTATTAAAATCATTCTTCCCTTTGTTTCCTCTTTATATTGGCTCTTTCTCTCCTTTCCCTTTGGTGTGGTGGTGTCAGACTGAGCTCCTGCAAGGAGGAGATAAAGCCCCCCGGCAGGGCAGGACCACAGCTATCACCTTCTGACTTTTTGGACAAGCTCATGGGGAGAACATCTGGATATGATGCCCGCATCAGACCCAACTTCAAAGGTACAATACATGCTGAGAATGGTCATTGTGGTAGCCAGTTGGAAATTTGCAAAGAATGGTCACAGCATAAACACACAAAAAGCAAACATTGCTTTAAAAAAAAAAAAGGGAGCAGTGAGTCTGTCTGGTGAAGGCTTAATAGCTAACAAAGCTTTGTGTATTCATATTTCCACTGTCAAGCTAGTTTAGTGTAGAGCTTTCCAGCTTTCTAATCTATCTCTGCACTTATTTGCCTTTGCTTTTTAATCCTTCGCAACCGCCCTTGGTTTCAATCTTGGACTAGGATTTAAATCTCAAAAGAAAACTTCAAGGAAGCGTCTACAGTGAGGGCCAACCATTGTTGCTGTTCTCATCTTGTGTTACAAGGCAGTGATTTAAGAAGAGGTTCAGGGATACAGTATTTTAACATGCTGCACAAGCGCCAAATTTTCTCAGACAATGTGCAAGGATTGCACAGACACTCATCTTCATTGGGGTATTTCTGTGACCTAGCTAGTGTCAGCCATATTTCATACCTGTTCAGCATCTAGAAATTTAGCAACACTTAACAAGAGTCTTACCTAGCTCCTGTTGTTCCAAACTTTCCCAATGTCATCCAATATTCTTCTGAGATCATTCATACTTAGTATTCAGTCAGGCTATTTAGTCACAGGTTTAGATTTACAAGTTGATTATTGCATGGGTTTCTGTCAGCTCCAACAACAGATATGTGGTGGTCAGGATGACATCACTATGTTGTTTAGATGCAATGTAGCCACAATGTGCATACCGACGATATAAAGAGGTAGAGCGAGCTAGCGGGAAAGCTTGATAAGAACAAGTTTTGAATTGGAAAAATAAATAAATAAAAACAGCCAAACAAGACTTAAAATCTCATTTTTGGTCAAGTGCAAACATCCAGGGATTGCAATCTCATTGAATGAGAGAGTATAAGGTCAAAATAGCAAATGTTACCTTAGCCAGAGTCTTAATTCATTTTTTCTTCTTTCTTTTTTTTTGGCTTTACCCCAGGCCCGCCTGTGAATGTCACCTGTAATATTTTCATCAACAGCTTCGGTTCCATCACAGAAACTACCATGGTAAGAACGCCCTGAAAATGTGAAAACGAGATGGGTTTAAAGAATGTCTATAATTAAAACCCCTTTCAAAAATATACATCTACCATTATGATAACTTTACAAAGAAATGTATTGATGAGGACAAGTTTTTTTTAAGATGTTTTTCATTCTTTTTCATTTTGATTTTTTACTTGAATGGTTCCCCATGAATCAAAAATGGACTCTCTAAACACTCCTATCATCTTCTTCCCCACCCAATTCAAGACTCGGTATCACGGCTATCCCTTTTGTTTCTATGTTTCCTGGAGCATATCAGTGCAACCTTCAGAGACCCATGGGTTACTGGCGGGCAGATAATGAGCTGTCCACTCTGCAATTAAAATGAAAAATTGAGAAATTGAATGAAAAAGGGGAGCTGGGAGGGGGGGGCATGAAGGAGCGAAGGGGAAAGGAAAAAATGGCTGCTCTGAAGTTTGCTTTCACAGGGTTATACAGCTGCTGGGTCAGCATTATGTAGCAGTGAACTGTTAAAGACTGTTAAGGGGAGACCCCTGAGGAGCCAACCTTCAGCCAGGTCAGCCTGGAAAGAGACGATACTCATGGTCACCAATTATGAACCTTAGTCACACGTACTGTTGTGGAGATAAATGCTGTAAAATAGCCGTACATTTGCGATGCCACATGGGACACAGGACGGATATTTGACAACAATACACAACCAAAACAAAGACAAATTTAGCATTAATTGGACGCAGTTTTAGATGGGTTGTTGTCTGTAGCTGCAAACCTCCATCCATCAGCAGTATGTGGTCATGTAACTGAACAAACACTAATCCATCACTAGAAGACATCCAATTGAAATGGCAAAAGCAAGAGTATTTTAAAGAATGTTTAGACTGATGTGCCATCATTTTTATAAAAGTTAACATGACGGGCGTCTGGGTAGCATAGCGGTCTATTCCATTGCTTCCTAACATTGGGATCGTCGGTTTGAATCCCCGTGTTACCTCCAGCTTGGTCGGGCAACCCTACAGACACAATTGGCCATGTCTGTGAGTGAGAACCCGGATGTGGGTATGTGTCTTGGTCGCTGCACTAGCGCCTCCTCTGGTCGGTCGAGGCGCCTGTTTGTGGGGGAGGGGGAACTGGGGGGGGGGTAATATGATCCTCCCATGTGCTACGCCCCCCTGGCAAAACTCCTCACTGTCAGGTGAAAAGAAGTGGCTGGCGACTCCACATGTATTGGAGGAGACATGTGGTAGTCTGCAGCCCTCCCCGGATCGGCAGAGGGGGTGGAGCAGAGACCAGGACGGCTTGGAGAGTGGGGTTATTGGCCAAGTACAATTGGGGAGAAAAAAAAGGGGGGGGCACACAAAAAAAGTTAACACAACATAAAATACTTAACGTATTAAAATACACAACACAAAATACTTTTGTAGTAAACAAAAGTGACTAAGCTGCTATTAAATGTGATTACAATTGAATAAAGTTATCTGTCAGCTATCAGCAAGGAAAGTTTTTGTGGGATCAAAAAAGGCCCCTGTGACTCAGGGAGTGACCATGATGTGGTATAATATACAGACTACAGCTGTCTAATTGGGGCATTTAGGGCATGTTCACAAATCCGTTTAATTACATTTGCAATACACAGAGTGTCGTGGTCACTGTTTACCCGCCTCTCCTCAGGGGTAAATTGGTCTCCTAAACTACCAACACACCACTGATGTCATACTTTCCACTAACTGGCATGAGTCATTCTACAGGACTACAGGCTCAACGTTTTTCTACGGCAAAAATGGAATGACCCACGTCTGGCATACAGCGAATATCCGGATGACTCCCTCGACCTGGACCCCTCCATGTTGGACTCGATCTGGAAGCCGGACCTGTTCTTTGCCAATGAGAAAGGAGCCAACTTCCACGAGGTCACCACAGACAACAAGCTGCTGCGGATCTTCCAAGATGGCAGTGTGCTGTACAGCATCAGGTGAGGTACTGGTATTTCTCCCAGAGGCTGAGGAGGGAAGCCATTAAATGTTTTTGTTATGGCCAGTTGGACAATTGCATTAGGGATTAAAAAGGCTTTCTTCTGTAAAGCGCAATAACAAGTGCAAACTTGTGCACAAAATCTCTGGCCCGTAAATTACGCTTAATTTGTGAAATTACTTTGGAAGTGATTGCTGTCAAGAATCAAATTACTGTTGCCTTTCCGAGTGTTGGTGCAGCGACAATTATTTTGTTTGTGTTTCTGTGTTCCTACAGAAAGTATAACATATGAACCAAACTGATGCCATAGGACATGTTGTAAAACATTTTATAAAACATGTTTCGCAATTAAACACTATTAGCTTTATTATAGTGATTTGTTTTGTTGTGCACCCTGTTTCTGTTGTATGTTGCTACTGCAACAATTTTATGTGTGTACATATGTATGTATCTGTCTAACTATATTTCACTGTTTAATCTCTTGGAGATAACATGAATCTAGAAAGTAGAGTTTAGTTTTTCAACAAAATACTTTGGTTAGGGGCGTCCGGGTAGCGTAGCGGTCTATTCCGTTGCCTACCAACACAAGGCTCACCGGTTCAAATCCCCATGTTACCTCCGGCTTAGTCGGGTGTCCTGACAGACAAAATTGGCCGTGTCTGCGGATGGGAAGCCGGATGTGGGTATGTGTCCTGGTCACTGCACTAGCGCCTCCTCTGGTCAGTCAGGGCACCTGTTTGTGGGGGAGGGGGAACTGGGGGGGAATAGTGTGATCCTCCCACACGCTACGTCCCCCTGGGGAAACTTCTCACTCTCAGGTGAAAGAAGCGGCTGGCGTCTCCACATGTATCGGAGGAGACATGTGGTAGTCTGCAGCCCTCCCCGGATGGGCATAAGGGGTGGAGCAGCAACTGGGAGGGCTCGGAAGAATAGGGTAATTGGCCGGGCACATTTGGGGAGACAAAGGGGGGGGAAATCCCCCCCCAAAAAAGACTTTGGTTAGATATTATTCCACTTGAAGTCCACCACCATAGATTTCTAGTGTCTACAACGGTCTGACCAATGTCTGGAGAAACCACCCAATGATTCAACAAAAAGTTGAATCAGTTCATCTGGACACAACATTTATTGAGAGAAATGTTTCTTCACTCATCTAAGTGACCTTTTCGGTTTCAACTGACTGCAGGTATCCCCACCATTATAAACAATACAGTAGCAAAACGACCTCTCAATAAACGTGTCCAGATGAACTGATTCAACTTTCTGTGATTTCCTTACCTGGATTACTGAGCATGCATAAAGACCCCCTATGACCTTCATGTCCCCTCACTCAGCTGGGCTGCTCTTTAGTATCTTTAAATGCAAAATAAAGCTGTTCATATTAAGAAGGTTGTAATGCATTTTTTTCTTTGAGCATGTTCAAATGAACAGAGAATGGGGGCATCCGGGTAGCAGAGAGGTCTATTCCGTTGCCTACCAACACGGGGATCGACAGTTCGAATCCCCGTCCTACGTCCAGCTTGGTCGCGTGTCCCTACAGACACAATTGGCCATGTCTGCGGGTGAGAAGCCGGATGTGGGTATGTGTCCTGGTCACTCACTGCACTAGCGCCTCCTCTGGTCAGTCGAGGCACCTGTTCAGGGGGAGGGGGAACTGGGGGGAATAGCGTGATCCTCCCATGCACTATGTCCCCCTGGCGAAACTCCTCACTGTCAGGTGAAAAGAAGCGGCTTGTGACTCCACATGTATCAAAGGAGGCATGTGGTAGTCTGCAGCCCTCCCCAGATCAGCATGGGGGGTGGAGCAGTGACCAGAATGGCTCAGAAGAGTGGGGTAATTAGCCAAGTACAATTGGGGAGGGGGAAAAAAGGGGGGATCAATCAATCAATCAATCAATAACAGAATTTCATAGAATGGGCAGACAAGTGACATGTTATTGGTAGCACATGTAGCTAATGCTGCTGCTCTTTGGAATGAATCACTACTGTTAGGTTACAAAACCTCAAAGGTTCTTCTTTCCATCTCTTAGGCCAAAGATACTGTAGATGACAAGAATGATGCAACTGTCAGGGAATCATTCATCAGGGTATTTTGTAGTGGTTTGCTTTTTTGTTTGCTGAAAAAAACAAAAACACTTGTGCCATCATAACACTGCAGAGAATGGCTGCAGTGAATATATAGGGCTGGCGGTTCTTGTCTCGCCCCTCAGCGATGCATTACAGCAGGTAATTACAAAGCTTTCTTCTACCCAAACTCCCTAATAGCTCCCACTGTTCCCCGAGGCTCCTTGAAGGCTTAATGCATTGGCACAGCAATAAATAAAAGGATGGGATGTCTTCACCAATTAGTTTGCTGTTACTGTGGACCAGTGGAACCAAATGCTACACTAACTCACTGTACACTTTCCTGTCTACCCTTTCTGATAAAAGGGGAAAAAAACCCTCAATTTGTGCATTTTTCCCAACTGTATGGCGCACACTAGCAAAATAAGAGCCCCAGTGGCAAATCAGGCAAGCTGAACATGGCAAATGTAATACGCAGCTCTATTAATTTCTTTTGCTTTACTGGTCATCTGACCTGTTTTCCTCTGCTATGATTTCTCCCTGTGTTTTAATTATTTTCCTCAAGCCTGCGTGTGCCTTTTGCTTTCACCTATGTCTGCCCCTCTCTTTCACTCTCTCTCTTGATCTCAGGCTGACTCTTACCCTGTCCTGCCCTATGGACTTGAAGAATTTCCCAATGGACATTCAGACCTGTACCATGCAGCTTGAAAGCTGTGAGTCTTTTGTTCTTCTCTTTCCTTTTGTCTCTTCATCTCCCTCTCTTCCCTGTGTTTTCCTCCCCATCGCATGATTTAGAAAGTGTCTCTGCATGTGATATTCCGAGAGACACACACACTATAATCACCGTGAAGTTATGATGTGATTAAAGTTATATATTCACAGTCGGTGCAGCAATAAGGATCCCTGATGGTTGATGCCATTTCTCCACCTAAAACCTCATTGTTGATGGCCATGAATTGAAATTGGAATGGTATCTCTGGCGTCAAGTCGCACAGTAAATCACATATTCTAGAGACCCAGGAAAATGCAAATCACACAATTGCTTTTATTCCGATATACCATTTCACTGTTATGAAATTCCTCAGCCATGTATCATTGAATGAATCAGTTCTCTGTGGCTCTAAAATTATGGCTCTAAAGGTTTCTGTAACACGTGCTTACTTATAACAGATAAACCATGAGGGAGAAACACATTCTTTAAAAAAAGTGCTTTGTCTCCCTTTGCCTCAAGCACAGATAGCATCTGCCCTCCTGAAACCAATTTCCAGGATATAAATAATAAAACTTTCATTTTGTCTCCCTTTTATTATGTGACCAACCTCCAGTGTCTAGAGGTGACTTAATTTCACCTCACGGAAACCAAAGAATTTAAGTCTAGCAAAAGGGAAACAGCTGGACAGCTCAGACTCTGGAGTCAATACGCCTTAAAGTCGGCATTTCTGACAACTGAATCAGTCAAAGCTGCATGCTGTTATCTCCATTTACTTCCTTATCTGTGGCCTTAAGTGGAAGAGGTATTGTTTGTTTAGAACTAAGGGCTCTGTCTTTGTACAGTAGGCAAGGTGTTTTATTCCTGAAAAATTGAATCTAAAGATGAGATAGTAAAATACTAGAGCTGGATAGCTCAGTAGGCAAGAACACCGGCTTTTCCACCAGAGATCTGGGGCTCAAATCCCAGGTGGGATGAGTCTCCAGTAAGAATGTATGGCTTAAACTCCTAATGCTATACAAGCTAACTACCTCTCAGATGTATGTCGCTTTGGATAAAAGCATCTGCTAAATAAAATTGTAGAGCATTTATTTGCACCATGATAACAAAACACAGTGCATTGCACCGTGGCGACACAGTGGCGCAGTGGTTAGCACTGCTGCCTCACAGTAAGAAGGTCCTATGTTTGAACCCTAGGGTTGTCCAACCTTGGGGGTCATCACAGGTGATCCTCTGTGTGGCGTTTGCATCTTCTCCCCATGTCTGCAGTGGGGTTTCTCCAGGTGCTCCGGTTTCACCCACCATCAAAAAGACATACATGTAGTCCGCGGTGGTGTAGCGGTCTAAGCATCGGCTTTGTGTCAATGCAGTTGCCCACTGGGGACCGGGGTTCGCGCCTCGGTCTCGTCAGATCCGACTATGGCCGGACTTGATGAAGCAGCAATAATTGGCAATGCTGTCGGGAGGGGGGCAGAATCGGCTTGTGTTCGTCACATGAATGCATCTCTGGGTGGGTCGGAAAAAGTAGTGGTTCGGCCTGGATTCGCCTTGTCACGAAAGTGGCGAGACGTCTCCTTCGAGACTGCCGGCCGGAGATGCAGTTGGCAAACGCATGCAGTACGAGGATGGGTGTTTGAATTAAAATAGGGATCGATTGGCCACTAAATTGGGAGAAAAAGGGAAAAATCAGAAATAAATTTAGAAAAAAAAAAGACATACATGTTAGGGTTAATACCCCTGTCTGTGCCCTTGACCGAGGATGACAAGACGAACTGGAGTTGGTCTCCAGGTGCTGCACAAAGGCTGCCCACTGCTCCTAGCTACACAGCAAGGATGGGTTAAATGCAGAGCGTAATTTTCCCGCAGGGATCAATAAAGTATCTCAAAATGTAAAAAAAAAAAGGTTTTTATGCTCTTAGTGAAAGGACACATTTTGGCATAGACATGTGCTTACGGCAGTGGAAAGGCGGTAGGTTTTCCACCTGACACTGCCATTACAGGAGACCTAATAATATCTGATTAATGGCCTAGTGGGCCTACCTGGCTGTGTTTTGACAAGTGTAAGTATAACACTCAAGGGTGTGATCACCTTGGCCATGACTGGATGTTAAAAGGGAAATTATAGGTTTTACTGCCATTAGCTCTGTGCCAACACTATCCACTAAACATGAGGAAGATGGAGTGGGGCAAGTGGTGAATAAATAAAGAAATCTTTGGGATTTCAGAGGGCCAAGCCAATGTTCTTTACTAGTTTTTATAAGCCAGAACAGCCTTAGATAGATTTAAAGTGTATATATAGAGAGCTTTAAAGAGAGTTAACATGAGATTCTGTCTCATTGTGGTACAGCAAAAGCTGCATGTGTATGCAGTTCATCCAGCTTCACACTGATTCTGAGACATCAGTATTCACTTGCCCTGCATCCTCTTTGTAGCATGGGCATAAATAAAGATCAAAACGAAGACAGCAAATCTGAGACATAACAACGGCTGCATTCAGACAGTAACCCTCATCATGTGAACCGCTTTTGAAAACATAAAACGACTTACCAAACCGCTTAAAGCCATTAGCATATCTTGCTGAGATATTCCAGACATTCTGCCTCATGAAGTTCATTTTTATTATGTACCTTGGATACGATGTCAGTTGTGTTTTGACTGCTCTAAACTTTAGTTGGCAGACAGAAAGAAGACCATTTCATTATCTCGGGAAAACATTGATATTCCCCTTGCTCATTAGGGCAGGATGTGTGAATGACAGCGAACTTTCCTCGGGAGCGAGATAAATGTGTTTTAGCGGTGTTTTTGAGGCGGGTGGTTGGGGATAGGGGATAATATCTTGAATAATTGATGTCTTTGTAACTCGGGCCCCAAGAGGGTCCCAGTAGACATCAGTATTATTCAGATGTGGCAAGAATTCTGCATTGTTATTGTATGCTCCATGCATTTTTAATGTACCTGTAATCAGGGGACTGGGAGAAAGATGAGGACCAACAAAAGTAAAGGCAAATCAGCAAGGGAACTGTGTGTGTGTGTGTCGGGAGTGAATGTAGATTTTTTTCGTTTCTTTCCTTTTTCTTTTTTTCCATAGTGAGTGAGCATGACAATTTCTGCCTCTAAGTGCTCATATCTGTCTGCTTGGCCAAGCTGCATGTGTATTCTTGCCTATGAAACCTTGTTAAACTGGCACAGTTTGCACATCTTTAGTGGTGCAAACACATGTATGGTAAAACGCAAGGGTGAGCTTGCCTCCAATAAGCCATCAGCTCAATGTGTGTGCACACATCTCCCGCTGTCATGGGCAGACATGCTACTCACGTGTGCCCTTATCCTGCAACCTTCAAACAACTGAGAAGCGGCTTCTGAAGCTGTGGCGTGTGACCTTTGCTGTGACAAACGGGATGGTAGATGATAGCTGGACAGATGGACATTACATCACCACTCTCTTCCGTGTTTTCATTCCCACATTCGCGAGACTTCATTTTCTAAAGGTTTCTTGCAAACTAGTTCTAAGTGGGCCTAAAACGTGAGGTAGTAAGGTTCCAAGTAAAGTTGACATTTGGGAAAAACTGATGTTGATGCCAAAATCAACAGATTACTTATTTTTCCTCTATTTCTTAGATATATCTAAAGTTTCTTCAAATACCTCTTATATGTGAGAGCAGGTGGTAGGATTTCCATTGGTTTATCACATTCTTTTGAACTTTATAAATGAGATCCCCAATCTCCTCCTGCCACACACACCACTTTATTGCATTGCCTTTACATCTATTATTTTCCTTTAATCTATCCAATTGTGCAGTCTCTTTCGTCTCTTTTTTAAATATCCTCTCTTCTCTCCCCTCCATACCTCCCTACTCCCTCCGTTGTTCTCTCATCACAGTTGGATACACCATGAATGATTTGATCTTTGAGTGGTTGTCCGACAACCCAGTGCAGGTGGCTGATGACCTCACCCTCCCCCAGTTTGTGCTGAAAGAAGAGAAGGATCTGGGCTACTGCACTAAATACTACAACACGGGTATATACTGCACCCCAAGTTTGTGTTTGAATTCCAGCTGAAGTGTAATGAGAGGTGGCTTCGTGTTGAAATCCAAAATCCTATCATTCCCAGGGAAGTTTTGCTTCCCTCAAGAGGAGGCACAATAAAAAAAAAATTCCCTTGCAGGAAAATTCACCTGCATCGAGGTGAAATTCCACCTGGAGCGCCAGATGGGTTACTACTTGATACAGATGTACATCCCTTCCCTCCTCATCGTCATCCTGTCTTGGGTCTCCTTCTGGATCAACATGGATGCTGCCCCTGCCAGAGTGGGCCTTGGAATCACCACAGTGCTTACCATGACTACGCAGAGTTCAGGCTCCAGAGCCTCACTGCCAAAGGTGGGTGTGAAGACTGAAAAACTAAGGTGTTTTTATTTATTTTACTTGCTGTAGTAGAGTATCACTCTGCTAGATCCATGCTGGCACAGTATACCATGTTTTTCCATTATCTGTTTGGTACAAGTTATATGATAAAAGTGCACTGTTTATTGAGCAAAACATATTTGGTATTGACCCACATTCAAAGTTGCAGACAGAGATCTTCTCAGGAAAAACATTGAAAAGGACCTCAGTCAGGGCATCTGGGTGATGTGTTGGTCTATTTCATTGCCTACCAACATGGGGATCACCAATTCGAATCCCCGTGTTACCTCCAGCTTGGTCGGGCGTCCCTACAGACACAATTGGCCGTGTCTTCGGGTTGGAAGCCAGATGTGGGTATGTTTCCTGGTCACTCACTGCACTAGCGCCTCCTCTGGTCGGTCGAGGCACCTGTTCAGGGGGAGGGGGAACTGGGGGGAATAGCGTGATCCTCCCACATGCTACGTCCCCCTGGCAAAACTCCGCACTGTCAGGTGAAAAGAAGCGGCTGGCGATTCCACATGTATAGGAGGAGGCATGTGGTAGTCTGCAGCCCTCCCCGGATGAGCAGAGGGGGTGGAGCAATGACCTGGACAGCTCGGAAGAGTGGGGTCGTTGGCCATGTACGATTGGGCGGGGGGGAAAGGGGGGGGCACAGCTGACCATTTGCAAAAGAATGACTGACAAAGCAATCTACCCATCAGTGCCCAGTAATCAGCTCTCTACTTCCTCCAACACTGAGCTCCACAAATAACAGTGGAGAGGGGCATGGATGCAACTGACAACAGATAATCCTAGATTAGTAAATGACAAAAGGGAACAGGCACTATTCAGAAAACAAAGAGAAAAGGGGAGATTCACAGTACCACAAGTTCCTGGGAGAAAAAGGTATTCTTTATTCATTTCCCAAACCCAAATCCAACCTCCAAAAGTGCCATATATAAATTAAAACTTTGTTTATATGTGTGATACGTGTGCACAGACCAGCCCTTTCCATGTTGAAGTGTGTTCACAACAGGGACAGCTGAATTGAAAAATTACATAGCTAACATCATGACAGGCTAAGAAAATGCCAAATAGATGTTAACGTTGACGTTAATGATGATGATGTGGAAATGCGCAGTTCAGACAGACATCCAAGCGTTTGTACCATCACTGGTGTGTTATTTCCTGGGGTTTATTTTCTCCACTTCCCTGTGTGTAACTGCACCAGTCAGCAAAGTGCAGCTGGGTTGAGTTAAGTTTCCACACAATGCTCAATCAGCAGGCGTTCCTGATGTGTTTTGACATGTCTTTTCTTGAGAACAACCCCAGACGGTGCTCCCCTTGGGCGTTTGCTGTGACCTCTCCTGTGGGTCTGTGTCAACTGCAGACATCCTACTGAATCATTAGGATTCAAGGCAACCCCAACATGTGGGTTGTTAGATGAAGGGGCTTAAAAATAGGCATGTGAACATGCCTATAAGTGTGAACACCCCTCTCATTATTCCCAGCGGCCTCCATGATTGGTTATTGATGACTCGGTGACCTTGTCCTTCCCCAGGTGTCCTATGTAAAGGCCATCGACATATGGATGGCCGTTTGCTTACTGTTTGTGTTTGCTGCCCTGTTGGAGTATGCAGCAGTTAACTTCGTCTCAAGGCAACACAAAGAGTTTATCAGGCTGAGGAAGAAGCAGCGGCGGCAGAGAATAGTAAGTGTGTATCACACCATGCACGCACACACGTGCGCCCACGTGCACACACACACACACATGCACCAGATTCAAACCATGCATATGTGCTCGCAAATGCACGACTATACACACTGACACGTTGTGGCACACAGTGAAGCAGACAATCCAAGATGTGAGCACTAGGAACACACGTACACAACCACACACACAGACACACAAAAACACATGCACACACAAGTCCTTGTCACTCCCTATAACATTGACTTATGCCTCTTGTTATTGTGGGCTGCTGTATATTCAGGAACCAACAACAGCAACACGCTACAGCTGGCTGTCATATTACATGAGGGAGATCAGCTCATTTCAGTTCAGCTTGTTTCCATGGCGAGCTATGACCTGTGCAGAGCCTCCGAGATCCGTTCTCTCTGTCACTCCGTTCTGCACAGAGCTTCAACCTTTCCACCCACCGCACAACAACAGAATAATACAGCGATGGGGAAATGAACACTGAGAACCTCGTTCCAGTTAACTGGAGGGACTCTGGTTAGGGCCCAATCATTTGTGTGTGAAAACTAGACTGGGTCAAGAACTGAAGGGTTACAGCTCCTTTCCAGGAATTCTTTAGAGGAATTCTTCAGAACAAACTTTGAACATCAAAAATCCTTTTTTTTTTGCTTTGTTTTATTTAAAAAAAATACGGCATGCCTCATGAATTGGACCTTTTTCATATTTGTGTCATTCTGAAGTAGCATTTTCCACCTAAACGTGGCCATACAGAACATACAGACGCGTTTATGGAGAGATGTAAGATCTCCTGTGAGAAATTTATCTCAGGAAAGTGACAAAAAGAGACTTGGACATCCAGTAAACAGTTCTCAGACAGACAGCGCAGCTCCCCTAGACTTATGGCAAAGCTCCCACCGTTCAGGCAGACAAATCCAGTAGATTTACTTGACTGCTGTGCCTGAATCAATGAGGGGAGTGAAAATGATAGTCTGTAGGGGAAAGGACTGCCTCTGTCCACATCATTTGCACATTTACTCCCACTGAAGAGTTTGGGTTGCAAACTATCAATCTGGGAGGTATTGACACACAACCTGATGTGTTTGTTGTACTAGAGAGAGATGTTGGGAATCTGATGGAGCGTATACACATGCCAGACTGGCCAGGTTTAATCGATACACTTCCCCAGCCCCTTTGCCTTTGCTTTGAAAGTACTAGAGAAAGATGAGTGTTTACTTCAAACTGCAACAGTATGTATGCAAGCAAAGCTTCCAGAATTAAGGAACCAAGATCCATTGCTCCCATTTTATGGTGTTTGTAGAAATGCCTTTAACTGGCTCCTCGAGGGATATTTTCCTCTTGATTCCAAAGCTTATTCCCTGAGCTATTGCAATGGATGATGCATTATCACACTCACAACTCTTTCCTTGAGCGCCTCTCTAACTTGAAAGCTAAATCGTGCAGCTTGTCTCCATGAGGTTCTTCACCAACATGTTTTATGAATTTCTGGTCCGCATCTTTAATCACTTTATTTTTGGCCTGGCACAGGTAGTATGCTCAGTTCGAATGTAGAGAAGGGAATTCTTGCTCCATGCAAAAAGTGCAAGTCCAAAACCAATTAAATTCAACACCAACAGTAATTTCTCAAAGGGCCTTCATATCAATGCTTCACTTACGCCAGATAACAAAAATAAGATTGCCATTGCCTTTCAACACGGGATCGCCTGTTCAAATCCCCGTGTTACCTCCGGCTTGGTCGGGTGTCCCTACAGACACAATTGGCCGTGTCTGCGGGTGGGAAGCTGGATGTGGGTATGTGTCCTGGTCACTGCACTAGCACCTCCTCTGGTCAGTCAGGGCACCTGTTCAGGGGGGAGGGAGAACTGGGGGGAATAGTGTGATCCTCCCACATGCTACGTCCCGCTGGTGAAACTCCTCACTGTCAGGTGAAAAGAAACGGCTGGTGACACCACGTGTATCAGAGGAGGCATGTGGTAGTCTACAGCCCTCCCCGGATGGGCAGAGGGGGTGGAGTAGTGGCCAGGAAGGCTCGGAAGAGTAGGGTAATTGGCCAAGTACAATTGGGGAGAACAAGGGGGGGGAAAAAAAAAAATATATATATAGCTCTCTGTTCACTGACTAATACGAGGATGACAGTTAATTAATAGGATGCCAAAATCAGCCCAAGCTTGACCAAACAAACAGATTGTCACTGACTTCCTAGAAGCAAACCCATTTTCAGAGCAAGGTTATACACAGCAGTAAACCCCACAGTGTGAAGATCAGAGACGCAGCAACTTAACTCAAATCCCAAAGCACAACATGCACAACTACAGTTAAACCTCACATAGGCTTTGAGCGTGGAGCAGGGATGATGAGTACCTATTATCTTTAGAGGAACACACCATTATACTTTAGCACATGATGTAGTGTTTCGTTTAAGCAGGAATAGAGACGATAATTAAGATGAGCTAGAAGCACTAAATCTCCTTATCCCCTCTCGTTGTATGGTGCAATTTGTCATCGGGGCAACAGATTACATGGCTAGTCCCTGCAAAGTTCATCCAGCCTCCAGAAGAACAAGAAAGACATGGAAGTCATCTAATTATTTAGGATGTACACGTTAATGATGGAGGAGTGCATGAGCACTGTACAAGGGTCCGGGACATTGTAGTAATGAACATCAGGTTGTGGAGACAGTTGTGCAGCACAGAATTAACATACTTTCCCAATTCTTTGCCTGTGTGCCTCTCAAACGTAAAAGCTAGGGAGTGTACCATGCTTCGGTCAAGTGTCACAGTGACATATTTTATGAATTTGCAGTCCAGATAGTGTGAGACAGGTGTATAACAGCAAAGGGCCTTGGACAGAAAATGGTAGTGTTTCATTACCAGGTCAGCCCAGCACTGAGATGGGAAGTGCCAGGGTCAATGAGTGACAGGGAGGGGGAGAGAGAGCAAGAGAGAGAGAGAGAAGGGGGATACAGGGTCAGTGCACTTAGGGCACCTCACATTGACTACTAATCACCCAATTTAGATCCCATGTTTCCTCTTTCCCCTGCCAAAGCGAATCTCTCAAAGTGTCAGAGGACTGTCAGAGTTAAGCTGCATGTCTATTAATATTCTCTTCAGAGGGAGGGAATATGGGCTTTTATTCACAGTGAAAAAGTACCCAGCCATCCATCAAAGCAGGCCTATATGAAGTTTTTACTTAAGACCGTGACTTCTCATTTAATGGGCACTTTGAAAGGTCTATTATTCTATGACCTGAAAAAAGTGTATATGTGTGTGTTCTTAAACTGCAAAAGAGAGGTGGAGGTTATCATTTTTAGGGGGGGGGGGTTTGCCCAGTTTCAACATTCAAATGTTGCTTTCTGCTCTAACGAGTATGTTGGCCATGCTGTTGGGTTTGTGTCAAAGAAACCTCAATGGGGTAAATTGAATGAGTAAAACTTGATGTGAAACTACTTGCTAGGTGAAATGTTCATTTTAGAAATAACTACAACCCCAAAGTTAGGGTTTTGTTTCGGTAGGGGAGGGGTGAGGGGATGTGTTTATTTCTTTTTTGTGTGTGTGCATGTGCATGTGGATGTGGAGCCTTGTTCTCCCACTGTTGCCCTTGTGTATTACTAAACCCCAGACGTATTTGGAAACCATCCACTGAGAGGGAATGTGAAAAGTTGTGCACTAATGCCAGCTGACAGTGAGGGGTCAATCTATTTCTCTTGTGCTTCACTCCACAGGAAGAGGAACTGGTGAGGGAGAGCCGTGGGTTTTACTTCCGGGGCTACGGACTGGGTCACTGCCTCCAGACCAAGGATGGTACAGCTGTGGAAGGGGCCACCGTCTTCAACCCCCCGCCTCCGGTAACCCTGTACGACGGGGAGGTACTCCGCAAGCGTTTTGTGGACCGGGCAAAGCGCATTGACACCATTTCCAGAGCCGTGTTTCCTCTGAGCTTCCTCATATTCAACATCTTCTACTGGGTCACGTACAAAGTGCTGCGACACGAGGACATCCACGCAAACTTGTAATACACTCTCCATCTGTCCCCGCCCTCCGTACTGTCTACTGCTACATTTTAGTTTTTTTATCATTTCTTTTACTTTTTTCTCAGAACCAAAACTGCCTGTCAGATCTACATTACAAGTGAGGGGAAAGCTTGCATCCGGGGCATACCTGCTTCGTAAAGTGATGCGGTAAAACTTTGTGCTCAGGTGCGTCTTCAGGATCTCAGACAAAAACAGCGAGTAAGATGAGAAATGTGGATTCACACCAGCGTAGCTGGGGTTTTGTGATTGCACTCTCATGTCCATCTTGGGTCAACTTGTCTACTGGATTTACAACGGAGACGAAAACACTGGCGGTCTTTGTGGGTGCTGTGACCTTTGTTTGAGACAATGGCTAAGAAAAATAATAATATTAATGAAAAAAAAGCAGAGATCAGAGAAGCTGGTGTTGGCTATGGCTGAATGAGAAATACAATACAGACTTGACTTTTGACACTACGCATCTTTTTGTTTTTGGACCCCCCCCCTTTTTCTCCCCAATTGTACCCGGCCAACTACCCCACTCTTCCGAGCCGTCCCGGTCGCTGTTCCACCCCCTCTGCTGATCCCGGGAGGGCTGCAGACTACCACATGCCTCCCCCGATACATGTGGAGTCGCCAGCCACTTCTTTTCACCTGACAGTGAGGAGTTTCACCAGGGGGACGTAGCACGTGGGAGGATCACGCTATTCCCCCCAGTCCCCCCCCCCCAACACACACACACACACACACACACAGGCACCCCAACCGACCAGAGGAGGTGCTAGGGCAGCAACCAGGACATATACCCACATCCGGCTTCCTACCCGCAGACACGGCCAACTGTGTCTGTAGGGATGCCTGACCAAGCCGGGGGTAACATGGAGATTCGAACCGGCAATCCCCATGTTGGTAGGCAACGGAATAGACTGCTACGTCACCCGGACGCCCTGACACTCCGCATCTTTGAATGAATGTTTTAAAAAAAATCATATAGATGGCTTTTTTACAACTTTAGATTGCCAAACAATGGGACATGGGGGGAGGGCAGGGTCTTTGATATTTGAGTATTTATTGGTTGGTGATACTTAATTTTAACTACTTATAACAGAAAATTATATACAACAGTGTATAAATTGTACATAAAAATGCTGTTCATTGATTGCACAGAGCACAGATGTGTATTTCCTTTTGTCTAAATTTAAATAAATTAATATTCTGCCAGGAAATGTCAGTTTCTTTTTTTTGCTTTAAAAAAAACTTATGGCGAATTTTTTTTTTCCCATTTAAGATAAAGATACAGCGGTCACATCAAAGGGCTGCCTTTGAAATTGCAGTGGAAACTCCCCAACAGATTAGCTGCATCAGACACAATAGCTTTTCTATGGCACTCCTCTATTAGTCCACATCAGCTCCAGCTCCCTTCAGGGAGGTGGGGGAAACGCTAAGCTAAAACTGCATATCAAATTGTATAACGTTGAATCCCGGCCAAAAAAAAAAAAGAAGAAGCGATGAGCTTGCATCAGCTTTGTGGGTCCACGGCTTCCTCTCGAAAACTGCAAATGATCATCGTGGAACCCTATATTGACACAATCCCTTCTTGAGGAATCGTGGGCAAAATACTTGAAAAAAATCACACAAAAGCTGATATTTGTTTTCTCATCCCGAGAGGGGCTGTGAAGGTGTGGAGAACCTGAGAGAGAGAGGGAGACGGAAGGGGTTGGGGGGGGGGGCGTCGCCAGTGAGGGAGGACGAATGGGTTTTTTAATAGGAATTCAGAGGGTTGTTTTATCAACTAATGAGTTTGAAAAGGGCTTGGTGTTCCACTGCTAATGACAATGAATTCAGAGCAGCAGCCCTGGCTTACTGTCCTTTGTCAGAGACTATGTGCATTCCTGATCAGCTGCTCTGTGTTGTACGGTCCCCTAGAGATTCAAGTGTGTGTGTGTGTGTGTGTGTGTGTGTGTGTGTGAGTGTGAGTGTGTGTGTGTGTGTGTGTGTGTCTGCACACGTGTTCGTGCTCATGTGTTTACTGCTGATGTGGGTCTATGTGTGAATGGATGTCTACACGTGTGCGTACATGTGCCAGCAGCTGGTTAAGGGGGTGCGCGTCTCTTTACATCCATGGATGCCCATGTGAATGTGAGCAAGCGTGCGTAGATACATGCATGTGGGCCCTCGTCCCGTTTCCACTTTATCCATCAATCTCCCTGTTGTTACAATGTCGTAGATTTATTACAAATGGAAAAGATTGCGCATGCTTGAAATATAAGGCATCTGTTGTTGTAAAACACCATAAAGTTTGATGACACTGGCATCTTCAGGGCATGAATGCATGCAAACGAGGAAATGGCGTAGTGCTTCCAATAGCTGATGGTTTCCTCAACATGAGTAGGAATGGAGTGGGTTGACATATTCACTGAAGTCCTTCATACGTCCCACTGACAACTTAAGTAGATTTCTGAAAAAGAATCTGAGGGCAATAGGCAAATGTCTGAAAGATTGGCTATTGTGTGTCACAGAGCTGCTCTCCCCAGACATGCCTCTTAGTTAAAAGTCTAATTCCATAATGCAAACATAAACAAATAGAGAGCCTCGCTTTAGAAATAAAAAAATATCAAAATGAAAAGTTTTGATGCTTTATGAGTTGTATGGCTTCGTTAGAGGTTCCTTGATAACAAGACTAGGTCAAAACCTAGTATATGGCTGGACCGTTCATGGTCAGTGTTCGAAATTGTGGCCAATTTGTTACAGGTATAGTCAGTGGTAGTGTCTATAATGTGAATTCCTGGCTATTAAATGTTCATCTGCAATTTTCTGTAGTGGTCCCAGTAATATTTGTTGCATAAGTGTACTGAAGTAGCATATCACATGACATGGTTAAGCTATGTTCAAGTATGCAAGTACTTTCCCCCTCTCAGGGCGAGCCCCTCTCGGGACGAGAAAACAAATGTACTTTCCACTCATATCTTGGGATGTTTGATTTCAGTGACAACTTAATTGTTAGTATACATATCCTAATTATCTGTTAACCTCCCCTCCTCTTTCATCCGTTTCTGTCTGCGGATATCTCTCATTTTTCTATGACTCACTCAGTACTGACAGGCAAATTCACAAAGAATGGGTTGCAGCCGCTGATACAATCATGAACTGTGCATCACTTGCGACCACTATCTGGCCTGTCTCAAGGTCCGATCCACAAATGATATTGCGTGAATATTACAGCGCAAACATGCCCATAAAGTCTTAGAGCCCAGTACAATTTGCCCTTGTTTTGCATCTGATTGTAATTATCCATATGGCAAAGTATAAATGGCAGGGGTGGTAAAAGTATTCAGAAGTTATACTTTAGTAAAAATATGGATACCCAATTAAAAAATGACTCCAGTAAAAGTAGAAAGTCCCCCACTCTAACACCACTTGAGTAAAAGTACAAGTGTCCGATTTAAAACATATTTAAGTACCCAAAATTAAAAATTAAATATTGAAATTAATTGTAAATAGCCATAATTAAGCAGAGCAATTCTTTAGTTGAATATGAATGACAACAAACAGACAGATCTATAGTCCAGCCTCCATCTCTCTGATTTAATTAAAATCCTACATCAGCACAATCCTGCAGATCAAAAACACTGAATAAGTGATAAAATTAGAACACTGCAAATAAGATTTAATTTAAGATAATTAGACTTGCAATCATAAGGTACAATGAAGCACCTTAATGCAGTATAAGATATGAACTCATAGTAGCCACGTTCCATAACATTACCTGCATGAAAGCAGAAGATGTACAAGATACAAGGTAAGACAATCCAAAGGAGTTGAATCAAGTGCAACTGGACTTGGTATATATCCATGAAGATGTTTCGCCTCTCATCCAAGAGGCTTCCTCAGTTCGTGCCTTTCTGACTAGACCAAGCTAGTCTGACTGGCTGGTGATGAGACTCAGAATTTATCCTCTTGGAGTCGTTGTCAGAGCTATAGATGTCCATGGCTCTTTGTGTCCTGATGTTTACCAACGCCCGTCGCTAACAGAGCGACGGGCGTTGGTAAACATCGGTAATGCATTGGTCAAGCAATGAACTGATCATATGGTAAAGAATGATTACAAATAAATCATTGTATCTGTGAACCCCCCTTTAATATGAGGTTTAATGCATGAACTGCTATCACTGCATAATAGATATCCCTATACAGGTCTTTGAAAATAAATACAAAATATATGTTCAAAAGAAAGCTTTGCCTTACCCTTTTTGAGGATGGTATCATCTTTGGTCCACAACGTCCTGAATTTTGGCAGCAAGATGGAGGAATGATTTAGCCTGGAGAGAGCAGAATTGTCGTTAATTGCCCTCTTCGCACCAGTGGTTGAAACCAAACTCAGTGTGTGAGTGGAACACCTGACGTGAGGTGGTAGAATGATAGCCCACTGACACTTCTCCGTCTGGATCTATTATTACAAATGAAAGATCCTTTCCCTGCTCATCTGTCTCATCCTGTTTCTTTGAAACGACTGTGATACTGAACTCTCGAAATATCCTGTTTCTTTGAAACGACTGTGATACTGAACTCTCGAAATACTTTTGAGAAGAGTTTGATGCATTGTCAGTTACAGTAGCCACAATAGTATCAGTTGTGAGTCCATGTTCTGAATGGATTTCCTCCAGTAGTTCTGCAATGTGATTGTAGGTATGTGGACTGGGAAAATGTCTGCAAGCAAGAGTAGCTGATCCACATTCTAGCATGTCTGTTTGTATCCAATGTACAGTGACTCCCATATAACTTGTTTTTTTAGTTGACCAGATATCGGCAATGGTGCAAACATGTTGTAGGCACTTAAGTCTCTCCTTCAAATTTGCTGTTTTATTATTAGTCTTCATCGATTATTCTCCCAAGTGTCCTCCTGGACATAACTTTAGCACCTTGGCAAAGTCCCTGTACCAAGTCTATAAATCCTTTATGCTCAACGGTGGCTAACTGGTAAATGCTAACTGGTACATCCCTCGTCACATCGTTTGCCTTTAGAGACAAACGATGTGCCGAGAGAGTCCATTTCATTTTGTGTCACTGGACCATGTTCAGAGTTTATTTGTATGAGGTCCTGTTTTTGTTTTTTTTTTGCTTTTCCCACTGGCAAATTCCTTTATTTTGTCAGGATGCCTTCGTTTCAAGTGGGTTTTAAAATTTGATGTCACTGCAAGATAGCCACATATCTTGCAGCATATCTTTACCACATATCTTTACCTTTTTGATAGTACACAGCTGACACTCCGCCTCTATCTTTCCGTTTGGGATCTGTTTCACTATTTGGAAGTATTTCCCGTACAGCATTGCACATTTGAGCATTGGTGTGGCTTCTTCTTCTGCAGATGTGGCAGACGATGGGCCAGCCTGGCCAGGCTCTGATGGTTCACTGCCACTCATCCCGAGATGACTGACTTCTACCTAAAGACAAATATATAAAGATACCATTAAATTGATTAGGCTTACCAGTTGCAACTTAAAACAGCATTCAAAAAACACTAACAACTCACATAACAGACACTAAAACACAGTCATTTATGTGTTACTTAAGCATTATCCAGGAATGGAGTCAATTCACTTTGTATTAACTCTATAATCCTTATTGTAAAATGTTTTGTAGCAGAAGATGAACAACATTTACATTTAACATTTTTAATTGATACATGACTTGCTTTCTTAAAATCTATTAGTTTTTTTTCTTTTCTTGTTTTTTCCTGAATATTAACCTGACCATCCCCTGGCATAGCAAATACTGTAAAATGTTGTCCTCAAGAGGACTGCACAAGCTATTTCCCTGACAACTATTAAGAATGGCCACTACAAAACGCCTAAATGTACGTAGCTATGCTAGAAATTTTGTCCTGAATTACATAAGTTGCTAACAATTCATCTCACTAATGAAGCTTCCCATATGATGACTAACCACAAGATGCCACTGTTTCAGGCTGCCTGAGCATATCTCATGTTAGCTGGTATGTTAACGTTACTAGCTAGTAAGTATGTTTGCCAGTTCTAGAGCACATGTGTTTGCTAATTGCTCTTTTCTTCTGTTGTATTTTAGAGTCACTCACAAAGCTTGTCTTAGCATGCAATATCTGATCATATTTTGATTACATACCCTTTATCTTAGGGGAAATTTGCACCCAACACCAAAGCAGCTTCTTTCTTCAAGCTACTGGTCTCAAGGAACACAAATGAAATACGGTAGTTCACAGTGAGGGGTATGCTGGGCCCGACAGGACATGTCACGTGATTCACTTGCATTTAGCCAAAGACTGTGATTAGGCTAATTGCTGTAGTTTTTTTCCCCTGACAGTTTAAACCTGGGGATAAATATGTGTCTTATTTGAGAATAAAATGACATTAAATAATGTATTTCAAGTATTTCAAATACACAAATACAAAATCTTAAAGTATTTTGTTACAAATTACATCTTATTTTTTTCTGTCTACTAAAATACAAATTACAAAATACTCAAAAGTAATTAAATGTGTGTTTTAAATATTCAATTGAAATATTGCTCATCTTATACACATTATAATTTATAAACAAATGTGAATATTATAAATTGTCCCTTAACATTAACTGCAGTAATTACAAAAATAATTGCTTTAAAAAAACGGCCCGGACTGCTATCATTTAAGAGTAAAGATTTAGATAGTAATAACAGTATACATCTATTACAGGCGATATTATGCTCCCAGGTGAACATCTAGTTGTCCAGTTCCAGATATTTCCTAATCTAGACCCTGTTAATCTCAAACTGGAAAGTATTTTTCACCTGTGTAAACTAGTGCACTGGGGTTGATTCCTCCTTGAACTCCAGCTTGCTAGTTCTTTAAACTGTATTTGTAAAAATATGCAATGACTATCTCGCATACTGCATGAAGTACTAAATTATGAACACTGCAGCCTAGAAATCATATTACACCAGTACATTTGGAATATAAACATTGCCTGTGTATAAAGATTAGCTCTTGAGGGGCATCTGGGTGCTGTTTAAGGGCCTCTGGGTGCTCTCAAGGGGCATCTGGGTGCTCTCAAGGGGCATCTGGGTGCTCTTTAGGGTCCATTGGATGCTGATGGTATGTTAAGTGCTTCAGAATCTGTGCTTTGATGATTATTGTTGCTGTGCAACAGCAACAATGACAGTGTGTCACATTCCTATAACTCAAGTCACACTTTATGATTCTGAAATCTAAAAGAGAGGAATAACATTAAAGTAACAAGTTATTAACTTCAATTAAATACATTGTGCTGTCACTGTGAAAAATAGGGCAAATCAAAACTATGAACGCCAAATATATTCAACAAACATAAATAAACGAAATAGTGCCTCTGTGCCTCACTGAAGCATGACCTTTGATGTGGTTGTTGACCATATATAGCAGCCCCATATTGTGCAGCCTTATATGTGCAGAAGGTGCAGTGATGAAGTTGACTGCTGCTGCATTTTTCTATATTGGTACTCTCGCCCTCCGATAACACACATATGCATCTCTATGCACCAAAGAAAATAAGCAGACATAAAAGGCATGATAATTACAAATGCATAAAATAAGCAATAGACATGTAGTTTCATTATTGTATATATACACTATGTGTAAGCTATGTCTAGACTCGCTATGTGTAACTTGGGCAATGGCCATCGGCATCAATGATACACATTCAGAGCCAGCCAAACACAAGGCATACAATGAAGAAACACAAAATATCAATGATCAAATCGATTGCATAACTGTATATGTAGACCGAGGCTTACTGCTCAAGTAGGCAAATTTGTCCAAAGAAGATTCCCTCATTTTAAGCAATTAACTAGCTCATGTGCCAAAGAGTGCTAATTAATTAACATTGGTGCAGTAGTTGGTTATATAAGAATATAACACTGCACTGGTCTAACATGAATATTACAAAGTACATTATGCATAATGACAGTCTCACTTACTTCCATAGTTTATATTTTCATCCATGTAGGTTAGGTTCGGTCAAGATGCACTTTCGTCTGATACTTTCGATGTGAACCTCAGTTGAACTTGAAGGAGACGGGAACAGACGGGAGGTCGTTAATGGTTCTAAATATGGGTGGAGTCAAAACTTTTGACTCTGCCCACACTGAGCACCGCCCTGAACTGCACAAAATCAGCAGTCAGAGGCTTCTCAATGATTTCAGTCTCAGTTAAATCCACCCGTCCATTATCCAAACCGCTTATCCTGCTCTCAGGGTCACGGGGATGCTGGAGCCTATCCCAGCAGTCATTGGCGGCAGGCTGGGAGACACCCTGGACAGGCTGCCAGGCCTGCGAAATATCCTCTCACGAGTATGCCTGGCATGACGATGCTTCTGCGTGGCTATAATCACTGCTGCCACGATTACTAAAGTCTGGCATCAGTTACTAATTTTCACTGTATCTGCATGTGGCTATTAGCACTGGTGTTTTGCAGTGAGGCTTATTTGCATAGAAAGGGGTCGATTTTTTGCCAAATGTATGCATGCAAATGGCACTGAGGTACCGAGAAGCGATTTGCTTGGCAGCGCAGATAGGGGTGCATTTCACCCTTTGGTTGTGCTTTGAGAATTACACGGTTTCTTCTTGTCTTATTTGTACAGGTTTAGTGGCCGCAAAAGTCGTACAATCCTTTTGTGTCTGTGAATGTTCTCATTCATCCAGGTCAGGGTTATCCGAAGGAGTTGAATCAAGTGCAACTGGACTTGGTATATACGTGTATGTATATATATATATATATATATATATATATATATATACGTATATATACGTGTGTATATATATATATATATATATATATACATACATACATACATACATACATACATACATACATACATACATACACACACACACACACACACACACACACACACACACACACACACACACCAAGTCCAGTTGCACTTGAGTCAACTCCTTTGGGAATCCTTTTGTGATTTCACCAGTGAGAGTTTTGTCAGAGTGATTGTTATTTGGGGTGTTCTAACTGTGCGCTCTCCTTCATGCCGCTCAGCCGACCAATCGTGTAACTTCAGTCACCTGATCCAGAGCCCCAAGCATGTCAAACATGATCACTCACTCAAGTCAACCAGCGACATTTGCGTTTGTAGGGCTGGCCAAAAAAGGACCAACTGTGTAATCTGAAATGCCAAGAGATATGGTTTATACCTTTGAAATCCTATAAACAGAAGACAAAAAAATCTATGTATTGTGAGGTTAATAATGATGGTAGAACTTTCAAAAGCATATTATCCAGGGACACCTGTCTCAGAATCTATGGCTGTAAATTTGTAATGACAATGTAGCTACACTATATTTCTGGATTTGGTGACTGACAGCATTGCTTTCATAACTATTACTCTTGAATGCGACTGCAATAGCAAAAGAAAAAAGAAAAAGAATAAGCATATTTCTCCTGAAAGAATACTCAATTTATTTCAATATTGTGTTATTTAAAACATAAAATGGTATTGTTTCATTTTTGTGAGGCACAAAGTGAACTCTTGTGTCAATCTAAGAAGCTTTTCTAAATCTGCAATCCATGGACGACATGCAAAAAATAGGCCTGTACTTTCTGGCTTATCAATCGCTGCTAGAGAGGAGCCCTGCTTCTCGAAACGCATCACAGTGTGAGAATGTGGGACGACTGGTGGATTAAAATAACATGATCTTACAGATGCCCTGTCATAGGACACATTTGTGTGACCCACCCCTTACTTGACAAGCCATCAGGATTCGCGAGCTATCTTTCATCATGCAGCCCTTTTAGACATAAACACCCCCAGAACATCCACACACACCTTTTCTAACACATCCCCTAGTAGGTGGCACCAAATTGGTCCATCTCAGGAAAAAGACAACTATTGCCATCAAAATGTCGTACCTGCAAAGTAATCCTCTGGAGGGATGGTAAACCCAAATGAGAACATTAAAGGTTCATTATCCAGCAGCCTTTAAGCACCTCTGATGCAATGTTATTTGCAGCGGCCCTTTTCAACACCTTTATCCGATCTACATGCTCAAGCAACATCTGATACCAGCTGATGATGACACGTTTGTTTAAGTCTTTTAATTGTCTCTAAATGAACACTCTGAGGAGATGTTTGATGTATCCTCAGGCCATCATGTCGCAGACATGCCCTTGCTGTCTCCGCTGGGGGATAATCAACACCCTTTACCCCATTCTCATTGCAGTTGAATGCCAATGGTGCCAAAGTTAAAACTGATGTGTGAGCTTGGAGAAAGAGCGGCTGACGACCTGCAGTCAATACTGATGTCCCTATAAGCCCAGCCTCTTACCATTTCACACACATAAAAACAGAAAAAAGGAACACATGCGCAGGCTTGCATGCAGAGGATTTCCTGCTAAATGTCTTAACAGTTGATTGAATGTCATAACAACCATGAGCGCTATGTTCGATAGGCCGTCTCCCTCTCTGTGGCTTTTGAAGAACTTCGCAGATGTCTAATGGATAAGGAAACATAAGTGATGCTGTGGAAAATCCGAACCCAAAACTTTGCATTAAAGAAAAGTAAGAAGCTCATTATGCAGGCTTCTGATCACCACTGGAGGCAGATGTGATTTTGTTGGAATACATTTTCACCACTGATTATGTTTTGAATTTAGGCTTGATGTTTACAGTCGTATCTACAGTGACTTACAATGACCACCAAGTGTGGTCAAGGAATTAGACTGTAATTAACACAACTGTGTGGAACCACTTTGACATAAAATGTTAAATAAATACAACATTTCATCTTTTTGAGTGCACTACAAACAACCAGATATTCAAGTACTGTTGGAGCCAGGCCTTTTATGCCCAGAAGTTACTGATGTAGAAAATGTTCCAGCATCCCTTGATAATTCTGGGGCACAGCAATGTACAGAATCCCAGGCCAATATACAGTGGTATATTAATGAGAAGATGCTTCCTATGTCACCTTTAAATATATGAGTGCAAACACAAGGCACTGCTGGCTCCACACTACCTAACTAATGTAAACTATGAAAATGTCATCCAGGGCTTTTTCTTACCTTTTTTTATGTGTCCAGCTTTTTAAAGGGGCAAGCCACACAAATTAGTTATCCATCCGTCCATCCATTATCCAAACCGCTTATGCTGCTCAGGGTCACGGGGATGCTGGAGCCTATCCCAGCAGTCATTACAAAGAGGGAAAAAAAAGAAAAATGAGTTATTACAAGTGAAAATAAATGTTTATGACCTCACTCTTCTAATTCAACGTTTCTACCTGAAAGACTTTTTTTGTCATTGCAGGGCCAAAGACTGGGATTTTTGAACTGGCAACTGTAGTTAGTTACATGAGATCAAATACCAAAATGAGCTGATACAAACAACTCATTCAAAACAAAACTTTAAGCTTTCTCAGATATTTTTTGGGGATGAGTTTCCAGTCATGTAAATTTGAACATTTTATCAACAAAATGAAAATCAAGTGTACTCCTTCAAACCTATACATTGATAAACATTTCTGTATTGATCTCATTGTCATTTTGTTTGATTGGTCTAAAACTTTCTGGTTCTACACCTGATAAATGAGTAAGATTTTTTTTTAAGTCTTTAACATGCAATTTATTTTCTCATTAAGCAGGCACTTGTATACAAAGTCACTTAGAAAGAGAGTTCCCTGTGACGGTCAGCTGAGCCGGAGCCAACGCTGGGGTTTAAACCTTCAACCTCAGCATTAGGACGCTGGCATATTAGTCTACTACACCACCAGTGCACATTTTCTAATACTGTCTGATCAGGACAGTAGGGCAGCCTGGATATAGAAGTTAACTGTCCTATAACAAGAAGCTCACTTTGCAAAGGCGCATGAGGTAAATGACGGAAAAGTATGATTTCATTTCTTTTCTTCTACTATGCTCACAGCTTAGCATGAGGTTGTGTCTGTTTTCAGATAGTAGAGAAACTCTGCATGTATTTCTGAGTTTCTCTGCATCGCCGAGAAATTAATGCACGCCTCCTCACTATTCTCTGTATGTATTTCTCATAAAAGCAGATCCGCATCACAGATGTCACTGGATGTTTTAGTACAAAATAAGGATGCTTTATTGAGAAAGAATGTGGGAAATCAGTCATGTCAATTGAGAAAAACTCAAGAAGCCACATCACGTGAACCATTACAGAGACACAATGATATTTTAGAAAGCACTCTAGATATACACCACAGGTTCTTCCCCAGAATATTTTAAATCAGCGGGGGAGCCATTTCTGAGGTGTCATCCGGCTCATCTGTCAAAATCAACCCTACGGTTAGTGTCGTATAATTGATGGTGTCTCGAGGTAATGAAGAGACAATGTTTACAACCAGACTCCTGAAGCTCTCTGCAACTGGTTGAGAACGACATTAGAAAGCATGACAGTTGATGTTATGGTGATGGTGATTAATACAAGCCAGCCACCAGCAATCCCTTCATCTATACCTCTTTCACCTACAGCAGAGGTTTCATTTATTCCACGTGATTTACTCTCTGGATTGAAGCTCTGTTGACAGCACACCACACCATGCATAAAGCACACCGCTTACAAACAGACAGCATTTTAATGACAAACAGGTTGCTGGGGCAAAGACAAATGTAAAAAAACAGGAGATTCTGAGAAGAGTCGACAAGATGCTTTCTGTGCACACATAATCTTTGCATGAGTCAAATGCTGGGAGGGTTGATGCAGGGACATGCCAGCAGTTATTGTAGATTGCGCCTTGCAGAGGCTGGAGGGGCTAAATTAGGCTGTTAAAAATCTGTGAATCCACCCCCCCCCCCCGGGATTTGAATTTTAAACAATTATCAAAGTGTTCTGATCTTCCAGTAGCATGCTTTAGGACACACAAGGGAAAACGTGTTCCCTTGTGAATAATTGCGAATAATCTCTGTACACTGAAAATCTCATCATGTTCCACTAATCTCTTACTGGGCTCCTATTTCACTGTAATTCCATCATCTGAAAGAAGCATACTGAAGCGGAAAGAATACAGCCAGGTGGTTGCAAGGATGATGGCAGCAAGTATGTGAACACACTGCAATATCTTTGTGTGTGAACAGAAGAAACAAGGCATTGATACATTTCCCAATCCTCCTGCGTACTGAATGGGCACTTACAAAATGCTGTCAAACCTCTTTTTCACAATCCCCTCACACTTTATGATATTGTCAGTACCAAAGGGAGTAGTGATGTGCGAGTCATGAACGAATCATTATAAACAAATGACTCTTTTAATTGAGTCAGGAGTGACAATTCCTCATCTCCATTAAGTCATTCATTGACTCACCCCTCCTGCTAGCTAGTGCGAACTGCAAAGATAAGGCAAGACAACGTATCGCTAGTGTGCAACTCTTATTCTAACTGTATTTGTGGAAATGTATCGAGTTAATTACATTACATTTCATTACATTACAGTCATTTAGCTGACGCTTTTATCCAAAGCGACTTACAATAAGTGCATTTAACATAGGAAATCAGGAGAACTACTCGTCATCAGAGGTCATAAGTGCATCTAAACAAGCATCCAAGAGCAAAACCAGTGCTAAAGTAACAATGCAAGAATGAGATTTTCCTTTTTTTTTTAAAGAGTGAAAACAATAAGTGCTAAGAACAAGTAACGGGGTAGTAGTTCTTGAAGAGGTGAGTTTTCAACCTTCGCCAAAAGATGGGCAGCGACTCCGCTGTCCTGACATCAGTGGGGAGTTCATTCCACCACTGTGGGGCCAGGACAGAAAAGAGCCGTGACCGGGTTGATCGGCAGCAAGGGCCTCTGAGCGATGGGGCAACCAGGCGTCCTGAGACAGCAGAGCGAAGTGGTCGGGCGGGGTGTAGGGCTTGACCATGGCCTGGAGATAGGAAGGAGCTGTTCCTTTCACTGCCCTGTAGGCTAGCACCACAGTCTTAAACTGGATGCGAGCAGCTACTGGGAGCCTGTGTAGGGACATGAGAAGGGGAGTTGTGTGGGAGAACTTAGGGCGGTTGAACACCAGATGAGCTACAGCTTTCTGAACAAGCTCCAGAGGTCTGATGGCCCACGCCGGGGCGCCAGCAAGGAGGGAGTTGCCGTAGTCCAGCCGGGAGATGACCAGAGCCTGGATGAGCACCTGTGCCATCTCGTCGGTGAGGAATGGGTGAATCCTCCTGATGTTATAGAGGAGAAATCTGCAGGAGCGAGCAACCGATGCAACGTTTTCAGCAAATGACAGTTGGTCGTCCAGGATCACACCCAGATTCCTCACAGTCCGAGCTGGCGTCACCACGGTGTTGTCAATGGTGATGGCCAGGTCTCGGTGTGGGCATCCTTCCCCGGGAGGAACATCAGCTCTGTCTTGTCCAGATTGAGCTTCAGGTGGTGTGTCGCCATCCACTCCAAGATGTCAGTCAAGCACGCAACAATGCGTGTCTCTACTTGTGTGTCAGAGGGAGGAAAGGACAAGATCAGCTGGGTGTCATCGGCATAACAATGGTAAGAGAAGTCATACGAGCGAATAACAGAACCCAGGCATGTCATGTACAGGGAGAAAAGGAGAGGACCCAGAACCAAACCCTGTGGAATGCCTGTAGTCAGTCTGCGAGGCTCCAACACAAATCCCCTCCATGTCACCTGGTAGGAGCGACCCGTCAGGTAGGTTGCAAACATTGAGAGTGCAGAGCCTGTGACACCCAGCTCCTCGAGGGTAGAGAGGAGGATCTGGTGGTTCACTGTGTCGAACACAGCTGACAGGTCCAGGAGTATCAGAACAGAGGAGAGAGAGTTTGCTCTCGCAGAGTGCAGCGATTCTGTCACTGCAAGGAGGGCCGTCTCTATCGAGTGACCGACCCTGAACCCAGACTGGTTGGGGTCCAGGAGGTTGTTCTGGTGGAGGTACAAAGAAAGTTGGTTAAAGACAGCACGTTTGAAAGTTTCGGATAGAAAGGGTAGAAGGGAAACTGGTCTGTAGTTTTTGACGTCAGAGGGGTTAAGTGATGGTTTCTTGAGAAGGGGGGTGACTCTAGCAGTCTTGAAGGCAGATGGAAAACATCCTGCATTAACCTAGCCATGTGAGAAAAGCAACCACTTGGGCAGTTGTTTCAGCTCAGTACTTGCTCTCCCAGCCCAGAGCTGAAGGTCTCAGCCTACACAAATCACTCACTCACTCAGAAGGTCCACGTCATAGTCAATAACCGGATCAGTAAACATTCAGGCAGTTCGTGAACATACATGGACCGTAACTGTCCATGAATTTTAATTTGTCCCTCTTTAGCAGTTTACTTGATTCTGATTGTTCAATCATGAAATTCAACACTGTAATTCCTGATTAGAGGATTATGTTGCCATGGATGCCGTTCTGAGATGGGGCTGACTGCTGTTCACATCTTTTAAACAGAATGACGAGCATCTTTTTAAACAGAAACCAAAATCATTTTAAATCAATACAATTGTTTCAGTTATTTTTATTACCAATATTTTGTTTAAGGGTTATTTTCTTTACCTCAGAGTTGGGTTAAATTGTTTAATGCTGCAGTGTGTGCGGGTCAGCTGGTGTTATCGGCATGTTAATACTGAGTCTTTAGTGACACCTATTGGTGAAGTGTGTTAACCAGGTTGCCATGACGATATTCAGTATGTGGGGAGTTCTGGGATAAAAAAATTAATTAAAAAAACTACGAGGTGAAACATGGCGTCAGAAGCAGTTTAGCTACCAAATAAGCTAATAAATCCACACCATGGTGAGTAATAGCATTCCGGCGCTCGAGGGCGTGCAGATGTCTGGGGATTTAGCAAAGCATTGGGAAGTTTTTCCAGCAAAGTTCGAGGACTTTTTGCTAGCAACGGGTCTACATGAGAAGCCGAATGAAGTGAAGACAGCCTCGCTGAGACGGCTAATGGGTAACGAGTGCTGTCACATTTATACGCACAACCTCACGTTGACCGAGGATCAAAAGAAAGACCCAAATGCTATTTTAAATGCTTTGGAGGATTACTTTAAGCTGGCGAAAAATATAATCTATGAAAGGTACATGTTCGGGTGTTGCAAACAAGAAACGGATGAACCAATAGACAGTTTTCTCATGAGGCTAAAGTAAAGAGCAGCATCATGCGAGTTCAGGGGGCTAAAGGGCGAGCTGATTCGAGACAGGCTAGTGCTGGGTGTTGCAAGTGAGGACACCAGAAGGTGCTTGCTACGCGAACGAGACCTGATGCTAACAGCAGCAGTTGAAATCTGTCGACTTGCGGAACTGACCAAGAAACGCATGAAAATTATGGAGGGCCCGAAGGGCACACAGACAGTGTGAAGGCCGTGGACAAATAAAACGAGGGACGTAAAACTCAAGGGGAAAAATGGTGGGGAGAGACCCACACTGGACATGTAAATATTGTGGAAACAGTCACAAGCGGGGCAGAGAGCAATGTCTGACGACCTTCTGGACACCGTAGGGCCAAATGAGATGGCTCAAAGTCCTGTTCGGTGTCTCAGTAGTACCAGAGATCTATCAACACAAGCAGCACGAACTGCTATCAGGCCTGGCTGATATTGAACCAATAGCTGATGACATCCTGGTGGTCAGGTGTGGTGACACGGACACAGAAGCGGAACTGGACTATGACAACAACTTGTGTGCTCTCATGCATGGCGATGCAGGGCTGTGAAGCTCAGACTGAGTGAGCACAAGCTGCAGTTCAAACTCCAAGCTGTCCACTTTCACGGCCACATACTGTCCTCGGAAGGACTGAAAATTGACCCAGAGAAAACACGGGCTGTGTTGGAGATGCCGACGTCCAATGATGTGAAGGCTGTGCAACGCTTCATTGGATTTGTAATGTACCTTGCCAAATTCCTACCAAAGCTCTGAGGTCTGTGAGCCATTCCGCAGGCTCCTGGATAAGGACACTGAATGGCATTAGTTGCCCAAGCATGAGGATGCAGTGCGTGAAATAAAGCAGACGGTCTTTAGCACTACTGTTCTCAAGTACTATGATGTCACAAAGCCTGTTACGATCCAGAGCGACGCTAGCATGACTGGACTGGGGTGCTGCTTGTTGAAAGGAGGGCAACCTGTGGCCTTTGCCTCGAGAGCGCTGGTACAGACAGAGCAAAACTACAGAGAGAAAGAGTGCTTGAGCATAGTTTTCGCCTGCCAGAGATTCCACCAATACTTATATGGCAGGGAAACAGACACTGCAGAAACAGAACACAAACCATTGATCACCATCTTCAATCACCTAGTAAGCACCCCGAAATATCTCCAGGGCATGTTGATGCAGCTGCAATGTTACAACCTCGATGTTGTGTACAAGCCTGGGCCTGAAATGTATGCCAGCGATGCTTTCAGCAGGGCTACACAGCCGTGCTGTGAATCGGACACCCCATAGTGCAATGTGCAGTGTGTACCATGGACAGCACCCAAATAAAAGTACTCACAGCTAGACCAAGCACAGCACCTGGATGTTACTGCCTTCGGATTCCACCAAATAGCACAGCACACAGAAACTGATGATGTACTTCAAGAGCTGAAATCGGTGATCCTTGGTGGGTGGCCTGACTTCAAGGAGGACACCCCATTGGCAGTACGGGAATACTTGCCCATTAGGGATGAGTCAACTGTTGAGTTGATGTTAGGGATGTTGTTAGGGATGAGTTGGCAATACTGTATCTTGCTATGGTCATGCCAATAAAGCAATTTGAATATGAATGTGCAAAACGGGGTGCTGTACAGAGGGCAGTGCATCATTATTCCAAAGGCCTTGAGAGCCAAACTGCTCAAACACATACACACTACCCACATTGGTGGCAAGGCCTGTTATAGACAGGCCAGGGATACACTCTTCTGGCCAAACATGAAAGCTGAAATAAAGGACTTTGTGACGAACTGCTCAATATGCAATGAATATGCACGGACCCAGCAGGAGGAATCTATGATGTCACATGAGATACCAGCCTGTCCACTGCACATGGTGAGCATGGATATCTACTCATATGCTGGAAAAGACTTTCTCATCCTTGAGGACCATTACTCGGATTACTGGGAAATCGACCCGCTGCCAGATCTCTCAGCCGACATGCTCATCACGCGCTGCAAAGCCCAGTTTGCACGTTATGGACAGCCAGACAGAGTGATAACTGATAACGGCCTGCAGTTTGCTTGTGAGCAATTCATGAGGTTTGCAGTGAGCTCGCGTTTTACCCATGTCACATCCTCACCCCAACACCCAAAATCAAATGGTAAGGCTAAGTCAGCCATGAAAATAGTAAAGTCTCTCTGCAAGCAAGCAAAACTGGATGCTACAGATGCATGGATGGACATCCTCCACTGGCGCAGCACACCCACATGCAGAGGGGTAGACAGCAGACCAGCCCAACACTTAATGCCATGTAGACTCAAAACTTCCCTGCCAGTCACGGACAGCTTGCTACCAGAGTGACAGAGAAGTTGCAGTGGAAACGGCGGATGGTAAAAATTAACCTACGACAGATCTGCCAGGGACCTCCCAGCACTGAATGTGGGAGATTATATGAGAATGAGGCCTCTACCTGGTGATCGCATGGGATATTGGCCTCTGGGACAGTGCCTCCAGAAAGTCCCTCCTCGTTCATTTTTGGTGGATGTTGACGACACACTCTACAGACACAACCGTGTAGAGCTGCATGTAGCAGACCACTCAGCACTTGGGAATGCCTGAGCAGAGCAGTCCTGAAAAGGGACATGTCTCTGGAAAGACCACCTCAGCTGAGACAAGGAATGTCTCAGGTCAGGGCAAATCAAGTGAGGTGGAACCGCCTCACACGCCAAGTGTACCAGCGCAAGGACGGTCCTCAACACCAGGAAAACCCAGTGGCACAAAAGGCCATGCCGTCTACTCATGTAGTGGCTGCCTGTCACGGCCACCACAAAGACTGAACTTGTGACTTTGAGGTGGCATTGAGAGAACATAGGCACTAGGGTGTAGGCGGATTGCTGCCCTTACAGAAGCCCACTCACACACATACACATTTACAGCACATACCCAAAGAAACTGTAAAGAAAAGACTATTGGATACAGTTTTTAAAAAAAAATCCAAAAAATCCAAATAAAAAACAATGTGATAGGACGGAGACGATGCATTATGTAATGCTATGCCATTTCCAAATGGGTAAGTTCAAGTTCAAAGTTTATTCAAAGAATTGCCTTGCCTTGCCTATTCTTACAGTGTGAAATGTAATGCAACTGGTGGGGTTATAGTTTCTGAATGGTGGGGTGTTTGCATGCACCTCTAGCATGTGGATACATTTTTTTCGAGCATGACAACCTCATCGAAATGACTCGTTTCACTATCAGAATTTGATCTATTTGGTCCAATAACATTTGGAAGGACTAGAAGAGCCGCACGATTAAATTATTTTATCACCTTCAAGTTAGCAGCCGAAAGTAGTAAATCCCAGTCAAGTTAGTGGAAGAGGGCCAAACCGAAGTTAGCCAGCTCAACTAGCACCAACGGAAGTCTCTGGTGCGCATGCTCTGGCGCTGGGGCAGCTTTGGGTGACTGACTCGGTGACTCGAGTGACTCGAAAACCCAACTCTCTTTAGCGAGTGACTCATACAAACTCGAGTCAATAAAAGGGTCGAACCTCCCATCACTAAAGGGGAGAGCTTAGATGAAGATTAAATTAAATATGACAGGATTTTCCCAACAACATAATACCGGAGGATTCGCAATGGTTCATTTCCTGTGAAACACGTTGTTTATTGAATTGCTACAAGTCAAAAGATATTCATTTTCATTCACAGGGGAAGACACATTTTAATGAAACACCTTCTCGAACCTTTTAGTCTGTCTAAGGGGATAAAGTTGTTAGATACAGCATGAAAAAGCCCCTCATCAACGTCTTCCTCGCACCTTAAACTGAGCTGCGTTCAGCTCCCAGCTCCCCTCCCAAACCTTCCCGCTGTCTCAGAAAAGCAAGAGCTGAATGCAGCAATACAATTTTAAAAGAGAGACGGAGTGATTCTATTGCAGAAATAACAAGAGACTGGGGGGTCTGCCCATCCCACACTGACACCAGTCTATTTTTCTCATCCTCTATCCCACCTTCTCTACACCCTATACCTCATTCCCTTTTAATCCCTCCTCAGTCTATCTGTCCTGGGTAAATAGCTATAGACCTGGGGACTGACAGCTTGAGGATGAGTGTGGGAATGGTTCTGTGTGTGTGTGTGTGTGTGTGTGTGTGTGTGTGTATACATGTTTATCGGTTACTGCGTTGCTGACTTCTTCAACAGTGTGTCGTTCTTTCTCCCACTTCGGTCGCAGGCCTGTGCTCCTCTCTCCTTAAGTGAACCAAGGAATTTTCTCATACCTCAATTTATTCTCCCCCTGTCCATCAGAAGTCACTCGCACTACTGTTGATGCCTAGGAGAGCAGGGTAGGCAGACAGCCCAGTGCCGTTTTCCACTGCTACTCTGACACTGATTCAGTGCTGTAGGCTGGCTGGGAGAAGCAAGTCAAGAGAGAAATAATTATTTCCCTGGGAGCTGGTTTGAGCATGTGTCTGTGTCTCTGTCTGTGTTATTGTGTGTTCCTGTATACATTTGTGTATAACTGTCTGTGCGTGTGTGTGTGCATGTGCGCGCGTGTCCCCAGCGCTTAAAGCATAGGGTTAAGACGATCTTAACGCAGCCTGCAGGAGAGAAATGAAGTGGGGGTGGGAGGGTGTCATTGTCCATAACAAATATTTTCATGCTAGAGTAATGGCCATTTCAATAGCCCTTTCCCTGTCTGGGCTTTGATTCTGATTCTACCAATGTTTCTTTTTTGCCCCCAATAGAAGGACATCTAAATTAGACAAACAGTGCACACAGTTGCCGCTGGATAGTCTTGATGTCTGCGTTTTACCACTCAGTCTCTGGAATAACACTGTCCATTTTCTTTGACTGAGAGAAACTGCTTTTGAAAAATTTCTCACGATTTGACAGGATGTACGAAGAAGGGAAAACAGAGGGCTACGAGGTCTAGTGTGGAGTAACATAGAGCTGTGTATCGGCCTGGTTGCTGCAACTCCCAAGTTATTTCTCCCACACAAACGCTCTGAACTCAGCCTGAGTGGACTGACATTATTTAGTTCAGCAGTGCCTCAGTTATCAGAAATCTGCAAAGAAAAGCTGAAGTTCTCACTTAGTATACTTTCAACATGACTTTTTAAAATTTGGTTTTACAGATTACAGATCAGACTGATTAATACATACATGTATTTTATTAAAAAGAACATGGGCCTTTTTTTCCGAATTTGGTTGGATTTTTTAAATTTGTGTCTACACAACATTGGAAACTTTTTTGTTGGTTTTTTATACTATTTTTTAAAAGTCATGTAATGACTTCAGCAACCCATCTTCTCTGTGAAGACAGGTTATTCAGTAACCCCATTAAGTTCTGGAGGAAAAAAAACATTTTGTACGTGAGTGCTGTGTTGTTTTTAAGTATTTACTTGGCTGTGATTCATTTTTGAGGAATTGTCTTTTCCTATTTTATAAACACCTGCATCAAGCCATGATTCGATTTAGATCTGGGGTCAGCAACATATGACACATGTGCCCATGGTATGCGAGGCCATTAACACGGGCACACAGAGCAATTCAATAAAAAAAAAAAAAATTAATTAATATACTTTTTTGATAAATATAAGCAACTGAGATGCGATGTTTGGGACAGTTGCTTTCAAACCCAAAACACGCTGCACCAGAAATTGGTCCACCCCAAGGATCGGGTCCCACGGCACAAACAGAGCAATATAGTGTACACTGTTAAGAGTCAGGAGGATTGCCGTAACTTATACATCAGGGACACTAAACAGACGCTGGCCAAAAGGATGGCACAACACAGAAGAGCTAACACGTCAGGCCAGGACTCCACAGTCTACACCCATCTACTGGCCAGTGACCAGTCTTTCAAGGATGAGGATGTGCACATCCTTGACAATAGGGAGGAACGCTGGTTTGAACGGGGAGCCAAAGAGGCCATCTATGTTAAGAGGGAAGACCATGCCTGAACCGATGGGGGGGGGGGCTTAGAGTACATCTGTTGCCATCTTACAATGCTGTGATTGCAACCATTCCCAAATCCTCTGTGAATAGTAAACATGCCCATTGTAACTCTAGTTAATGATCACAGCAATTTGTATATGAAACTGGTTGTTGTTTTCAGTCGTGATGCCACTGTATTGTTTATAAGGGTAGGGATACCTGCAGTCAGTTTAGTCTGAAGAGGTCACTTAGATGAGTGAAGAAACATTTCTCTCAATAAATGTTGTGTCCAGATGAACTGATTCAACTTTCTGTGATTTTCTTACCTGGATTATTCAGTGTGCATAAAGACATGATAAAGTATATCCAACAATTGGAATGAGACGCACTAAAAAGGACAGCTGTGGAAGAGTGGGCTGTTAAATATGTTGCAGAAGATGGAAGACTAGGATTTTCAGAGAGCCATCTATGGGGATGTCAAATGACCATTTCTTTGCATAGGAAGCCCAAGCAGTATCTGTTGTAATGAGGATGTTTTACATTTTTAATATCATTTTCTTCCCCACCCTCATATTGAGAAATATGTCCATCAAGGCTGAACATTGTGGTAGTTCTATGACAGAGTAAATCTAGATTTGATCCCTTGACATAGTTGGATAGGTTGAAAGAATAGGTTCTGGGGAAGGGAGTATTTCTGACCAGTTGAGTGAAGGAGATGAGGTGGTTGTTATGAAGGACTTGTCCTAGTTAAACCATGCCCCTTGAATGCCAGGCAGGGAAAATGTGTGTGTTTTTCTTTTTTAATTGATGGTGAGATCAGGGTTGTGCCAGCCTAAGGTTAGCTTACAAAAATTAGATTTTTTTTCTGGAGGGTTTAATGGGCTTTTAGCCAGGCTTTGACTGTAGATGATATGCATAGATTATTAAAACAGTAATTTTTTTTTAGCAGATAGGCCTAGGAGGGAGATATTTTAGTTGGATTGTTTTGCATAATTATTCTAAAACAGATTTGGCATGAACAAGAAGTGCTTTGAGATCTCATTAGTGCTGAAGTGGACCAGAAAGAACTGAGTCCTCTTTCAAATCCACTTACATTATGAACAAAAAGAGGTCTGGGTTCTTTTCCTGCTAGTTCACTTATTGGTTCATTTAAGAGAACAGAGTTGGGTTCTTTTTAAAAGAACTATGTGATAACACCCTAAACTGCTGTCCAGATCTGTCACAGATCTTAGAAATCAAAAATGCAAATGCAGATCTGTAGCATAGGCAGAAATCAGTGTGGGTGGTAACAAAGAAAATCAGGTTGGCCTAGTCCGTCCAAGACCAATTATACTTAATAGGTTCTGAAATGCATTTGTTAACCAAAATAGGCCATTACAACTATACTTGTCTGAATGCACCACAGTTTAATCATACAAGCCTTATACGCCATCAGCGGTAATTGTCACAGGCTTCAAGACGAACATTAACAGCACTGCATAGTCTGGCATGAGAGCCACATATTCACACACACAGCTTGACAGATTCAAAAGCATCATTAATCAAGCATTTGGCTAGAGTGACACAGGGCTGCTGACACTGGGGGAACACCGGGTCAGTTGTCCTGGGCTCTGGGTCAAGGGAGGGTCCAATACCAATGGCTGCCGCCGCCACCACCGTTCTGTCAGCCCTTGGAGCGCACAACAACTGACGCCATAGCTCCGCTGGAGCAGGGGGACCTGCGCGAGCCCGGTCGAGACTGAGGTCCAGACTTGAAAAGAGGTTTACACACTGCCTACGTTTGGGCTGTTTAAGGTCCCAGTATGTATTTTTTCCATGTATAGTATGTTCAGATCATTAAATAACAAGTTTGTTACTAATCTTCCGTGGATAACTTCAAAGCATTAAAGTTGGGATTTGGGAACGACAGCATGTCTCTAGTAATATGACAGAATTTTAGTGGTGGGGCTACCCTTTTAATTAGCCTATATGTGGATTAAATAGTGTGTGGGAGATGAGAGCTCTTTTGCCGTGTGCAAATGGAACAAGTGTTGTTTGTGTGTGTGTGTGTGTGTGTGTGTGTGTGTGTGTGTGTGTGTGTGTGTGTGTGTGTGTGTGTGTGTGTGTGTGTGTGTGTGTGTGTGTTTTGTTATAACCAGTCAGAAACCTGTGTACAGATGGGACCGAGGGATGGCTTTAGAGATCATCTTGTCCTGGGCACAAGCAAGACACACTTGAACACAGCCTGCCATGGCAGCCCCCCCCCCACACACACACACACACATGCACTGTTGTGTATGAACATGCTCATGTTTTTGGTGAATGGTGAACCTATCCATTTGCAACTAACGAATGTGAACTTCAGCGTCCTTCACTCACGTACTGTGTTTTATAGCACCCGGCATGCCGGCATGGCTAGTGCAACTAGCAGCCACCAGTACTGCTGAAGCCAGTTCATATGAATATTTGAAGGAGTTTCATGAACAAATCAGTACAGGTTCCAATGGGGGGGAATCATAAGTTTATGCAAATTGTGCCCACTGAGTCTGAAAAAACAAATCCTAACATCAGCCACATCGGCAACAAATTCGAAACACAGCGAATTGAAGCATCCAACTATAGGAGTAGCTCATTTAAAAAAAAACTGAACAAATGAACGAGAACTAGTTCATTTTGTGGGACTATGAATTTAGTTCAAAATCCAAAATTGTAAGCTATGACGGTGAACTAGTTAATTTTAATCTGTGTGAATAAAATTTTGAGCTAGCGCTTGTGAAGTGTAAACTTGCCCAGCACTGCGTGCGCGCACACACACACATACACACACACACACACACACACACACACACACACACACACACACACACACACACACACACACACACAAACGGCAGAAACGGCAACATCAGCATGAAATCCAATTGTACGCCCTACAAAAACTATACTATTGAAACAGGCAATATGCTACTACAGTCCAAAATTGTAAATTAGCTTACTTTTGACGATTAGAGCAGGAAATGACAGGGCTTGGTGTGGGTGGTGAGTTGAGAATGATGCCTGAACTTGAGCTGAATAATCATCCTCCTGCCCCTCATATCTTTTTGTGAAAAACTTAAGCAAACTGCTTTGTTTCGCCATGATTTTTGTCTTAACCTACATTACAAGCGTCTAGCTAGAGGAAATTAGGCTTCTGTTCCTCTGTGCAATGTGCAGATGTACACTGAGTGAAAGAGAAGGGGCTGCTCACAATCTGGCATTTGCGAAATGTACGGACACTCAAAAATTCTTACCTATTATCATCATGTTACAATGTTACAATTTCATTTAGCAGACACTTTTAGCCAAAGTGACGTACATCTGAGAGATAATACAACACAAGCAAGGATCTAGTCAGGAGACAACAACACAAGGAAGTGCCAAAAAACTAGGTTCAAGTCTGATAGGACATAGGTGTCAACAGGCAGTGCGCAGGGGGCAATGCATAGGGTGCATAGCAGTGATTTTTTTTTTAATACCATCAGGTGTGGAGGTGTTCATGAAAGAGCTGGGTCTTTAGCTTCTTCTTAAAGATGGAGAGGGACTCAGTGGATCGAATGGAGTTTGGTAACTTATTCCAAATTTCGGCGGAAGGAGACCCTTTGTGGAGGACCTTGGAGATGTTCCAGTAAGGAGGCCATAAATTGAATAAAGTGGTCTGATAGATGTAGGGGTGTGACAGTCAGATTTGCTGTGGAGCAGTTCTGAGTTAAAATCAAATCAAGAGCACTGCCCGGTTTTTGTGTGGGAAGGGTGGGGACCTGTCTGGGGTCAAAGAAGGACAGAAGAGACAGGAAGTCAGTTGCTTCGGTTTTGTCAGTAAGGATATTCATGTCTCCTATGACAATCAGTGGTGTGTCATCATCAGGAATGGCTGAAAGTAACATGTCTAGTTCAACTACAAAGTTCCCCAGTTGACACCCTGGTGGGTGGTATATGACAACCACAAATAGCTTAATAGGAGCAGACTGGAAGGTATTCAAAGGAGGAGGTGTTGCTTAGCAGAGAAAGCTTAGTGAATTTCCAGTCTTTGGAAATGAGGACACCCGCGCCGCCTCCACGCTCAACAGAACGAGGTGTGTGTGAGAAAGCAGAGTCAACACAGTGTGACCGGTGTGGCAGTGTTTTCTGGACGTATCCAGGTTTCAGTCAGGGCTAGTACCCGAATGTCTGACAGATTAGCAAGTGAATGGATAAATTCTGTTTTATTTACAGCCGATTGGAAATTCCATAAGCCAAAAGTAGAGGAGGAGTGAGTAGAGAAGGCTTTCCTGAGTGAATAGAGGTTCTCGGGGTTGCATTGTCTGTGACAGATGCAATTCTTTTGATAACTGTGAATAATAATAATCATTACATTTATATAGCGATTTATATAGAATGACAGGGATGTCTGTAGCGCATGGTGGGTGAGGCAGGCAAAGAGAGAAAATAAAAGAAAAAGAAATTACCAGTCAAGGTACTTGCGCGGTGGACTCGCACAGGTAGTAGACTCGGTCTTTACCCAATTCAGTCTTAACACAATGGCGGCTGACACACAAGGGCTGACGCTTCAGCATATGGTAAACAAAAAGCAAGAAACTTTTTTGTTTTAATTGGTCACGTAGTCATATAATTGAAACAGTATTCATTGACTGCTATTCACTGGATGATCCAGCAAAAATTGAAGCCTTCTGATTGGGTGGGCCTGAGGGCCAAGTGGGCGGGCCCAGGCCCACCTAGGTACCCCCAGTTACACAGCAGACACAGATTTGCATTAGTACAGCTGCAAGTAGCACAGAACAGCCATTTCCAGGTTATATGTGCACATAGCTTTGTTAAATATCAATTAGCCTTTTACAGTAATAAGTTATTTTGACTGAGAAAAGGATAGGTTAATGTGTGTGAATTTAAGAGAGATGTCAATTGAAAGGGTACGAAGAGATAAGAATAGGGGGCTCAGGTTGGTCAGAATTCAAATTCTCAATAACAGACAATGGTGGGCTGTCAGGGCAATCTCTGCTGGCCCTGTCATAATCAAAATCATATTTTTTTTCATAGCTAAATTGAAGTGTGCCTAAAATGTGTCTGAATTCAGCTACTTCTTTTCTCCTGGGGCTGAGCAGGGATTTCCTATGTCATCTAAATGCATCACAGCTCCTTAGACCAGTGTCATTTCCCAATCCGTACCGCAAACCCAATTTGTTCAATATCAGGGAGAAGAAGCTTTTCAACAACGTCATAAAACAATAGTGGTGACTTGAAGTAGACGCATTTTCGCACATGCGTTGAAAAAAATCCGGTTTCCAGTATGGATCAGGCAATGACACTCCCAAGCACCTTAGATAAAAGAATGAAAGTGGCATGACTGGCATTTTCCATGCGTTTTTAGATGCAACATGTGAACGGCCCCTTACACTGCATTCTGGGAGCAGTTCCTGGAACAGTGTGAAGGTGAAGATGAACATGTTCTGAGACTGAGGCCAGGCTTTTCTCAGTCTAAATGGAAAACACTTGGAAGGATCTGGATAAAATATTTAATCAATCATAGTGTATTTCCAGTGATGCGCTCAAGTGCTTTCACGTTTGCCTGCATCTATGGCACTGACTCAGAAGATGACGATGTGTTTATGTCATTGTTCCTCAGCTATGTGGCTTCTGCTGAGCAATCAGTCCTCACTAGGGCTCTCCAGGCCAAGTGATGAGGGGACTTGATTGAAATTTTCACTAGAATGGGTTCCCATGGACTCCCTCGAAAAGACGGCATGAAAACTGTCATCTAAGCAATGGCTCATAAAGCCATTCTTCAAGAGCCAAAACATACAATAGATTGTTTGTCAAAAAACCTTGTTAAATTCTCAGCTGAAACTATGTGACAAAGAAGGTACTGTGTCTCTCTATGAGTACAAAAAAAAGCAACTGACAAGAAAGTCTCACAATTACTCAAGACAACACAGGAGAGCCTCACTCAAAGACAGCAGACCACATTCAGTCACTTAAAAATGTATGTGAACAATTATAACCAAATCAAAGCTGAAAAATCCCTGCAGTTTTGCACTGGCTCTTCTGTAATATGTGTTGACAAAATCCAAGTAACCTTCAATGGCAAATCTGGCCTCGGCAGAAGGCCTGTTGATCATACATGTGGTGCAGTCTAGTGACTATTTTGAGATGGACACCCTGCGAACATGCTAAGTTAATTGTTAATGTTATTAATGTTAATGTTAAATTGTCAATTTTTTAATCCATAGTCACTTTGACCAGCGTTACTTCATGGGTTACACAGTGAAAAACTTCTGTTAACAGAAGTATTTGTTCAGTGTACAGGATTTTTTTTACAACAATGAATGTTATTTTTTGTTGTGCTTTACACTTGGGAGTCCTCCATTGAGGGGTCTCTTATTCTATTTAAAATACATCTCCAGGGGTGTCTAGGTGGCATGGCGGTCTATTCCGTTGCCTACCAACATGGGGATCGAATCCTCGTGTTACCTCCGGCTTGGTCGGGCGTCCCTACAGACACAATTGGCCATGTCTGTGGGTGGGAAGCCGGATGTAGGTATGTGCCCTGGTCATCGCACTAGCGCCTCCTCTGGTCGGTCGGGGCGACTTTTCAGGGGTGAGGGGGAACTGGGGGAATAGCATGATCCTCCCATGGTATGTCCCCCTGGCAAAACTCCTCACTGTCAGGTGAAAAGAAGCGGCTGGCGACGCCACATGTATCGGAGGAAGCATGTGGTAGTCTGCAGCCCTCCCCGGATCAGAGGGGTGGAGCAGAGATTGGGACAGCTCAGAAGAGTGGGGTAATTGGCCAAGTACAATGGAGGAGAAAGGGGGGGGGGAGTACACCTCCAGACACGTTTAAATTTTAAAAATACTCTTTGAGATGATTAATATATTGTTTAACATGGTTTTCCTCACATAAGTAAAAAATATACTCCGAAAAGGGGCTGGAAGCATATCTACTCTTTCTCCCCCATTGATTAATTCAGGATCTATGAATACGCAAATATCACAGGTCTCCCGCCAAACCCACCACCGCTGCTTGCTCTAGGTCGGGGGATGGCAACCTGCGGCTCGCGAGCCGCATGTGGCTCTTACACGCCTCCCTTGTGGCTTGCTAACGTTGTCAAAAAATATAGGCTTTTTTTTTCTTTCTATCAATGTTGTTGACTTTAAGGTAATTAAAGTTATCCCAACACCAGCCATTAGTAAAAAAAAAAATGCAGATCGAATGAAGGAAATGTTTATATGGGCTATTTGTTACATCTACATCCTGGCGCATTTTAGCTGAAATTTGTATACATCCTGGCGCCTTTTAGCCAAAGTGAACAGAGGTGGCTTGAGTAGCCTATGTATTCACCTAGCTATGGATTCAAACTCCAAAAAAATAAAGATATCAGAAGAAAACCGAGGATTTAATAGTGCGTGGACAGATACGTTTGCCTTCACCGCCTCTACTGCTGGTTTGCTGGAATGCTTGATCTGTGGCGAAAAGTTAGCAAACAACAAAAAATGTAACGTTGAAAGACATTTCCAGAAGCACACTGCATTTGCTGAAAAATATCCAGCTGGGGAACACAGAAAGAAAGCAGTTCCGGAACTGCTGCGGAAAGCAGAGCATAGCAAAAGTATTTTCAAGAAATGGACAACATCGCCAAAGTCCACTACTATGCTAGCTGCGTCGCAGCTCAGGAAATCGTAAAACATGGAAAGCCGTTCACAGATGGTGAATACAAGAAAACATCCTTTATAAAAATATCAGAGCAGCTCTTTTCAGACTTCAAAAAACAAATCAAAGATTGTTCAGAAACTTAAGAGATATGCCCCTCTTATTCTTATGGTTCTGTCTTTGACAGAGCAATAAGAATGGCAGCAGACATCACCTTTCAGCAAATTAATGAAATTAACTCAGCTCCTGCTTATTCTATTGCCTGTGATGAGACATGCAACATGAATGACATTGAGCAGACTGCATTGCTATGTAGGTATGTGAACTCTGATGGACCGCAGTAAGAAAATCATTGATCTGATACCGATGAAAGGCCAAACATGGGGGGAAGACATTTGTGAGGCTGTCTTGAACTTTTTAAAAGATAAAAAAATAAACACAAGTCATATGGTGTCTGTGGCTACAGATGAGGCACCTAGTATGAGAGGAAAGCAGAAGGGGTTTGTGACTTTACTACAAAAGTCGTTAGATCGAAAGTTTCAAACGTTTCACTGCATCTTGCACCAAGAAGCTCTGTGCACTCAAACATTCCCCCGAGTGTACAAAAGTGATGAACCTAGCCGTCCAGATCATGAACAAAATTATTGCAAAAGGCTTAAACCACCATCAATTTCGTGAAATGCTTGATGAGGTCGACATCGCATATTCGGATCTTCTGCTCCACAACAAAGTCCGGTGGCTGTGCAGAGGGGAGGTCCTGAAACAGTTTGCCGCTTGTGTAGAGCACGTGAAAACCTTCCTGCAAAGCAAAGGCCAGGTCTGTCCACAACTGGAAGATCCAGATTGGCTGGATAAGTTACACTTCATGGTGGACATGACAGGTCACCTGAACAATCTGAACAAAAGTCTTCAGGGGAAGGGGAGCACGGCACAGCAATTGCTAGAGGAGATTTGAGCGTTTGAGCGCAAGTTGACAGTGTTTGTGAAAGATATACAGAGAGGCACGCTGTGCCACTTCCCTTCATTTAAAGAGTTCAGAGAACATAATCATATGATCAGCGGTGATTATTTATGGAATGCAATCAGCATTTGGGGAAGATTCGGAGAGTTCCGAAATGAAAAAAAAAAAAAAACGAAAAAAAAACCACACTAGCCTTCTCTGTCACACCCCTGGAGATTGAGCCATCCCTGTTAAACACGTCCGCAAGGAGTAAGCCCATCTGATCTTGAAATTGAACTGGCCGACAAAGATATATGGGTATCTAAGTTCAAAAGCCTGAAAGTTGTGCTCAAAGACGTCGCCCGTCAGAAAGCCACTCCCTCTCTAATCCACAATTGGAGTGATATTGAAAAACTCCCCAGACCCGACAAACTTGTGTTTGAAACATGGAATACAATTATGCCAACATGACAATTAGGCCAACATGAAGAAGTATGCATTGGGAGTCCTGTCCATCTTCGGATCAACATATTTGTGTGAGCAATTTTTCTCAAGCTTAAACTACATAAAGTCCATACATCGCTCCCGACTTACAGACGAGAACCTGCAGTCTTGCGTGAAGATGAAAGTTACATCTTACAGCCTGATATCGAGAAGATCTGCAGTGATATCCAGAAACAGAAGTCCCATTAACTGGTGAGAACGATATGCTTCAGTGGTATGAATAACTCCACAACAGATAGCCTTACACTGAATTATTGCATATCTTTGTTCAAAATGCTGTTTGAAACTGGTCTATTTTTTCTACTTTTACGATTTAAAGCTAGCTATATTTTGTTTATGCCTTAAATTTAATTACATTTGGGCTTTTCATCTCATTTGATCTTTCACAAAGCTAGTTAGTAAGCCCACATATGCAAGTGGATCGTTTTCTCCACTATTGTACCATTGTTCTCTTGTGTTTTGTTGGAAAAGGCATCCATTGCATAGCTGGGTATATCATTTAATGAATGCACAAAAAATTGGATTAATAACAATGTTAGGTTAAACTTAAAAAGTAACAAAATAATAGGCCTAATAAACAGACTATCCAGCCATCTTGTGGTAGGCTAGAGCATTAACCTAATGCTCATCAAAACATTAGTAGCCTACTGTTGGTGCTGTGGGACCCAAATATTTTTGCAGCTCCAGACAGAATCCCCCCCCCTCCCTCCAGCCAAAAAATGGCTCTTTACATGGTAAAGGTTGCCGACCCCTGCTCTAGGTTGACTGGTAAAAGGGCGGTCCGCATCAAGATGGCTAGCGTTAGAGTAAACATCAGAGATTCAGTCATACATGTTTAAGGCTCAGTCAGACCCAGACTCAGACTCTGTTGTGTACCAAAATCAGTGACTACCAGACTTTTCAGAATGGTAAGTGTAGTAAGCATCTTTTATTTGTTTATGTTGTTTGTTAGCCTGTAACAGGCAGTGGCTGACACAGCAGTTGTTGTGAAACATACAATAATTTCTGCTATGATGTTACAGTGTGTTCACATTGTTATTATGTAATTATATACCAGAGGTCTAATCAAAGTTTGCAGAAGGCTATATTCCATCTGGCTGAGATTTTTATATTACTTGTAATATCTTTTTATCTTGATAGCCACCCAAGTTTGCCTGGGAGCTGGCTCATTGGAAGTAGTCTACGTTCAAAGCCGCCGAGACGTCAGGACAAGGGGACCCACACCGTAGGAGGGAATCCCCCGCCGCCGACAGCTCCCGATGCCCCTGCCACCACTTCAACGGCCCTCGGAGCACACGACGACGGCCGGAGCTGGGAGGACCCATGTGAGCCAAGGTCAGGATAGAAGTCCAGACTAGAAAAGAGGTTTACAATGCACACCGCGCCATTTTTTGGGAGAAAGATGACGCACCTTGGGCCGCCATCTTCGTTTCATATGGCTGAACTTTGAAACGTTAGCTAAATATACATAGTTTACAGTTTTACTATTACCAAACAACTAGTAGCAGCTAGCAAAAAGCTAACGTGGTTAATGCTATTTATAAGTCACAGCTCCTCCTCCATCAGAGGAATGTGAAATTACTACTCTAATGAAAAACTTTGCACAGATACAAGTCAGTATATTCAAGGCTAGACATTTTAGGGGACACGAGCACAAGAAAGAGTGGAGGGGTACTTTAAATGTTTTTAAATTTTATGTACCAGCAGGGTCCACGGTGGTGTAGCGGTCTAAGCATCGGCTTTGTGTCGATGCAGTTGCCCACTGGGGACCGGGGTTCGCGCTCCGGTCTCGTCAGATCAGACTATGGCCGGAGTCGACGAAGCAGCAATAATTGGCAACATTGTCTTTGGGAGGGGGGCGGAGTCGGCTTGTGTTCGTCACATGAATGCGTCTGTGTGTGTGTGTGTCAGAAAAAGCAGTGGTTCGGCCTGGATTCGCCAAAAGTGGGGAGGCGTCTCCTTCGAGACTGCCGGCTGGAGAGATGCAGTTAGCGAACGCATGCAGTACGAGGGTGGGTGTTTGAACTAAAATAGGGATCGATTGGTCACTAAATTGGGAGACAAAAGGGAAAAATCAAAAATGAAATAAAAATGTATGTACTGTGGCGGACACTGCCACAGTACCAGCAAAAGAATGTTTAGTTTTTTGTTTACACCAATTTGCACAAACTTGAACATGGAATGTTTGTGTACAGCTCAAAATGTTGTTTTTATAGCTTGATTGTTTTACCTATTGTAAACATTTTCAAGTTAATTGTTTACAAATAGTTTAAATTTTATTCTTTACTAACATTGTTTTTGAGAAGACAATATTTTGGAAAATGTTGTATGTGGATTCATGGAAGATTTTGCCCTCCCATGCATTATTTTCCTTTATGTTGTGGAGGAGATAAATGGTTCCTGGCAGTTGGGAAGCAGCCAGATTCCTTCTCATGGCTCACAATAAAAGAACATAAAATACAGGATAAAAGTGTATATAAGAAGATAAAATAAAGGCTAAACATTGTATGTAAGAAGATAGAATATGGATAGAATTGCACAAAAGACCCTCAGACAGAGAAGGGCAATAAAACAGATGTGTTTTAAGGCACAAAGTAAAATATGTAATCAAGTCTGCAAGTTTGATCTCCTCCTTCCACATGGCGGAAGTGATCTTTAAATGGGAGCAACGATAACATTTCTTAAGCACATGCTACAATTTCACGGCTTGATATGGGTCTCTGGGAAGATTCAGCTGACTTTCAGCCATAATGATATTACATAAATCAAATACATCTTGGTCTCATGGAACAGTTAGATGAAAAGTACATTGTTTCTTGCACAACTGAAGAACTTTGTATTCAGTGGGACTGAGGAAGTCTTGGGTTCTGTAGAGTTCAGGGAGTGCATATATAAATAACATTGGGCAGGACACTGGGGACACTGACATTTTTAAATGGCCATATGGTGCACAGAACAGAGATCCTACGATCTCTATTCCGTGATATGGTGTGTGTGTTCCAAACAAATGCAGTGTCGTCCAGTTCATCCTGTGAAAACATGTTACAAGTTAATTGAGGCAAAATTATAAACTATTATAGCTAAACCTAAATAGGTTCATTTGTGTGGAGTTAAGAATAGATGGCTGGATAGAATATTGATATCATAATATCATAAATGTCTAGTATCATAATATCATACTAGATATTGTCAAATATATGGTTTGCCAAACAGTTTACCAAAATTCCAGAAAAACTAGTATCATATTATGATACTGTCATTACTGTCATTATCATTATATTACATCATAGCAAATTGACATGCACGTTATCACCTCAAATTGACTTACTTAGTGAGTCCAATAAGTAGAACTGAAGCAGGCTTCTGTCTAAAAACCCTCCATCATAGAACCCATTGTCTTTCAGATCTGCAAACAATGAATCCAGAATTCCATGCATTCCTTGTGCAGAAACCCCCACCAGTATTCGGTCCTCTGATTGCCATTGCTGGCCCCTTCTAAGTAGTTGTCAAGGGTTTCATCCAAGTGATTGGTGTGGAAGAAACCCTCAAAGTCTCTGACCTTTCCATTTTCAGTTCCAAGATCCCCCCTAACAACTCTAGGGCAGCCTCCCAAACGCTTCATTGTGTCAATGTAATAACTTCCAATCAACTTTGGGTCACTGCAGTTGTGTAGGCATTAAACCAGATGATTTTCCACTAATACCCGTCAACTGAACCATTAATACAAATCCCACATGGTTATCATAGTTTGGCCCTTTCTAGCAGTAGTTGTGCCATAAGAGACACCTTGCTCTCCTGATCAACACACCTGTAGGATCCAACTCCCGCAGAGTCAAGTGCACATCCTCCACAGACCATTTGCTCTACATTTGGCATAGATCCACCAATAGCCATGATGTTGTCCAGAGTACTGCAGTTGGTCGCGAATAAAATCAGCTAGACCCATCAAGCTTGTGCATGATCTCCATCGGGAACATCCTTCTTGTGCGAATAATTCTCTTCAGTTGTTTTTCACTTAAGTGATAAACCTGCTTATACCCGAGCAATATTTTGATCTCTATATATTTGAGTCCAAGTTGAAAATAAAACTCAATGAAAGGCTCCATAGTGGATGTTTTGACTCGGCAGACACTGGCAACTGTATGAAAAAGTATTGAGAGAGAGCACTAAAGTATTGAGAGAGAATGCAAAACTGCTCCCATTTTTTTTTCTCACGCCCCCTAATTTTTTTCTCATCGTGTCTTTAATATTGCTCTGCACATCTTGGGTCTGTCAATGATGAATTCAAGAGATTATACCAGTCTTTATACACTTCTGAACATGAGGCAGATGTATCAGAATTGAATTATTTTTTTCCACTCTATTGATGTGCCCTTGGTCAGCCAGAATTTGGTAAAAAAAATTTCGAACAACCGATCACTGTCAAAGAATTGTCTAACGCTGTCAGGTCCCTTCAATCTGGGAGAAGTCCTGGACCTGACAGCTACTCTCCAGTTCAATTATTTTATAAATAGCGATGAAGTTGAAAACCCAATAAACAAAGTTTAAAAAAAAAAAGAAATTTTCTCTGAAACAAAATCAAAGATCACTGAGGAATCAGTGTATCATTCGTTCTTTTCAAATTCAATTGAGAATCCAAAATCGGAAAACGAAAAAACGATTCATTATTCGGTCATGAATCTGATACCAAAAAACAAATAAGTTTTTTTTTGTACTTTAAATAAATAAACTAATAAAACTATTTCGCACTTTAAATAAATAATCTAATAAAACTATGCATATCAAAGAGAGTGCTTTAACTGTAAACTTTAAACATTCAAGGTGTGATAAACAAAAAGAACTATGCAATTTTGCATACTTAGCAATACAATATTACTCCAAGAGTATGTTTCCAAGTGCAAACAATCTAAAAGAAATATAAAACATAAGATAGTGTACATCTGAGCTTTTACTTCAGCTTTCACAGCATTGAAACATGAATCAAAAAACTTATAAAACTATGCACATCAGAGAGTATGCATTAACAGCAAACTTGAAGTGTTATTCAAGGAAAAACAAAACTATTAAGAATAGCAAAACTATGCAAGTGCACATCTTGATGCATGCTCAATCCATGTAAGAAAATCAAAAAAGGTTGAATCGGTTCAACTGGATACGTTTCACTCAACTAAGTAACATCTTCAGTCTAAACTGACTGCGAGTCAAGCAGTCAGTTAGTCGACAAGCAAGTTTGAGGTAAAGGTAGGACTGCATCAAGGATCGGCGTTGAGTCCTTTCCTGTTTGTGATACTGATGGACATTCTCACAGAAGATCTTAAGAAAGAGCCACCATGGAGCATGATGTTTGCTGACGACATCGTGCTAGCAAATGAGGGCAAGGAAAGGTTGGAGAGAGATACTGAAGATTGGAGAGAATCACTAGAGATCAGAGGACTAACGATCAGCAGAATAAAGACAGAGTACCTGTGTATAAATAAGCAAGTAGAAAGTCCAGTATTGACCTAACGAGGAGAAGATCTCCCAGATGGTAACGAATTCAAGTACTTGGGATCGACAATACAGACAGAAGGCGGTGGTGAGAAGGAGGTCAAGAAAGGGACACAATCCGGGTGGAATTCATGGAGAAAGGTAGCTGGAGTACTTTGTGAAACAAGAATGCCATTGAGGGTAAAGGGCAAGGTATAAAAATCAATGGTTAGGTCTGTCATGCTCTCATGCTCTATGGTATAGAAGCAGTGACAATAATAGAGGCTAGAATCTACATTACAGGTAGCAGAGATGAACATGCTGTGTTGGTCCTTGGGAGTGACCAGAAAAGACCGCAAGAGAAATGAAGAAGTGAGAGCTACGTTCAAGATCAGAGGAAGTTGAGAGAGACAAGATTGAGATGGTTTGGACACATGGTTTGGACATGTACAGAGAGGAGGTATAGACTATATAGGAAAGAAGGTATTGGACCTGGAAATACCTGGCAAAAAAGAAAATGAGGAAGACCAAGGAAAAGATGGAGAGACCAGATAGAGGAGGACACGAGGAGGGTTGAACTGTGGGAGAAGGATGCATCAGACAGAAAGCTATGGAGGGCAAAAATCCTCCGTGACGACCCCTGAGAAACAGGGAAAAAAGCCAAAAGAAGAAGAAGATGCCTTCAGCTGGTACTTGCACTATCGATTGCTATCTATTTGCTTCATTATCTGCTGCTAAAATAATACTAATGGTTTACCTGATATTCTCAGCCAATCCAAAATTCACTTGTATGCATGATACAAAAGATATTTCTGAAGTAAAAAAAAAAAGTAATATGGATGACCCTGAAATTCATCTACAACGACAAAGGCTACTGACAATTGAAAAAGGTCATTTCCTCTGTGCTAATTAAAAGAAGGGCAAAAAAGTGTCTTTGTTAAATATCATGTATCCCCTGTGAATGCCAAAGTCAGCATGATGATGAATGCTTGTGATGTCTCCTAAGGTTAGGCCATCCATTCATATATTTCATTGCTTGTTTTCACTTGTGGATTAAAGTCAGAACTAAGCTGGCTGGATCCTGTCAGTCTTCGGTTTGTTTGTTTGTTTGTTTGTTTGTTTGTTTGTTTTTTCTGGTTATTATCAAATTGCAAGAAAGAGACACCTCGTAAAAGTTTTCCACATATAGCCTACATCCAAAACCAAAAACTAAAAGTCAGGTAATTAGCCTTGTGAGTAAAACATACAAATGTTATCTTGGTAAAATAACCAATAAATTGTCTGACCCTATTTACAGACATATTTCATCATACAATCTCTCTAATAGTTTCATCACATCTATCATATATTCAGAGATTTAATTCAATTGATAATATATCCATTATGAAAACTAGCTGCTACATCAGTTGAAATTCACAAGTATAATTATGTCAGCAGTATACACATTTCCTCAAAAAAGTTACTATTTTGTAATCAGAGATTGGTGGCAGGATAAGCTTATATGATGTACAGTACCTTTATGCAAGGGATCACTTTTTTAAATGATTTTTTTTCCTGGAAAGTAATTTGTTATAGATTAGATAGATCGATAGACAGATAGATAATCATATATAAATACTTTGGGGAAAAAAACACACTTTTGAAAAGTACACAAATATTGACTAGTTAGTGTAGTAGCATCACCCTGGCCTCTCTAGTTGTTAGGCTGAACCAGAGCATCCTTAAGTGCAAAGAATCTGCATATGTGCACAGTGTGGTGCATTTAAAAGTCCTACATTTCAAACCTGATGGTCTGGAAACTATTTTCAGAGAACATAGTTTTAAGGGAAAGTTTTGTAGGCATTTTGTTTGACTTAGAAGACAGCAATGTCTTATCGTACTGAGCTGAATTGATCATTTATCAACCCTTTCTCTTAGTGAGCCAATCACCCTCCAAATCCTCTCTCTCCTCCTTTTTTCTCTCCTCTCCTCTCCTATTCTCTCACTTTCTTTGCACTGTTTGGTGGGCACATCTCCTACAAACCTGGAACAAAGTGCCGCGAGGTCATTTGCTGAAGGAGACTTAATGTTTTGATTTTTTTTTTTATCTTTTACATACCCAAGATTCTGATTTTTTTTCACTCTGTGTAAGGGAGTTTGAACCACTCGACAGCCACAGACAGTCAGCTTTTTTTTTTTTTTTTTTTTGGTACTCTCATTGTACAACATACCTAAGAATCAACGATAAATAAAAGACACTGCTTGTAACAGGTGGGTGCTCCACATTGGTGGTGGTTGAAGTGAGTTACCCCCTTCAATGTGAAGTGCTTTGGGAGTCTAGTAGAGCGCCATATAAATGTAATGATTGTTATTATTATTATTATTATAACTGGCAAACGATTCTGCGAGCATGGAAAGTTAATTTGGCATGTTAGAAATTCAAAACGTATTCCCTTTCAGCTATATCACTTTATTGACAATCTGCTCAATCAAGCTGTGTAACTAATTATAATGATGATTTTCTCATCTACAAAATCTACTACATCCAGCTACTCGTTATCTTGGTAACAAGGGCACTGCCAAGTGGCTAATAATTCTGTGTGTGTTGGGGATCAAATGTGAGAATAAGTAACCAAGCCTATGACTCAAGTGTGAAAGTGTGGGTTTTGTGTGTGTGTGTGTGTGTGTGTGTGTGTGTGCGCGCGCGCGCGCGCGCACGTGAGCAATTGTTTGTGTATGTATATATGGTTGTGTGACCATAATACAGTGCACATACGTATGTATTTGAGGTTAGGGCATAGAGTTTGGGGAAGATGCACCAGGAGTAATGGCACACACTGTTTTCAAATCATATCAAATCAATTCAAACTTTATTTGTATAGCATCTTGTATACAGGTTAGAGCAGTTGAAAGTGCTTCACAGATGACTGACAAGATGATAAGACAGAACAATATTAGACAATTTGAGAATAATGAAAATAAATAGTTAAATAAAAGCTAGACAAAAAAAACTTAATAAAATAAATTAAAAAGATAAAACAAAACAAAGACAAACAAAATCAATAAGAGCGATAGAAATCCATCCATCATCCAAACCGCTTATCCTGCTCTCAGGGTCGTGGGGATGCTGGGGCCTATCCCAGCAGTCATTGGGCAGCAGGCGGGGAGACACCCTGGACAGGCCGCCAGACCATCACAGGGCAGCAACAGACATGTATGAGCATATTGATAAAATAATAGTGTCTTGTCCAGCAGGCACGTAACCTTGTGCAATCTGACCAGCAGCTAAACACCTTCCCCCATCAATCACTGGAGACTGGGATCATCTCGTGTCAGTTTATTGACAGAGAAAGGGTGAAACTGAGAAATAAAATACAATTACTGTAAGGGCAATTCATATATGTATGGTGCTTACTATTAATCTTTGACCACAGATCAGCTATACTATGGTTACATTGGTTGAACGGATATCTGGGGGCTCATATGCAGTAGGACAAGGAGGGGGTTTTAAAGGTGCCTCTTCTTATGCCAAATGGTATGGGCCTGATAACAGAGGGAGGTGTGAAAGCCATTTGGGTGTCACAGCAAGTTATCCTGGAGGGTCCTGGCAGAAGATGAGGACAAAGGGAGATGACCTCTTGAAACAATAAAGAAGTTCTGTCACCCAGCAGGACAGTCGTGAGATTATGGGGAAAAGAATTGTGTGATACGGCTTTTTATTTAAATGAGGATACAGTATTGAAGACCACATGAAGACGTCTGAAGGTAATGACATTCACTTAGGAGTGACGACCTATTGGCAAATAAAATAATGAATACTGTCAATTAAATGGTCATGATAGGAAATTTCCGGGTAAGAGTGACTGCAGATTAGAAGAATGGGGAAGAAACAAAGCAAACTTTTAACTGACAAGTCTTGTCTGACAGGATGTGTAATAAATTATGTGTGAAAGACATGGTGATGACTCTGTAATCAACTTTTAATGCGGAAAAATAAATTTGGGGTTTCCTGAAATTGGTAGTTTTACTGTAGAACAGCTGAAAAGAAGAAAAAAAAAAGATGAAAGAAAAAAACAGCTGCAAAAAATAATAAATTGCAGGATAAGATGGGAAAATATGAAAGTAAAATAAAAAGGACAGCGAAAATGGATTGGAGAGTGTTAAGGATGTGGAAAGAGGAGGCTGAGAAAAGAAACAGGCAAATAAATAGTGAGAAGAGATATAAGGGTGGGGGGGGGCAATTAATCACTGTCCTCAGCTTTCACAGAGGACCTGGATCTTTTCCCCATCTCAGCCGCTCATCAGAGACCCGTAGATCAGCAGCAACCCGCAGCAGACCGACGGCAGTTTTACTATTACCAAACAACTAGTAGCAGCTAGCAAAAAGCTAACGTGGTTAATGCTATTTATGTCACAGCTCCTCCTCCATTAGAGGAATGTGAAATTACCACTCTAATGAAAAACTTTGCACAGATATAAGTCAGTATATTCAAGGCCAGACATTTTAGGGGACACAAGCATAAGAAAGAGTGGAGGGGTACTTTAAATGTTTTTAAATTTTATGTACCAGCAGGGTCCACGGTGGTATAGTGGTCTAAGCACCGGCTTTGTGTCAATGCAGTTGCCCGCTGGGGACTGCCGGGGTGTGTGTGTGTAGGCTCCACTATTGACTGCCATGCATGACCATGGACTAAAACCAACTGACAATGTGAAATAGACACAGGCTGCTGACACAGCTTTCATTCGACTGAAACAGACTTTGACCACCACGCCCACGTTGGGACTGCCCGACCCTGACAGACCATTCACACAGACTGTGGATGAAAAGGCGGGCTTTATGACTTCTGTTCTGTTACAAGAACATGAAGGAAAGCAGCGACCAGTGGCGTATTTTTCCTCAAAACTAGATAGTGTAGCATTGGACCTGCCTCTCTCTGTCTAAGAGCAATAACAGCAGCAGAAAAGGTCATAGTTGCATCACGGGATATAGTCAGGTATCAGAAAGTCACACTATTAGTAGCTCATTCAATGGCCTCTATTCTGCAAGAGCAGAAAATGGCTCACTTGTCCCCAGTCCACTGGCTCAGATATAACATTCTCTTATCTCTGCCTAATGTTGAGGTCAAACGTTGCACAACTCCAAATCCTGCTATCCTGCTGCCTACTGCTGAAGATGGGGAACTTCATGATTGTTTGGCCACAGTAGAGCAAGTATGCAGCCCAAGAGTGGATTTAAGGAAACATCTCTCATTAACTCTGACTATGTCTGGTATGTTGATGGATCTGCTAGGAAAAATCCAATCACAGGGCAAAATGAAGTTGGATACGCAGTAGTGGATGATCGTGACATCATTGAAAGTGCATGCCTCCCAGGTTATTTGGCTGCACAGACAGCTGAACTGCTTGCATTAACCTGGCTTGCAAACTAGCAGAAGAAAAGTCACTAACTGTGTACACTGATAGCAGATGTGCATTTGGAGTTGTCCATGATTTTGGCACACTGTGGGAACTGCAGGGGTTCTTAACATCTACAGGCAAGCCCATGTCACATGGGCTTTTAATTGATGAATTAACTGTCATTACACTCCCCACAGCTGTTTCTGTCTGCAAATGTGTGGCTCACACTACTGACAATGACTCAGTATCACAAGGTAATGCTCGAGGAGACACAGCCACAAACTCAGCAGGACCAGCGGGATCAGCAGTGATAGCGGAACTCACTTTGTAAATAGCGCTATTAAACAACTTTCACATTTTTGGGTATCAATTTGAGACAGCATTGTGCCTATCATCCACAGACTTGTGGCGCAGTGGAGAGAGAAAATGGGATGATTAAAAATAAACTGCGGGTTTGGCGAATGGCGGAATAGGCAGCAAGTCGGAAAAGCTCTGTCACCATTCGACATTTATTTGATATCTGCTGTATTATTTACCCAAATAAACATTGGAGAACCTGCTTCTAAGAATGGCTTTTGACTTGACGTCCTTTATATCAAGTTCAACATGGGCAAAACAACCACAGCCATAGACAAAAAAGCAGAACGTGAGGGGAATGGTAGTCAACATGGCGGGTTAGCTTCTAACGACGAATCCAGGTATGACGACGGCAGCAACACAGCAGTAACTTTGGCTGATATACAGTAACTATTATCCGGCATGGAGGAGCGAATTATCACAAACATGGCAGCACAAATTTCATCCATCCATGCTACTACTGCCAGACACGATCAGACAATTCAGACCATTGAAACATCAATGAATGATTTCCAGTAGAGAATAATTGCGCTAGAATCTACAACTGGTCATCTTGTGAAGGAGGATGAACAACTGAAACTGAAAATTGACGACCACGAGAACAGGTCCAGGAGGTGTAATATTCGTATAACAGGTATACCAGAGAGAGCTGAAAGCACCCAACCAACTTGTTTAATTGTCTCAGAGAAATAATTGGTGCCGATGCTTTCTCCCGCCCTATAACTGTACACAGAGAGTATACGCCCATTTCACGCCGTGGCCATCTTGGATTTTTTTAAAAACCAAGTGGTGGGAACTTAGCCACGCCCCCTTCTTACTTCATTGAAAACACTGCTGGAAGCAATATGTCGTACTGCTGTGTACCATCCTGCAACTCCTATCAAAGAAGGGAAAGAGATAAATCATTGACGTTTCACCGCTTCCCCAAACGCCTGCACACCCGTAAGGCATGGGTGGTGAAAATTAAGAGGGATACAGGGCCACATTTTCAGGTAACTACCAATACCTTCACCTTTACCTAGCTAGCTGGCTGGATAGCTAGCTAGCTCCCTAGCAACGTTGTTAGCTAGCTTTCTGGTCTAACTACAACCATAACAGTTAACATGTTGCTGACAGTAACGTCAGCTATCATTTGTCATTATAGATCACAGACAACACCAGGGTGTGCTCAAAGCACTTCACCAAGGACTGTTTTCGCAAGACGTTTCTTGGGCTGACAAAACTGAAACCCGGAACTCTACCGACCATTTTCCCATGGTCAAATCAACCTACGCCGACGAGGTAGCTAAGTTTACTAACTTTACTAGTAGACAGACATCACGGTAGGTCATGCAGAGCTATAATAACGTTAGCTGGATGTTGTCATGAAAATGATTTTAGGATGTTGATGAAATGAAACATAATACCTGCCATTAATAGCTTGTATTTTTAGGGTTCCTGTTCGTGGTGGTCAACCTGCTGGGGAGGTGACACCCGAGTCAGCAGATGAGTGAGTAACGTTTACAGTTGTGCACTCATGTTTACAACTAAATTCCATATTAAGATGCCATATGGCTAAATGTTTACTCCTCCTGCTATTATTGCAACAGACATTATGTACATGTAGGCCTACTGTATGCATTGAGCTGCAGAGGTTGCACCATGTACAGCCAGTTAAATAATATTGGGGTGTCCAGTTTCACTGTGACTAAAACATTAGAAGGGAGACAGAAGTTTGACGTTGAAAAATGTTTGCTCCTGTTTGTAGTCGCATTGGTGACTTAATAGCGGAAGAAGATAAAGAGGAACATGAGGGAGATAGGCGAGTTGTTACTGTCGGTACAATACAATTTTTCAAACATGTAGATTTCTGCATTGTATAATATGTATATACATATATATATATTCCCTAATCTTTCAATAGTGGATAGCTCTGTTCTGACACATCATCTTGATAACAGGAAAATGTGTGGATTTATATTGCTTCCCACATGTATGACATATCCTCATGTGTCCAGTGAGGTTTGGGCGACTCTACCTGATCATGACTACGACGTGAAGCCCCTTTCTGTGGAAGACCAGCTTGACGCAGTCAAGAAACGCATCGCTTTCCTGGAGGATGAAAATAAAAAGCTGAAAAGTGAGCGTTTTGGTCTAGAACGCTTCCAGTGTGCACCCAATCTGATCAGGTTTTACACTGGTTTTAAGGATTACCACACCCTCAAAGCACTCTTCCTAGCTTTACAGCCTACTGCTGAGTCCATGGTGCGATGGACTCAAATGCAAAGGAACAGCCATAACCTAGAACACATTTCTGTGTCTGGCTTCCATGCAGAGCATTTATCGCTGATTGATCAGTTTTTCCTGTTCTTGTGCCGTATGAGGCAGGGCTTTTTAGCTCTGGATTTATCTGTACAATTCAATGTGTCGCCGGCCACAGTCGGCAGGAACTGTACGATGTGGGCCAACTATTTGCTCTTTATGTTAGGGACCCTCCCAATATGGCCTAGTAGAGCAGCAGTAGACGAGCTAATGCCACCAGTATTCAGGGAATTCTACCCAAACACAAGAGTGATACTAGACTGCACAGACATCCGCATCGAGACAGCTAGTTCAAAGGTTTTGAACACCATGACATACTCCCATTATAAAAGTAACACTACACTGAAATCCCTAATTGGGATCACTCCCTCAGGGTCAGTTAGCCCGGTAAGTAATCTATACACAGGATGTATTTCTGATAAGGAGATAACTAAGAGGTCAGGTGTTCTGGACCTCTTAGGGTCAGGTGATGAGGTCATGGCCGATAAGGGCTTCCTTATCAAAGACCTGCTCGATGAAATAGATGTAAAACTTGTCATCCCTGCATCTTTAGGCCCAAGTGGACAGTTTAGCTGTGATGAGCTCACAGACACACAGAGTATTGCTGGCTTGAGAATACACGTCGAACGGTCAATAAGACGCATAAAGGAGTACCACATTTTTGATGGAGTCATACCCCTTTCACTAAGTGGAACAGTCAACCAACGGTGGACTGTGTGTGCTCTCCTAACAAATTTTCAGGGACCACTGTTTTAAACCTTTGTTAAATTCAGCTGACAAGAAAATAGTGCACACAAACCTTAGATAGATTGTAAGGACCTCCTCAGATAGTGAATTAAAAAAAAATTTAAAAAGAAGGTTGGGATTGGGTGAAGGGTGCATTTGGAGGACTTCAGAGCTGTTACCACTTTCCTGAGCATTTCAGCGTCAACCATGGTAAAACTGTCCAGCCAGGCTTCACACGGTATGCTGGATGTTTCTTCAGCTGTTATGACATTGTGTAGTTGACAGACACTAGATCTGATGTTTTCTGTCTTCTCTTTGAAATGGTCCGCAAATTCATCACATTTAGAAGTGATAAGGTGTTTGCTGTGGTCTATAACAGGGTTAATGAGGTGATCAACTGTGTTAAAAAGCACTCTAGGGTTGCTTGGATTAGAATTTATCTAGTTAGCCCTGAGGAAAAATCTGCATCTGTCTCCATTGCCAGTCGTCTCGCTAGTCTTGCCACTGGTAGTAGGTCGTCTCAGACGAGAGAGTGGTGTTGATGATGTGCAACTCTTCCTCACTTCAATCATTGTGCAAGTCATCAGTCATCCATCACAGGATGACTAGATGGTCCTCGTCGCTACGACGGACGAATAACAACCTAGTTAGAAAAATAAAATTGAGTAGTAGCCTGAATTTTTTCATTATACATTTTTTTATTTTTCTGATAAAATCTCTTTATGCTCGTGTAACTTAGTTTTGAGCCATCTGACTCTGCAATCTGACACTACTACTTTCAGCTGCTCCCGTTAGGGGTCGCCATAATAGATCATCCGTTTCCATTTCTTCCTGTCTTCCTCTGTCACACCAGCCACCTGCATGTCCTCCCTCACCACATCCATAAACCTCCACTTTGGCATTCCTCTTTTGCTCTTTCCTGGCAGCTCCATATTCAGCATCCCTCTCCCAATATACCCAGCATCTCTCCTCCACACATGTCCAAGCCATCTCAATCTTGCCTCTCTTGCGTAGTCTCCAAACCGTCCAACTTGAACGGTCCCTCTAATATAATCATTCCTAATCCTGTCCTTCTTCGTCACTCCCAGTGAAAATCTTAGCATCTTCAACTCTGCCACCTCCAGCTCCACCTTCTGTCTTTTCACCAGTGCCACTGTCGCCAAACCATATAACATAGCTGGTCTCACAACCATCCTGTAAACCTTCCCTTTAACTCTTGCTGGTATCCTTCTGTCGCAAATCACTCCTGACACTCTTCTCCCCCACTCCACCTTGCATGCACTCTCTTCTTCACCACTCTACTGCACTCCCTGTTACTTTTGACAGTTGACCCCAAGTATTTAAACTCATATGCCTTCGTCACCTCCACTCCTTGCATCCTGACCATTCCACTGTCCTCCCTCTCATTCACGCATAGGTATTACGTCTTGCTCCTACTGACTTTCATTCCTCTTCTCTCCAGTGCATACCTCCACCTCTCCAGGCTCTCCTCAACCTGCACCCTACTCTTGCTACAGATCACAATGTCATCCGCGAACATCCATCATCCATGGAGACTCCTGCCTGATCTTGTCCATCAACCTGTCCATCACCATTGCAAACAAGAAAGGGCTCAGAGCCGATCCTTGATGTAATCCCACCTCCACCTTGAACCCATCTGTCATTCCAACTGCACACCTCACCATTGTCACACTTCCCTCATACATATCCTGCACCACTGCTACATACTTCTCTGCAACTCCCGACTTCCTCATACAATACCACACCTCCTCTCTCTGCACCATGTCGTATGCTTTCTCTAAATCTACAAAGACACAATGCAACTCTTTCTGGCTTTCTCTATACTTCTCAATCAACATTGTCAAAGCAAACATCACATCTGTGGTGCTCTTTCGTGGCATGAAACCATACTGCTGCTCGCTAATCGTCACCTCTCCTCTTAACCGAGCATCTATTACTCTTTCCCAAATCTTCACGCTGTGGCTGATCAACTTTATACCTCTGTAGTTGCTACAGTTCTGCACATCGCCCTTTTTCTCGAAAATCAGTACCAGTATGCTTCTTCTCCACTCCTCAGGCATCCTCTCACTTTCCAAGATTGTGTTAAACAATCTAGTTAAAAACCCCAGTGCCATCTCTCCTAAACATCTCCATGCCTTCACAGGTATGTCATCAGGATCAACTGCCTTTCCACTCTTCATCCTCTTCATAGCTGCCCTCACTTCCTCCTTGCTAATCCACTGAACTTCCTGATTCACTAACCCTACATCATCCAACTTTCTCTCTCTCTCATTTTCTTCATTCATCAGCCCCTCAAAGTACTCCTTCCACTTTCTCAGCACACTCTCCACGCTTGTCAGCACATTTCCATCTCTATCCTTGATCGCCCTAACTTGCTGCACATCCTTCGCAGCTCGGTCCCTCTGTCTAGCCAATTGGTACAAGTCCTTTTCTCCTTCCTTAGTGTCTAACCTGTCATACAACTCACCATATGCCTTTTCCTTTGCCTTTGCCACCTCTCTCTTTGCTTTACGCTGCATCTCCTTGTACTCCTGTCTACTTTCTTCATCTCTCTGACTATCCCACTTCTTCTTTGCCAACCTCTTCCTCTGTATACTTTGCTGTAATTCCTCATTCCACCACGAGGTCTCCTTGTCTTCCTTCCTCTGTCCTGATGACACAACAAGTACCTTCCTAGTTGTCTCCCTCACTATTTCTGCAGTGGTTGCCCAGCCATCTGGCAACTCTTCATTACACCCAGTGCCTGTCTCAACTCCTCCCTGACCTCCACACAATAGTCTTCCTTCTTCAACTTCCACCATTTGATCTTCTGCTGTGTCTTCACTCGCTTCCTCTTCTTGGTCTCCTAAGTCATCCTACAGACCACCATCCGATGCTGCCTAGCTACATTCTCCCGTCCCCACCTTGCAGTCTCCAATACCTTTTAGATCGCGCCTTCTACATAAGATATAGTCCACCTGTGTGCACTTTCCTCCACTCTTGTACGTCACCCTGTGTTCCTCCCTCTTCTTGAAATATGTATTCACCACAGCCATTTCCATTCTTTTCGCAAAATCGACCACCATCTGTTCTTCCACATTTCTCTCCTTGACTCCATACCTTCCCATCATCCCTGTTCCCTTCACCAACATGTCCATTGAAGTCTGCTCCAATCACCACTCTCTCCTCCTTGGGTACCCTCTCCACCACGTCGTCCAACTCACCCCAGAATTCTTCTTTCTTGTTCATCTCACACCCAACTTGCGGGGCATATGCGCTGATAACATTCAGCAATACACCTTCAATTTCCAGCTTCATACTCATCACTCTGTCTGACACTCTCTTCACCTCCAGCACGCTCTTGACATACTCTTCCTTCAGAATTACCCCTACCCGATTTCTCCTCCCATTCGCACCATGGTAGAAGAGTTTGAACCCACCTCCGATACTCCTGGCCTTACTCCCCTTCCACCTGGTCTCTTGCACACACAGTATGCCTACCATTCTTCTTTCCATCATATCAGCCAGCTCTCTCCCTTTACCAGTCATAGTGCCAACATTCAAAGTTCCGACTCTCATCTCCACACGCCTACCCTTCCTCCTCTCTAGCTGCCTGTGGACATGCCTTGCCCCTCTCCTTCTCCTTCGCCCAACAGTAGCATAGTTTCCACCGGCACCCTGCTGGTTAACAGTACCGGTGGTGGTCGTTGGTAACCCGGGCCTCGACCGATCTGGTATGGAAATCTTATGTATTATCCACATATTTGATGTGGCAAAAGATTTTACACTGGATGCCCTTCCTGACGCAACCCTCCCCATTTGTCCGGGCTTGGGACCGGCACTAAGAATACACTGGCTTGTGCATCCTCAGTGGCTGCAATCTGACAATCCCTCTTTAATTTAATAGTTTCATAATTCATCCATGGGATGCTCCTCTTTTTAATTGTTTTTTTCTAATTTTAAGTGCTCCAACAGCATCAAGGGCTGTAGCCAACTTATTGTTAAATGCATTAAGGAGACTGTCGGTTGAGAGGGAGTCGATGTAATCTGGTTTCTGGCAATATGTACTACGAAGTTTGAGGTCACTTCAGGAGTAAGACAGTATTTTTTAACTGCTTGTTCTATAGATGTTGGAAGTGTAGAGTAAAAATAAACATTAAAAAGACAGTGATGGTCTGAGAGAGCCAAGTCAATAACAGAAGAAACATTTATATTCAGCCCATATGATATTACCAGGTCCAAAGTGTGACCTAGGTTATGAGTTGGCTCATTATCCTGCTGTTTAAAATCCATATGCTCGAATAAATCTGAAAAGTCCTTCACTTTGTTAACTGTCTTATTATCAACATGTATATTAAAATCACCAATTAAAATTGAAGTGTTATATTTGGCGTGAATGCATGTAAGAAATTCAGAGAACTCAACCAAAAAAGTAGAGATGCAGAGTTTTGGTGGTATGTAGATTGTTTCTGTCAACAATGGTGGCTGGCAGTTCAACGTTACTGCATTATACTCAAGAGGTCAATGTGTCTACCCTTTAGAGTTTCAGTGAGTATTGCAGCTGTTCCCATACATTTCCTTCTTTCTCTACGGAAATGGGAGAACACATAATTTGTGGGACATGTTTCCTTAAGTGTTGCTGGTGCATCCACACCCAACCAAGCTTCAGTGAGAAATAGACAATATAGCTCATTGTCAGCAATAACGTCATTTATACAAAATGATTTGCTGGATAATGCCCTTACATTAAAAAAAGAAATATTTAATTTAATGACATATGGGCTATGTTTTTTATCAGCAATCTCAAGGCCCACCGCCTGCAGAGCACTGTTCCATCTAGTCACCCCCCACTGCACACACCTCATCCAGCAATGTGTCATTTTAACTACATGGGCAGAAAAAGCGCTGCAACCAACTCGAAATTTTCAGAGACCCCCCCAGCTCATGATATATGAATAAATGTGTTGTAGAGACAGCAAAATGTGTACTCTCAGTGCCATTTGTCAAGCATTCAACCCTGCTGTGAGTGCTGAAATATATAAGGGTTTGTTTGTTACTCCATTGACACATACCTATGTTGTAGAAGTGAAGCCGTTGTAGAAGTGATGCCGGAAAAAAAGCACACACATTTTTGAGTCAAACTCACAATTTACCAAAATTGTGAGTGTGACTCAAAAAGGTTAAAGTAGGTGATGCCCGGCACATTTCAGTTGACCAGTCATCTATATTTCAACAAATAAATAAAATAATTTATCTATATTTCAACACCCTGACTTTTTTTTGTGATTTGGTTAATTCATCCTATAACCCAAGGTGTCAGCCTCTCAGTAATTGCTCTTTACCTTATTTGCTTATTTACCTTATTTATAAATTAAACCTTATTTGCCCTGCTCATTTTACATAAATATTTCAAAATAATTACGTTTTTTTCAATGAAAGTCTACATTGTGGAAAGTGGTGGGGCCAGTGCCGTGTATAGAGAGAGTCTGGCCATCCTTTGATCTTTGCAACACGTGTTGTGATTGGCTGAGAGCCTGTCACGTGCTTGACGGGTGCCATGTTGCCTACCAACGTCTGGCTCTGTCATCATGACGTTTCAACGATTTTTCCTGCGTTTTCGGCCCATTTCTCGCCGATTTGTAGCAGTTGAAGGAGAAATTGTGTGTTGTGCGGCTTGGGGCTGTTCCGTTCAGCCGGGACAAGGCCGTATGATGCATCGATTTCCACAGGATGCACAAAGGAGGGCAGTTTGAACTGTAAAGATTCGCAAGCTGGGCTGGTCCCCCTCAGCTTATTCCTACTTGTGCTTGGTGAGTTCATTTCAGTATTTATGATTTTTCGATACTTCCCTAGAGCAATCCGAGACTCTGTAAGGTATTGATGTGTGGAAATCAGTTGTACAGCACATCCAAGACATGTATAACCATTGACAGAAATTAGGCAAATGTAAACAGTGTCAGATTGTCATATGGGATGGATTGAGTGACAGGCCTGAGCCTGAGCCGAGGCAGTGTGTGGGTCGTGCTTAGATAAACTAGACAACAGCCCCGATACAGAACTGACGCTGCACTGGCTAAACCTCGAAACAGGTAGGCCTAATATTTCTCAAGTGTCTCTGATATTATTGCTCATTATCATTCACTAGTAGCCTACTGAACGTTGATAAATATGTAATACTGGTACTAATCACCAATTTACCCACCACACCAGTAGTGTAGTGGATAAAAACTAGTCTCTAGAATAAATCCTTTGGGTTAAAATCTACATGTATGCAGCAGAGGCCCCTGTTCAGTGCCTGCGACTGTGTTATGACCGCTGGTGGGTTTCTTCCTGATCTCATCACCTTCATCATGGACTGAAAAAGTGAAACACATTATTACCATAGCCTCTGCTCCTGATCTGGTGTTAAACCACCTACTCTGATTACTGGTACACAATGATAAAAAAAAAATTTCTGGTTCTCTGAAACTGGGATTGAAATGATGGAAAATCCATAATTCTGGAACCCTAAATGCTGGTACTGACTGATGTAAAACACATAAAGTGCCTCTCAAAATAATTTATGCAGTGGTGTGGCCTTAAAAGGCCAAACCTCTCTCTCAACAGCTTCAATATGTTGTCTAATCTAATAAATTGTTTCCTCTAAATTGCCATGGTTGCTGGCCTGCTGATGACATACGTATACCGACGTACATCCTGATCAGAACCAATCAGAAACCTCCAGGCCAATGTGTTCTCCATTGTTATGTCGTTTGGGGAAAAAATTTACGGCCCGGGTGGGCCCCCTGGATCTACGCATGTTATAGGTATATCTAGTATATCACTAGTACCGTCCAGTTCACTCACACTGACTTCAACTTCACTCACAACACTCGAAATGTACCCGCTTGACATGTCCTTTCCATCATGCCCGCCACTGCATTTGTCAAGCCTACCGCACCACAGCCACGCCCACTGAGCCTGAGAACCTTACCCGGCATGGTGCCGGGTAAGGTGGGGCTGTGCCCTAGCGTCCCCTATTGGCCAGCCACAACTGAATCTATCCCTAACCCAACCTCGGAGGCAACACGTACTAGCCAATCAGAGGCAGAGTTCCCAGAATGTGGGTGGGGAAAAAAAGGTTGTACATCATCGCATCAAACCCACCCTATTTTAGATAAACGGTTGTGATTGGCCCGACCGGAGCCAGCATAAAATCTGTCTGAACAGGGGGTACATATAAGCCAGAACAAATGTATAACGTCAGCTCACAGATTCATCTGGTTCCCAGGCTAAAATGCTCTCTTGCTAAGTGTAACAAGGTTAATGAATTGAGGCCTCCATTTTGGTGGGGTTGATATTTCAAAGATCTGCAAACAATAACAGGAGTCTTTTTCTGTGAAAATTAAATCTATAGGCATTTAGACATGAATGAATTGGCAACCATTGGATCTCGCCACACGCGGACAATCCATCGAGAGCACAGACATTTCCCGGTGGCCTGAGGGTCGTTTTGGCCTGCCATAAAACAGCCAGTTTGACCAGCGATAATATAGCAAGCAGGAATGAGTTGACGGACCTCTCAAAATCTGAGTAATGGGTGTGGTCAGACAAACACGTTGCTGGAGATCCCAGCACTTATTCCTAACCTTAACCAACCGCCTACTTGTGTCAACACCTCCATTTGTCTTGGAAATTAGTTTTTGACTGACAGAGGATTAAGCCTCTGATTGGCCAAATTACAAAATGATTGACAGTTACCACGCCCATTCAAATTAGTTTCCCTGCCCTCTCAAAGTCTCCAATCTGCAGAAACACAAACTTCCAGAATCCATGTCAGTACCTGATCCGTGCTGGCGGCCCGTTCTACACATGCGCAAAAGTCAGCGCAAGCACAGAATTTAAGCTCTTTCCCTAACCTTAACCCAACTGTACATGTGCAGATGTGCAGCGCATGTGCAGAACGGATTGGGCAGCTGGCACGCATCAGGTGCAACTTTCACTTTGCCGCAGTATGGCACGAGGGTGTGTGCATCAAAAATTCCATTATTATTTAATTTCATTATTATTTCTTCCACTCATGGGAATGCACAGCTCCAGACAGAAACAAGCAATTCATATTCAAACACCAATCAATTTACTCATTCCATGATTGAAAAGGAGTAGGGAGAAGAAAATCTTATTTTACCTGTCCCTTACTCAAACCTAAATAAACAACAGAATAGGTGGTCTGTCAGTCAGTTACTCAACATCTAATACTTACAGCAACATGAGAAATGAAAAAGAATCAAAAAGCCATACACAATAATTCACCATCAACTGAAAACCCATTACCTGACATCTCCATGTTGTCTAATTATTCTTTCCTTATACATTTTCTTGAACTGAAAGATATTTATACAACCCTTTAGATAATTCTCTACAGAATTCCACATTTTGACGCCACATACCGAAGTACACATCTGCTTTAAAGTAGTACAAGCATACTGATGTTTAAAATTAAATTTCCTTCTATGGTCTTTGTCCTCTGAACTAAAAACAAATAATTTTTGTAAATCTTCTGTTAATACTCTGCTTTTTGCCCTGTACATAACTAACAATGTCTGTAACTCAACTAAATCTTTAAGTTTCATTAATCCTGACTTAATAAACAGTCCGTTGGTGTGTTCTCTTGGATCCACTTTATCAATAATTCTTACTGCTCTTTTCTGTAATATAAAAAATGGCTTTATGTTGCTCATATAAGTGTTGCCCCACACTACCACACAGTAACTGAAATATGGCAAAATAAGTGAACAGTACAGAATTCGCATTATCTTGTAATTTAACACGTACTTTGCTTTGTTCAAAAGAGAAATATTACTGGGGACCGGGATTCGCGCCTCGGTCTTGTCAGATCCGACTATGGCCGGACTCGATGAAGCAGCAATAATTGGCAGCATTGTCTTCGGGAGGGGGGCGGAGTCAGCTTGTGTTCGTCACATGAATGCGTCTGTGTGTGTGTCGGAAAAAGCAGTGGTTCGGCCTGGATTCCCCTTGTCACAAAAGTGGGGAGACTGCCGGCCGGAGAGATGCAGCTGGCGAACGCATGTAGTATGAGGGTGGGTATTTGAACTAAAATAGGGATCGATTGGCCACTAAATTGGGAGAAATCAGAATTTTTTTGTTTTTTAAAATAAAAGAAATATTCTTACTCCTTTGTTTTTACATATGCTATAAGAGATTTCCATGTCAGTTTGTCATCCATTATTACACCCAAAAATCTAAACTCAGATACTCTTTCAATATCAACTCCATCTATAGATAGTAAAACATTTTCATCTTTTTTCTGTTTAGCAAAAACCATAAACTTAGTTTTGTTCAAATTTAATGATAACTTATTTTCATCAAACCATCTCTTCAGTTTGACCATTTCATTTACAATGCTTTCTGCTAAACTTTTTAAGTCATCTCCTGAACTAAAAAAATTAGTCATCCACAAACAAAACAAACTGCAGTATCTTTGACACTTCACATATGTCATTGATATATAAAATGAAAAGTTTCAGTCCCAACACCGAGCCTTGTGGGACTCCACATTCAATCTTCATACACTCACGATGTATTGCCAGCAAACTGTACAAATTGTTTTCTGTTATCTAAATAACTGCTTAACCAATTTAAAACTAAAACTAAAACTCTTGGCAACACATATAGCAACCATCTACCTGCTTCTCTACCCATAACATTTCAGACAAGTCACCTGGCGAAATGGACAGCCAGAAGTAAAGGAAAGGTGGAGCAGAGGGAGAGAATAAAAAAGAAAAAGGTCCTTGCCACAGACACAGCTAAATGCCGCAAAATAAGCGACATGTTCGCTAGTAACGAACCAATATAAAGATAATCATTTGAACATTTAGCGCCAGCTCTGTAACTTATTCTCTTCTTAAAAAGTGTAGGCTAATTGTTTGTGTCTAAGTCTTGTACATTTGTATGTGCTATGATTGGCGTATTCCTAATGAGTGATTGAGGATGAACCCATAGCTAAAGCATACCTTGAAAAGTATTCAAAAAGGCTACTTGTTGGTCAGTCAGAATTTTGTCAGAATTTCCCCTACCCCATTTCTCCTCCCATTTGCACCATGGTAGAAGAGCTTGAACCCACTTCCAATGTTCCTGGCCTTACTCCCCTTCCACCGGGCAGTCTCTTGCACACTTTCTTCTCTACCTTTCTTCTCTCCATCATATCAGCCAGCTCTCTCCCTTTACCAGTCATAGTACCAACATTCAAAGTTCCGACTCACCTCCACACTCCTACCCTTCCTCCTCTCCCGCTGCCTTTGGACATGCCTTCCCCCTCTCATTCTCCTTCGCTCAACAGTAACATAGTTTCCAACAGCACCCTGCTGGACAGCAGTAACAGTGGCGGTCATTGGTAACCCAGGCCTTGACCGATCCAGTATGGAAATATGATTCATAATCCACATTTGGCAAAGGTTTTATGCCGGATGCCCTTCCTGCCACAGCCATGCCCATTTATCCATACTTGGGACTGGCACTACGAATGAACTAACTGGCTGTGCATCCCCAGCGGCTGGATTCTTATTACTATGGCGGCCTGTCCAGGGTGTCTCCCTGCCTACCGCCCAATGACTGCTGGGATAGGCTCCAGCATCCCTGCGACCCTGAGAGCAAGATAAGCGGTTTGGTTAATGGATGGAATGGATGGATGGATGCTATTCATAAAGGACTCTACCTTCCCTCTTGTGTGCATCTTGTCTAATTGAAAATTCTGATAATTCAAAATTCTTCACAAGTCTGGTATTATATATATTGGTGCAGGAGAGTTTTAGAAGGCACTACTCATTTCATAAGTAAAATTCATCTTATTGTTGGGACTTAAACCCCACCTTTTTCAATGGCTATGTGGCCAGTGGGACTAATATGTATGATTCGATAACCTTATATCGGTAGCATATCAGGTATTTTCATCACCAAATAGAGCAATATAATGCATGCATTCCATGTCATAACAAAGAGTGTAGATAAGAAATAGAACATGCACACGACATTATTTGTTTTCCTCTCACCACAAAGAATAAGAGAAAATAATTTGTGCTTCAGGCTGCATTACCCACCTGGATAAATCAATTTGCAGGTTGGTTGTAACCTGAGACATGGTGCACATCCATGAAAAATAATCTCATCAGGTAATACAGAGGCAATGTCTCAAATAAAACAGCGCCTGAATTTTTTATTCCCAAAGATATATAAAACACAGCTCAAAGAAGAAAAGTAGTAAAATCATTATTCTATTTCAGCATCAATGGGGAGTACATAACCATGAAAGTAGAACAAACAAATAAAACTTGTATTTTAAATGTCATTGCAACTTTAAGGCTTGGGTACTCGCCGTAGATTTTCACTGCTCAGTTGATTTTCTACGGTGAGATGCCTTTTTTGTGTACCATCCAGCATCTACCCTTTCCTGAAGTAGAAAAATGACCTGCAATCAGAAATAACCTGCAGATATTACTGACCGCATTGGCAAACAAACACTGAGCCAAAGGTCACACTGGAACTTGTGCAGTAAATATGGTAGTTAAAAGAACAGTGAGTGGCATTGATGGAAAGCTGAACACTTATTCTCAGCTATCCTGGTCAGTTGAGCAAACAATCCTCTTAAAAGTCTGGAATAACAGCTGCTGACATAACTGATGTGTTGTCAATTGTAGATTTTTAGATGAGAAGCAGCTCGTGAACCTTCCACTGACTCACAAACTGATAGTCTGCATAGATTCGGTGCATGGAGGGGTGCATCCAAAAATATATATGCTGTTGTAAAAGTCCAGTTGCACTTGATTCAACTCCTTTGGATAACCATGACCTGGATGAATGAGAACATTCACAGACATGTTGTAAAACGTTATCCATTTTTACTTTTTTCAATGAACTGTATATAATCCTCACTGGTAAGAAAATTAACATACTATGACAGTCTTGCCCATGTGATTTCATTTAAGTTAGATAGCATGTCCAAACAAGTCAATCTTTTCTTTCTTTTTTTTATTTTCCTCGATTTTTCGCCCCAATTGTATCCGGCCAATTACCCCACTCTTCCAAGCCATCCCGGTTGCTGTTCCAACCCCTCTGCCAATCCGGAGAAGGCTGTAGACTACCACATGTCTCCTCTGATACATGTGGAGTCGCCAGCCGCTTCTTTTCACCTGACAGTGAGGAGTTTCGCTCGGGGGACATAGCACGTGGGAGGGTCACGCTATCCCCCCAGTTCCCCCTCCCCCTGAACAGGCGCCTCGACCAACCAGAGGAGGCGCTAGTGCAGCGATCAGGACACATACCCACATCTTGCTTCCCACCCACAGACACGGCCAATTGTGTCTGTAGGGACACCCGACCAAGCCGGAGGTAACACAGGGATTCAAACTGGCGATCGTGTTGGTAGGCAACGGAATAGAACAAGTAAATCTTTTGATAAAAATTTTGAAGTGTTTCGTGTGTTTTTGTGATAAGTTCCAATTGGTAACGCTCTGAAGATGCTTTTTAAATAAGAGAAAGAACACTTTGGAATAGAGCCAAGAGTCGATTGCTTGTACCCTTCTGTCAACTTGCTTAGTTTTCCATCCATCCATCAGGGTCGTGGGAATGCTGGAGCCTATCCCAGCAGTCATTGGGCGGCAGGTGGGAAGACACCCTGGACAGGCTGCCAGTCCATCACAAGGCCGACATATTCACACCTAGGGACAATCTAGTATGGCTGATTCACCTGACCTACATGTCTTTGGACTGTGGGAGGAAACCGGAACACCCGGAGCAAACCCACACAGACACGGGGAGAACATGCAAACTCCACACAGAGGACAACCCGGGATGACCCCCAAGGTTGGACTAACACGGGGCTCGAACCCAGGACCTTCTTGCTGTGAGGCGACCGTGCTAACCACTGCACCACCATGCCGACCAATATGGAAAATAATATATTTTTAAAAAAGCAGACACATAACAAAGCTAATGTACAATACAGTTAAACAATATGTTAAAGGTGTGTACGAATAGCATCAATGTTGACATTGTTGCTTGGTTTTCAAATTTTACAATTGTGACTTTGCAACAGATCTTGACTGACTGTGCAGACAAACTCAAAATATCCTTGAGTAAATGGCCTGCATACTGAGATGGGGAAAAAATAGATTTCACTCGAAATGTATCGTCTCTCTTTGCTTGTTATTGATTTAGCAGGACATTTTGTTTACCAAGCCCACCACGCCAATAGGCAATATGCAGTTCTATCTAATTATTATAGGGAGCATGGAATTGTCAGGGCCGCTTAAAAGTGGGATTAGTCAATGAAGGTCCACAATGCTTTTGTAATAACTGCCCAAGTGAAGGTCAGTCTTTGTGTACTCCTCGACTTCTTTAAGGACTACAAGCTGAATCATGTATCGATTACACTATTAAAATTGATTTTCTCAAAATATACTCAAGTACCCTTGGCTGGGGCCCCATAACTCTTTCTGCCAGCTGTAGCTCGCCTCTACAATCATTACTAATAATACTTTAGATGTAATCACCAGGAAACCATTACTGAACACCATTTTCACACCAACGGTGGAATAAAATTATAATTAGAGGCATAACTTCCAGGGCACACACGCAAAAACCTTTCAATGCAGTGTCTGGGTGTGTGTTTGTTAGTGGGTGGGATGAGGGGACTGGCTAAAAAACAATAAAAAAAAAAGGTCTCTGTGATTTCACCATTTCAAAATAGCATTTGAAAACAAGTGCAAGGTTTTTTTGTCTCTGTATTACATCCTTCAGCAGGGCAGTAAGCATATGCTTTCTTGGACTGTAATTCTGTGAATAATTTATAAAGGTTTATTGATACAAACGACTTGCCTCCAACACAGAACAGAAATATCTGCAGGGCAGCTGCAGAGATTCAGAAATATTGAAACTCATTCATCAGGAAGTAAATTAATTCCTTGAGTGTTTTACTACCATTTGGATGTCAGCGAATTCATAGAAATAACATTGTTTGGGAGAGAAAACATGATACTTTCTGAAAGCCACATAAATATAGCATAAAGAGTATATATCTTCACTTCTTAATGCTTTGAATATTAATCTGTTGAAAGGCAGTTGCTGTGGCAACATTGAAACCGGAACATGAACTCTGACACAGATGCAATACATTGTGGTCCACGTTTATAAGATGAGATATGATCTATCTCACAAAAAGAAGCAGATAAATTTTCCTCATTGCAGATTCATTAGGCAAAGGAACTGATCTCCACATACTTTGGGTGGAGGGCCAGAAAATAGATGTGCAATCACTCACACTATCATTCATACCCATGGACAATTTAGATTCTCCACTTAAAGTCCAACTTGCAGGTTACTTTTTTTATTTTCTTTTTTTTTTTACTCAGTAAATAATGTGGATAGGAGAGAAAGGCTAATCAAAAAAGAAAAAAAGAAAATCGAGCCTGCTAGAGCAGTTTCATTGACCACTTCAGTGGTAGTATAGGACACGTGCTCTGAAAAGGGGATCGTCTCTTTAACTAGCTGATGACATAGATAACCTGCTGACCTGATTTGGAGTGGATAACAAATCGTTTATCCTTCACGCGAATATAAAATGGTTGAAACCTCCATTTGTTCAGGTTGTTCAATAATGGCGCCCGCAAGGGGTGGCCAGGGGAGACTGTGGCCACCATGCAAAAATTACTAACCCCCCCCCCCCAACTGAAAAGCCCCAGTCATCAGAATCAGAATCATGTTTACTGGCCATGTAGGTTTGCACTACATGGAATTTGACTCCGGTTTTGTGTCTCTCTCAGTGTACTTAACATAGAATAACAACACTACAACACAACAATCTTCAGATATATACACAAGGATTGACTATATACAGGCGAAATAAGAGGTGATAAGGTGCAATGCTGCGAAGAATATATCAGAGATACTGAAATAAATGTTAGCAGGTTACTTACATACATGCCTAAGGTAGACGGACATGACAGAGCATACCAGTATACGTACAATGTACAGTATATACAAAATGGTTGGATTTATTTGACAGTATTAACTGTTTATTTGAATGAGAGCCCATGGAAAGAAAGTGTTTTTATAGCTGGTTGTTTTTGGGTACAGTGCTCTGTAGCACCTACCAGAGGGGAAGAACTGGAACAGGTTGTGACCAGGGTGTGATGGGTCTACACTGCAGTGATACTCAAAGTGTGGTCCGCGGACCACCAGTGGTCCGCGAGTGCCCCCAAGTGGTCCGCGGGAGGATTGCAAAAAAAATCGTGTTTCTCAAATCACCTTCATCTGCGTTCCAATGCAAAGTTACGAGTACAGCTGTTTTCTAATTGTTTTCTAAATTAAAAGTGAATCAAAATGTAGCCTAAATAAGCCTAAGAATTTTGTTAAATTTGTCTAATGCAAACCTGCGTTTTGAGTCATGTCTCTTCAGTTAGCCTGTGTTACCTAGGTTATCTAGTTAGCTTCCATTCTAATAACAGGATTTTCATATCAAAGACCTCCTGACTATTGTGAAAATTAAGTAGAATCTAACAAAGAGTGAAGTGAACCGTTCAAAATACAAACATCATGGATCGGTGGCTGAAGAGAAAATCCGGAGAAACGACGAACAATGTAAGCAACAAGGTGCAAAGACTTCCTTCTCACATTGAGCGCGTCAGTGTGAGCATCGAGTCCCATAGTGCTAACAGTTTGCAGCAGGAGCTAGCACAACACTCTGAAAAAGCCACTGCAAAAGTGAAACGTAAATACGGTAGCGATTACATTCAATTTGGATTTTTCTGGACTGGAGATGCTGAGGATCCAAAACCTCATTGTGTTGTGTGCTATGACATATTAGCTAATGAAGCAATGAAACCTGCCAAACTCAAGCGTCACTTCGAGTCAAAACACAAGGAATACACCTCGAAACCTGTGCAATTTTTTGAGAGAAAACGTGAAGAGCTGGAGCGACACACGAGAAAGGAAGCCACACAGTTTTTTATGCCAGGGGAAAACGCGAAAGCTACCGAAGCCTCATACAAGGTCTCCCTACTCATTGCAAAAGCTGGCAAACCTCACTCAATCGGCGAGACCTTGGTTAAGCCAGCTGCAAAGGTTATGGCCAACATAATGCTAGGGGAGAAAGCGAGTGAGGAACTTTACAAAGTACCTCTGTCCAATGATACAGTCAAGCGGCGAATAACATCCATGGCTGCAAATGTCCAAGATCAGCTGGTGACGCGTCTGCGTCAGAGTCTTTTTTTCTCTCTCCAACTGGACGAGTCCACGGACATCGGTAACGAGGCTATTCTCCTCTGCTTTGTGCGGTACATACATGCGGGTGCTGTTCACGATGTTTTTCTTTTCTGTCAATCCCTACCAACCAACGCCACAGGAGAGGCGATATTTGAGTCCCTAAATAACTTCATTGTGCAGAATAACATTGATTGGAAGAGGTGTGCTGGCATGTGCACTGACGGTGCCACGGCGATGACAGCCAAACACAAGGGCCTGGTTACGCGTGTACGTGCTGTCGCTCCCTCTGCCGCATCGATGCACTGCTGTATCCACAGAGAGCAATTGGCAGTAAAAAAAAATGCCACCCTGTCTTAAACAGGTTTTGGACGAGGCCGTAAAAATTGTCAACTTAATTAAAAGCAAGGCACTGAACTCACGTCTTTTTAAAGTTCTGTGTGAGAAGAAATGGGGAGTGAGCACACAAGACTTCTTTTCCACACAGAAGTTCGCTGGCTATCGCGTGGTAAAGTTCTCACCCGCCTCTTTGAACTGCGCGATGAAGTCAAGCTGTTTTTACATCAAACTGATGAACTTTATGGCAGAATGCATGACTTTCAATGGCTCACAAAACTAGCCTCTCTTGCTGATGTGTTCAGCACGCTTAATAACCTGAATTTAGCACTGCAAGGAAAAGCGGTCACGGTTTTTACAGTGCAGGACAAAGTTAAAGCCACTCGCATCAAAATGGATCTGTGGTGCGCGCGTCTTGATCGCCAGGAGTTTGACTGTTTCCCAACTCTAGCCGATTTTGTCCCCGAAGCTGAAGAGGTTCTGGATAGCAACACACTTGCAGCCTTCAAGGAACATTTGCAAGGCATTCACACGCAATTGGGAAGATACGTCCCAGAATTGGATGTGGACCTTGAATGGATCAGAAATCCATTTGGAGACCAACCTCACATTGAGCGCGTCAGTTCCAAACTATCAGCACGGAAGGTGGATAGTCTTGTGGACATTGCATCAGATGGAACACTGAGAATGGCGTTCAGAGAAAAATGCTTGACAGACTTCTGGGTTCTCGTCCAACCTGAACATCCTGAGCTGGCTGAGTCTGCTTTGCAAGTGTTAATGCCGTTTTCAACCACCTACAACTGTGAAGTTGGGTTCTCCACACTGGTTGGTTTGAAAACCAAGCAGAGGAACAAGATCGATGTAGCCCCCTGTATGAGACTGAAACTCTCTAGTGTGGAGCCAGACATTGAGTCAGTGATGCAACAGCAAAAGCAATAGCATTCCTCCCATTAGTTGTTGACTGCTGCTACCTGTAAAGCTGTTATGCTTATTTGAAATGTGTAATTTCATAGCTTCACAAGAGCCGGTACAAAGATTTGATTCCTATTAAAACGAATTTTTGTTAAATTAACATTAATAGTTCACTCTTTTAATGATGAATTCACATTGAGTTCACCCTGACAGTGGTATTTCAAATAAATTCCCATGTTTTATTCATCACACCACAACCAGAGGCAATAGCTCTGAACAAAATTAATATGAAACAGTAATTACACATACATCTCACAAAAATCAAGGTCAAGGTATATGGTAGAAGCCTAGCCTAATTTTGCTAGTAGCCTATTTATTACATATTTTGTATTGTAATATTCTGCAGACATAATTTGTAATATAAAACATAATATGCTATTGTAAGCCTAATATAGACTGTTTTAAAAGGGGTTTTTTGGGCGGGGGAGGGGGGGGTGTTGGCCGGCTGGTTAGGTGGTCCACGGAAAAAAAATTTATGATCAAGTGGTCCTTGGTGTGAAAAAGTTTGAGAACCCCTGGTCTACAGTGATGTTGCCTGCCCATTTCCTGAGTTTGGAGGTGTATAAATCCTGAATGGAGGGCAAGTTGACACCAATGATTTTCTCTGCAGACTTAGCTGTCCGTTGTAGTCTTTCCCTGTCCTGTTTGGTGGCCAAACCAAACAGGACAGTGATGGATGTGCTGAGAACAGACTGGATTATTACAGTGTAGAACTGAATCAGCAGTTCCAGAGACAGGTTGAACTTCAAATCTCATTCTAATCTCTTTGCAACAGCAAACCTTTAAAAATCTGATAGGTTACATTTAAGGCGGAACAATTGAGTTTCTGGCCACAGCGTTACAGGACACTTTTACAAGTGCAAACAATTCCCTTGTTTTTTGACCAGGAGACCCCATTATCTCATTTTAATTTTTGGCGCAAATTCAACAAACGTTGAGGTGAGTTCAACTGACTTTATGAGACAGCCATGCTGGAGGAACAGAACGCAACAAGTGAGTATTCATTATCATCGACTGAAAGGTAAATATGGAAAACAAATGTTTTTAATATGCAGCGCTCAAGCTAAAAAAAAAAACTACCCAGTAAAAACATTTTGCCTGTCAGTCTGTGGATACACAGCTTCCTAGGCGGACCCTCACACAAATGCAGCCAAGCTTAATATGAACTTGCACTTTCCATTTGGGTTGCAGTCTAGTAGCTCTGCCTTCACTAATGTTCCGGAAAACCACAGTCAGGTCAGCTCTGCTTCAGACAAGAGAGAGAGCGCAGCAGTAGTCAAGCGAGCTACAGGGAGTGGAGAGAGGGAGTGGCAGTTGCGAGAACAAGCGTTTTTCAAAGGTTTTGAATCACCGCAACCATGAGAGGTTCTTGATCACACAGTCATAACTGTGAAAAAAAATATAAGGCCGATTGGTCCAGTAGCATGCGAGATTAGCTGCAGACACACACACACAAGGGTGGCACGATTATGGCCAAAATGATAATCACGGTTATCTTTGATCAATATTGAGATCACAATTATTTATCATGATTATTCATTGATTTTAGGGACAAAATATATTTTCTTCTAAAATAATTCTCCTGTGTTGTCTTGTGGGAAAAAATGACGTTTGAAAGCATTGACTATTCATTTTAAAATCACCGTCGATGTAATGGAATTGTCAGCCTCAAGTACGGCTTCATTGTTCTGCTTGACCATAGGTCAGTGGTAGTCGCAAAGTACTCGACAGCTGTGACATCCCCCTCTATTTCCCCTCAATGTTTTGCATACAGCGCAGGTAATGCCACTTTGGAAAAATAATTGCGTGAGGGGATCACATATCTTTTGTCCAGTGTGTTGACCATTTTCCTGAAGCCTTCATTGCTCACAGTGTTTATTGGACACATGTCTTTGGCCAAATGGAATGCGATTGCATTGGTTATTTCAGTCTGTCTTTGGGAGCTGGATGGATATGGTGACACGCTGTACAGGGTTGCTGTTATGGATGTCTGAGTTGACGTTGGACAGGGTCGGGGATTTAGTGAGCTAATGTTAGCAGGGTTATTCTTCTTGGCCTTCATGCATTCATCGTACTGCAGTTTGAGGTATTTTACGGCACTCTTTGCATATGACTTGTTCTTGGTTGACGTCACTTGCCCTAAATCCACGGACAGTCAAACACGGAAAAAACTGCAGCGGATTGTCAACAAGGCATCCAAAATCATAGGGAACCCACTCTCCTCAGTTCAATCTCTACATACTAACTGAACTGTAAAGCAAGCAGAGAAGATCATCTCTGACCCCTCACATCCTGCTCATCACCTCTTCCAGCTCCTTCCCTCAGGGAGGCGCTACAGGTAACTGTCCACTAAGACTAAACGCTTCACAAACAGTTCTTTTTCCCCTAGGCATCAGGACTCTGAATTCCTCCCTATAGGCCCCTCCTCACACACCATTGGCACAAACATCATCATTCACCTAATTGTTTTACGTGATATGTTTATTTCTGTTATTGTGTAACTGTATTGTTCATGATACTATGTGGAGGGTCTGTTATTGTCCATGAATGTATTGTGCTGCAGAGTTTAATGCGTACCAAAAACAAATTCCACTGGCCTTGGTCGTGTGGCTAATAAAACAATCTAATCTAATCTACTATTTCCAAAAAAGGGAAGATGATCCATTTCGAGAGACTAGCTCTTCGCCTTCTGCTCCAGACATTTGACATTCATTTTGCCCTTACTCATCTACTCTGGACTTCTGCCACAACAACCAGAAATATTTTGCACAGGCTGCCACTGCAGGGTTGGCGCTTAGATGAAACAGAGCTGTGATTGGTCACGCAGTTAGTTTAGGAAGCGCTTGATTTGATATACAGCAGAGCATTCCATGAGCGAAGCACGCACTTTAAACGTCAATATCGCAGTCGATCATGTTCATTTAATTGTGGGGAGCCAAAACTGTGATCGCGATTAATATTCGATTAATTGTGCAGCCCTAACACACGCGCATGCGTGCACACACACACACACACACACACACACACACAAACAAACAAACACAAACACACATGCGCGCGTAACCAAACACATAATCCCATCCTGGCTACCGTCTGGCGGAGAGCCATTTGTAGAATTTTTGGCCACCTAGAATCTTGATATTTGAAATATATGATTCAAAGAATGGAAGATACTTTTAATAATATAAAATATGACATGCTGGACATAAATTAATCCTTTATTATCAGCTAATTAATATGTTTATGTAACCCGCACCCTAGATTTATTGGTGTTGATGCATTCAAATTGGAATTTGATAGAATAGGCTAATTAATGATTACTTGTTTGATCTCATGTGAATATCATAATCTGATATTCAAATGAATCAGCCAAGGAATTAAACAGCATGCAATTTATTACACACTATAATATAGTGTATTTACCTTTGTATTAACTCTTGTATCCTATAATTCCTCTATGTTGTATATCCTTTTCAATGTGCCACCCAAAGATTTTCACTGGCCCACATCTGCCCCCCCCAATTAAATATTTTCTGCAGGCACCACTGTTGTTTAAAAGAGTGTCTTTCAGGACACAAAGTACAATTTCTTCCAAAGAAAAACCACCCAACTTTCTAAGATTGGATGAATTTTGAGACAAATAAAATTGACTTGACTTGACCTTGGTCTGGGAGCAACACTGTTTTATGAGGAGTCCACTTTAGAGATAGGACCTTATGGAGCTTCGGATGGGATTTAGTGAGATTTTTACCATCAACTCATTTAGTCTATTTCACTTCCCTACGAGACAGTGGAAGCAAAAGATTATAAGTTACAATGCAGAATCTCGGCATCTCTTGAGTAAGAAGACAATCATTTTAGTTAACTGGTCAACACTAGCTTGAAGATAACTGCATGATGAGTAACTACCATTAGAAACAATTCAGCGCTAGCATAGTCTTTTGGACAAATGTTAGATAGTGGAAATCGATGTAAATTTGCATTTCAATTCAGTGCCACTCATGGATAGATATTACATTCCCCTGCTTGGGGGATGTTCAGCAGTCAAAGATCACTAGATTTGCAGCTGATCAATCTTAGCCTAACAGGCAGCGGGTGCGATTTTCATGTTAGTATTGAAGCAAAGTTTCCATTTTACGGCAAAAACTCTGGCGTGGCATGTATTAAGCTAGCTCTCATTTTACACTGTTGTGTGTGTTGACTGTAAAGGTAACCAGCATAGCGCTATGCACACAGTGCCCTGCACCCCTCCCATAGTAAACATGCTACATTTTTATGGTAACGGGCGCAACAGCTCCAGTTTATTCTTGAATATTTCAAACAGGATCACTGCTGACAAATGATCTTATTGATAACTGGATCACCTTTTATCATCTATTCTGAGAGAAAAAAAAGAAAGAAGCAATTTGTGCCCACACCCCACGAACGTTTTAACACCAGTCAAAATGAACTTGTGTCATGTAAAAAATAATAAAAATTATGGCGTGATAACAACACTGTTTGCCTTAAAGTTATGAAGAGTAGCTGTTAACCTGCAAGCTGAACTTTAAACCTCAGCCTGGAGGAAACTGGTGCACCCAAAGGGGAAAACATGCAATTCCACATGGACATGGCAGCATTTGCCCCAGGACCCTCTTACTACAAGATGACATTGCTAGCCATGGAGCCATCATGCTGTTTGACGAGACCTGTATATAGATATTTGATTTATTGAAATTTATTAAAATCTATAATGTAATACAATGTATTTTGTGGATCCCAGCTGTTGAATGTGATATTTGAAGGCTTGGCCACCTGTCCCTATTGATCAATACAATAATGTAACTCCTTGGCCAGAAAGCACAACATAACACAGCAATATTTTTTTCATTTTGTTTCAGATCTGCCTCACAACAAAGTTGCTGTCATAAGTCAGCCTTGACAGCCTCTTCAATTATGTGACACTGGCAAAGAAAGGAACATGATTGATTGGTGTCAAAGCTCTGGGGAGCAAGGAGCCAGATAACCACCATGGGCTCACCATCTGTCAACAACCCCAATTAACAACTTTTCAGATAGAGGAGCACTTTCATGCGATCCCAGCAAACAAAACAGGAGTATCTATCATGATCGTGAGCAAGATCCTATCTTTGAAGTGAGAAAGCTAGTTCCGTTTCCAAGTGAGTTGGATTGGTCCATCCATCAGGGAGAAGGGGGGGGTCAAATTGAAATCTGACATTTAGAGGCAGCATGCCTTTGTTCGCTGCCATAGATATGAATGACAGCAAGTGACAAATTGTTTGCATCAAGCCTGTCTCTTGGTGAAGTCTCTGATAATATTTAGGGTTCAAAATACACACCCTTGGCATTTTGCTCAAAGGTCAGGTGTTTTGCTCTGTATGCTCCCTCTACACATCCAGGCAGCAGTGGGGACAAATATTATAATCTTATCGTCATAATCTGGGGATATGCCTGTTAATGAATTCTACCTCATTTGTTAATATCTAAATATCAAAGATACAAGGAGTCAAGGATGGCACTGATCTGTCAAGAGCACGTATATTATTCAAATGTGACGTTTTCCTTCAGTCAAAGCACCTGCTCAGGACATTTTTTGAATTAAGTGCATACATTCCTAGGGTAATTCTGGAGAAACAAGGAATTTGTAGGTGTGCCTTCCCTACAATGTTAATAGAATGAGTAAGCACAACTCAGCTGTTGCCTATACAACCTCTCTTATTGAACGCCACTCAGATTTTTTTCAAGGAACAAAGCTCCGGAATCATTTTTATTCAACACTCGATTGTCCCCGAATAAATGGATTAAGGACTGGGTTTTAAATATATAGAATGTCTGCATATGTGAAATTTATGTTTTGGGGCTGGCTCATAACACAGCCAGAAGCTAGGCTGATATGCATGTAGCCCTACATTGTTGTTGACAGTGTGCATTTTTTTAAATAGCTGGTCTTAGGGGAGAGGTAGGTAAACTGGGCCAATTTTTTACACTAAGAGTTTTTGTGGAAAATAAATAATCTGGGCTCTGGAACAACGTGTTCCACTGACTAGACGGATTCTACGTCAATGTTAAAGTTCAAGTTCAAGTTCATTATTAAAGCAAAATTTGCACCTAAGGCACCACAGTGTACTTTAACAAAATAAAACAAAAATTAATCAAGCAGATACAAATATAATACTCAAACAGACATACAGAAAAAGACAAACATGTCTGCAATCGTGAAAGCACTACCAAATAAAAAAGGTTTTCAAAAGACTTTAAACTCAAATACAACCTCAGATCAGCAGGCAGCCCGCTCTATATTTTGAGCGCATAATGAAATGCCATTTTACCAGATTTAGAGTTGGATGCAGGGATACAAAGAATGCTGCTGCCTGATAACCTATTAACCAGTTATGTACTGTAGTGCCAGGCCACAGACAACTTTGGGACTAGGGTATCAAGGGGACATCTGAGGGGTGGAAAAAACAAAATGAATATAGCTACTACAGGTGATAGGGACTGATGGGACAAAAAAAGGTATGACAGCCAGTCAAATTTAACACATTATAACTTCTAAACGATGGCATCTTGGATGCCAGTTGTATGTCCTAAAATGTATATCTTAAGTCTAGGTTTGGTCTTACGCCAATAGCTCCATGGTAACGTGAATGACACCTCGAGGAAAAATGGGAATTAATGATTCGATCTTCATCTATATAGCACATTTCATACAGAGGCTGTAGCTCAATGTGCTGCACATGACCAAAAAACAATGTGACAAACACAAAAGCAAACAAAGGTGAGCAAAGGCACAAAAAAGCAAACAACAAATACAAGAATGAAGTAACAACAGATGAATAAAAAAACAAATGACAAGGCACGTTAAGTAAAAGCCAGGTTAAAAAGATATGTATCAAGTTTTCTTTTAAAAATGTCCAGAGGTGGACTCCCTCAGATCCTCAGACAGACTGTTCCAGAGACTAGGGCCACAGTGGCTAAAAGCTGTCTCACCATGCCTTTTTGTTGCGATCCTTGGAAAGACTAGTAGGCCAACTGCAGAGGATCTGAGGGACCTGCTAGGTACATATCTAAAAAGAAAGTCTGAGAGATGGGCTGGTGCCAGGCCAGTCAGTGATTTAAAAACTAGTTATAAAATCTTAAAAACAATTCTAAAACTGATAGACAACTAGTGTAATGACTTTAAAATGGGTGTTATTTGCGCTCTCTGTCTGGTCTTCGTCAATACTCGGGCTGCTGCGTTCTGAACAAGTTGTAGAAGGCCAACAGCTTTTTTGGGTAGACCAAACAAAAGAGCATCGCAGTAGTCAAGCCTAGAGTTTATGAAAGTATGCATTAGTTTTCCTATGTCAGCCTGAGCAATGCAAATTGCTAATTGTCTAACCTTAGCAGTCCCTCTAGGATTTCGCGGGCTTTTCTGGGGGGGGGGGGTTGCGGCCTAAAATGTCTGATTTCGCGGCAGTTTTTCTTAAAAAAATAAAATTGCAATGCATGTTGCGATGTTTTGGCCCTTTTTTCTTTTTTGCAATGAAACTGCGGGAGCAAGGGACAATTGAAAAACAGTTGCGATTTTTTCCTTTTGTAAGATTCATTAAAAATCGAAGGCAACTTGTACCAGTGAGAATAAAACCGTACTGTTCCGAGTATTGTAGCCTTACCAAAAACAAAACAAAAAAGGCTCAGGGTTACAAAAATTCTAACAAAATATGCTTTATTTGTAAATGAAGACGTGCACCTAGGGCGTATTCCACAAAGCAGCAAGTACAAAACCTCACTGCTAACCATGCACACTGAATTTAACTCACCATGATTCTTTCCGCGCTTGCAATAGATCTGGCTGCAGCAGCCTGTCGTGGTGATTTGTCTTGTCCGTTGTCCACGCATTTCAGCCATTCTCCGAGTGTGTTTTGCGGTAGAAAAGCGCTTGTCAATCGATGATTTTCGTTTGAGTTCAACCACAACGTTGCACTTGGTGCAAAACAGTTTACCCCTGCTTTCGTGCAGAATATCAGGGAATTGCCTTGCACGGTCTTTGGCAGTCATTTTAGTTGGTAAATGTGAGACGTTCGTGGCGCACGTCTGCATCATGGACGTATTATAATAGAGAATGCCGGATCTAAACATGGCGCTGTTCATTTCTATGCTCGCCAGGCGCATACGCCGGAAAAGTTTCTGGCTTCCGGGTTACGTCCGCGTACAGGCGGCCCACTGAATATGCGTAGTAGTGTCACTCCCATCATGCCTCTAGACGAGTTTTCCCACCCTTACCTAGGGCGCCGGGGTGGGTGCATTGTCCTTCCGGTCTAAACATCCACAGCCGGATGTATACATGTAAGCCTAGATCTGCGATATCTTCAACAACATTAAACATTAAAAATGGACATTAGAAAATCAAAAAATGGTTCAGGGACACGTTGTGCGGTGCGTGGCTGTACTAATACATGGAAACGCCTGAATGAGTGGTTGGATAGAGAGTGTGTTGCCCATCGACCTGCCACAAAACGGCAATGTCCCTGCATTCCATTGTTTTCCTTCCACAGAAAACCAACAGCAGATTTCGAATCACGGACGTGGTTGAAGGCTTTGAATTTGAAGAAACCACTGAAAAAACGTCTTTGGTTGTTCCCATCGCCTCATTGTCAAAAAACCAACCAAAGAAAGCCCTTTCCCTGAACCGTGGCCAAAAAGCCAACCAAAGAAAGCCCTTTCCCTGAAAGGTGGTAACTAGGCAGCCACTCGTTACACCGGAAAAGAAAGGCATAGGGTGGGCTCAATGCGGAAATTGACCGGAAGTGCCGCGTTAACTCGTCTTAGCGGACTTTACGTTCAAAACAAAGTCTAACAAGTGACCAATAAATGCGGTGCAAAACCACAAACTCAAAATATCTTCACGTGTGAAATTGAAGGTTCAGCTTTGTGTCATTTATGCACCTTTACCTTTGATTTTTGTTCATCCGAACAGCGTTTGTTTGCAAAGATCCTCGTTCCCGAGACACAACATGACCGCGCGTAAGGGTGCGCGTACACAGCCGTGACGTCATGCAGGGGAAAAAAGATTTCTGGGCTTTGAACATTTTTTAAAAAGATTAAAACCCCATGGATTAAAAATATACAATACAAAGAGTAATAATTGACCATGATTATAGCTGCAGGTGTCCTGTCAACAGTTTTACAGGCGTCTCTTTTACAATGGTGGTCTATGGGGAAAATGACCACTGGAAAAAAATTGGTTGCAGGGCTAAGCGGCGGCGCCGTATCCAGTTCTACTATAATACATCCATATCTGCATCTTCACAACCTTTTTCGTTTAAAAAAAACTGTATTTAAATCCAATTCAAACATTACAGAGAACATTATCATACACACACATATATTGTAGCGAATCCAGGGGGGGAAGTCCGGGAACCGCCACAGCCGGGACGCGAACCAATGACTCGTACACCTCAAGCGACAAGGTTAACCAGTTGACTAAAGGGTCCGACCTGTTAGTGAAGGACCAATATGTCTACTTATCCATTCACGTTACACTACCCCCCTCCTTCGGGGCATATCAGCTCCCTCACGCCCAGTGTCGGCTCCAGAACAAATCTGACGGCCGGGCCTACGGTTTTCACGGGGGGGCATGAGCATTAGGGTTGTCAAATTTACATTCTATATTTGAATATTCTTCGATTGTGATTTTTTTAATTAATGATTAATTATTTGCTAAATTAACCTTGTGCACTTAGAATCCTTACTTGTGCTCTGCTCTTTTCCCCCGTTGTTTTCCATTCGCGCACAGACGCTACAAGCAGATCGCGTGAGCTTACTCGCAGCAAACAGCCCTGTGTGTCACACGCAATTACCACCTGAATGGACAAAATCACACACTGATGTTCCGTTCCGGTGTCCTGTTAACCCCGCTCCTCCAAAATCACGAAATTTAAGCATTTTATTTCATTTATTATTATTATTATTATTATTATTATTAATTATGTATTTAAATGTGCTATGTGCATTAATTAATTTTAATTTTTACATGATGTTTAAGTACTAATTTTCACATCATCACTGGGTAATTGGCGGGGGGCACAACTTTCATTTGGGGGGGGGCGAGGCCCGGCCAATGCCCCCCCCCCGTAGCGCCGACACTGCTCACGCCTCTGTGCGCACGCGCTTCCAATGACCTCACGGTCGCACCATCCCACTTCTGACACCAATGTAGTGAGAATTCGGGGGGCAGTCGGGGACCGCCACCACAGCCGGGACGCGAACCAGTATCTCCCACTCCGCAAGCGACAATGTTAACCAGTCGACTAAAGCAGTGGTTCTCAACCTTTTTGAGGTCCTCGACCCTCTGCGTATTTTTGATCTACCCTGAGGACCCCTCCACCTGATCTTGGGGGGGGGGGGTTGCAATTTGATAGAAACAGTAGAAACTGCATTTTAAATTGCATTATAGCATTTATTCACTCTTTGGGGCAAAAATACGAGCTTCCAGTTGTAACTTAGATATAGTTAACAAAACAGAATTCTTATGCAGTAACTTTCAGATATATGTAACAAAACAGAATATGTATTCAGTAACTTTCAGATATATGTAACAAAACAGAATATGTATTCAGTAACTTTCAGATATATGTAACAACAGCATTTTTATGCAGCAACTTTTAACAATGCAAACGGGAGTGAGATCTCTTATTAAAATACAATAAATTACACTTGTGAAACAGATGTAATTAGAGAAAAAAGTCCTGTTACCCTTTATAGTTTAGGTAGATAAAGGTCTCAGTCACATTTGAGTAAAATAATCCTATTTCTATAAATGTCATAGGATCTTTTTTTAAAGATATTTTATTTTCACGGACCCCTTGCAATTACACCACGGACCACTAGGGGTCCGCGGACCCCCGGTTGAGAAACACTGGACTAAAGGGTCCAACCCGTTAGTCAAAGCCCAACGTGTCTACTTATCCATGCACGTTAAAACAATTATAAACAATACAGCAGGGGACAAGAAAAAAATTAAAAAAAATTAAATACATATGTTCAAGACATCGTATATTTTCAAAGTTTGAATGTCACAACGAACTGGGCCGCATTGAGAGATGCTCGTGAGGGGCGGACTAAACCATTTTGCACCTTTTGTCAGGTGTGAGAGGGGATCAGAGCCTCCACTATTTTCTATATGTCCCTCAACCGATGTATTGAGCCAATTTCAACCTAAGTTATGACACTAATTATTTAGAAATAAAAATTTGCAAACCAAAACAAACTTTTAATTCCAGGCTTCCCAAACCCCCCCTCCCCCTTTCTGGGCCCTGGTAGAGCCCCCCCACTACGAAGCCGCTGGATGGAATTGCAACAATTGACCCAAGAGGAGAGAGATGAAGTCTTGCAGATGGTGGTCACCCATCTGCCAGGGGTTTTTCTTGATACCATGACTACCGGTGAGCGACACCGGGAGCATGTGTTCCAAACAGAGGACAGCCAGCATGGTGCACCTGCCTGAACTGCCAGCTTATGCCGATGGCGCTAGAAAATTAATGTTGCTGTCAGGATCCAGGGAGGAGTCCCAGCAGGAGGGCCGTATGGAAATGTATTGTCTCGGTGAGGGCATCCTGCGTTTGGCTTGGCAGACAATGAACGACATTCTTGCACTCAATGACAGCCAGGACCCAGAGGCCGACAACAGAGTATTGGTTCTCTGCATACCACCGGTTCACCATCTGGCAACATGGACGTCTGGGAACCGGGAGGTGATACCGAGCTGCTGCGTGTGGCAGATTAGAGACAAATACCCTGACCCCTTTAGCAATTATGTTGGTTACAAGGAAGCACCATTTAGGTGAAATTAAAACTGTTCAGTGTTCCTGTGTGAGTTCATTACCCCAAAGAAAAAATTAAATTTTATTTGCTATACAGGGTATTTTATCTTATAAGAGTACAAACTACAAAACTGCAAACGATTTTTTTTAATGTTCTATTTTTTATACAAATTTTACAATGTCTTTACATGTTTTTCTTTTTTTAAAGTTTTTCAGCAAGTATTTATGATAAACAAACAAAGGTACTGCTCTCTCAGGACTTCTATTTTCTTGCTCCTATTGTCTCTCTTTGCTCATGTAGCTGAAGTCATGTCCTTTATGGAAAGGGGGAAGAAATAGCAAGAATTAGAACCTACACCAATGTTTCCCCAACCCAGATGACCCCTGTACTCTTTGTCCAGACAGCTCTATTTCTACTGCTCAACGAATCAGCATCAAGCCATTAGTTGTATCATGTGTGCAGGAGCAGAGCTGGAACAAATACTTCCTGGAAGGTGTGCCCTGTAGGACTGTGTTACAAAACGCTGACCTACACAACAGTCAGTCAGTAGGTAAATTCATTACATGGCTATCCATCAGCAGAAATATAAAGTATGAGCATGGGTGTCATTTTAGCAGAAAAAAAAACGTGCTGATTGTGGCAAGATTAGGTCACTAGGAGGGTTCAGAGATGGACGACACGGTTTTACGTGGAACACAGGCTTTATTTTCATCTAATTTCTCTGTATGCACTTTTTTTTCCTCCCCAATTGTACCTGGCCAATCATCCTGCTCTCTGCGCCGTCCCAGTCTCTGCTCCACCCCCTCTGCCGATCCAGGGAGGGCTGCAGACTACCACGTCTCTTCCGATAAATGTGGAGTCGCCAGTCGCTTCTTTTCACCTGACAGTAGGAGTTTCGCCAGGGGGACGCAGCACGTGGGGAGGATCATGCTATTTCCCCCAGTTCTCTCTCCTGCTTGAACAGGCGCCCCGACCGACCAGAGGAGGCGCTAGCGCAGTTAACAGGACAAATGCCCACATCCGGCTTCCCACCCGCAGACACGACCAATTGTGTCTGTAGGGACGCCCGACCAAGCCGGAGGTAACACGGGGATTCGATCCAGCGATTCTTGTATTGGTAGGCAACGGAATAGAGCGATACGCTACCCGGACGCCCCTGTATGCACACTTTGTACGGGTGCTGGAGTCACTGATGCCTCTCTCTCTCTCCCCAGAGCAGTGTTTCACTCCTCTCTCTCTCTCTCTCTCTCTCTCTCTCTCTCTCTCTCTCTCTCTCTCTCTCTCTCTCTCTCTCTCTCTCTCTCTCTCTCTCTGTTCAATTCAATTCAATATGTGCTTTATTGGCATGGCATACGTTTGTGTACATGTTGCCAAAGCATGTAAAACAACAACACAATACAACAACGATTATAATAATAACAGCAACAACAACAATGATTATGATATCAATAACAACAGTAGCAATAGGTGCCGTCACCCACTGTCTCTCAGGTTGTGGCAAGATAATATAAATCTTGCTGCAATGCTCGCCGCTGGCCCCCCTCCCAGGACCATCCGCAGCTTACCTGCGTCGTCCATTTCCGGGTACTCTGGAATCACATGTTCCAGCTCCTTGACAAAAGCCCGGCGCTGTTTTTCAAATTTGTCACATTTAAGGAGGAAGTGCACCTCTGTCTCCACCTCATCTGTCATGCACTGACCACATGTTCGTTGCTCTTTTGGCAACCACGTCTTTTTGTGTCTCCCCTTTTCAACGGCTAGACTGTGGTCACTGAGCCTGTATTTGGTGAGGATCTGTCGCTGCTTCCTGTCTCTGACAGTTAAGAGGTATTCTTCCAAATCATAGTTTGTTTTTGTTTTTAGGGCCCAATAGACTTCTAGTTTGTTTTGAGTTTTGATTTCAGTGGTCCAATGTTTCAGATAATTGTTCTTGCTTTGTTTTATAGCCTGATTTATCGTAATCTTTGGTTGGTCTTAGTATTTGTTAAAGGGTTAGTGAGTCTCAGAGCCAGCTGCTTCAGGGGACTCTTTTCGGGGTTCAGTTCTTGGGTTTTCAGAGCTTTGCAGTGCAATGTATTTGTTGGGCTTGTATTTAAGTGCATCCAGAAAATTAGTGACCTTTTTTGTACATTTATCAATAATGGAAACCAGCCTAATTCTGCCCTACATGCGTTGTTTGGTGTTTTCCTTTGTATTTTCAGAATCATTCTACAGAATTCCGCATGTAGGGTTTCTGCTGGATGCTTGTCCCATCTAGTGTAGCTGGAAAGACTGAGTGGACCCCATACCTCACTTCCATATAGTGCAATGGGCAGAATTACACTATCAAACAGTTTGCACCAGATGGAGATTGGTATATCAATGTTAAAGAATTTATTTTTAATTGCATATAGAGCTCTGCGAGCTTTTTGTTTTAGGTTATTCACTGCCCTACTGAAACTCCCTGATGCTGTAATAATTAGACCAAGGTAAGTATACTGCATCGTATGCTCTAAGGTGATGCTACCTAGAGTCAACTGGTATCTATTTTCCTGACATCTGCGCTTCTTCTGGAAGATCATTACTTTTGTCTTTTTTGGATTTATTGCCAGGGCCCAGTGCTGGCAATAGTCCTCAAGCAGGTCTACCAGTTGTTGCAGCCCATCTGCGGTTGGTGACAATAAAACTAGATCATCTGCATAAAGCAAAAATTTCACTTCCATGTCATACAGGGGGAGACCTGGGGTTGCACACTGTTCCAGCTGCACCCCCAGTTCATTAATATATATATTAAACAGTGTCGGGCTAAGTCCACAGCCCTGTCTCACCCCTCTATTCTGAGTGAAGAACTCAGTGTGTTTGTCTCCAATCTTAACTGCACATTTGTTGTCTGAATACATTGAATTTATTATGTCATACACTTTACCCCCTACACCACTTTGTAAAAGTTTATAGTATAGTCCTTCATGCCAAATAGAGTCGAAAGCTTTTTTGAAGTCAATAAAACAAGCAAATATTTTTCCATTTTTGGTTTGATTCACATTTTCATTTATGAGGGTGTGTAGGGTGTAAATATGGTCCGTAGTCCGGTGATTTGGGAGGAAGTCAATTTGACCTTTGCTCAGGACATTGTGTTCGTCTCTCTCTCTCTCTCTCTCTCTCTCTCTCTCTCTCTCTCTCTCTCTCTCTCTCTCTCTCTCTCTCTCTCTCTCTCTCTCTCTCTCTCTCTCTCTCTCTCTCTCTCTCTCTCTCTCTCTTGTTTCTGTCCACCTGTGTGTGTTCTTATCCGTGTCAGTCCACTACCCAGGCTCACTGCAGAATATAAAGCAGAGCATGTCAGTTGAGTACACCTGAAGCTGATCACTGATCAACCGCTATCCTGTCCGCTCTCCCACGATCCATACCCCCCCTTCTCCGCTTGCAGCAGAGGCTAAACCACACCCCACTACCACATACCCCCATCGCCCAACTTAGGCCAGGGCTACATCCAGGCAACAGCCAAACTCCCTGAAAAAGAGGAAATCGGCCACGGCCATCTGTGTCCCCAGCCTATGGACCACCTTGAATTTAAACGGGTGTAAAGCTAAATACCAACGGGTGATCCACACGTTGGCATCCTTCATGCTGTGGAGCCACTAGAGCAGGGCATGGTCCGAACAGAGGGTGAATGAGCGCCCCAGGAGGTAGAAGCAGAGGCTGCGATCACTCTTATGATGGCCAGACACTCCTTCTCTACGGTGCTGTGCCTCTGCCCTTTCGGATAGCTTGTGGTTTATGTACAGCACTGGGCGATCGACTCCCCCAGCCTCCTGGGACAAAATTATCCCCAGCCCTCTGTCCAACGCATCCATGTGCAAGACAAAAGGGAGAGAGAAGTTAGGAGTGTGGCGCAGAGGCTCCCCATAGAGGGCTTGTTTAACCCTCTCGAATGCCACCTGACAATGCTTCGTCCACTGGACCCTATCTGAGGCAGCCTTATGGGTGAGGTCAGTCAAGGGACTGGTCAGCTCTACAAAGGTGGGGATGAACCGTTTACAATAGCCGGCCAGTCCCCGGAATGCCCTCACCTGCTTTTTTGTCTTATGCCTTGAGCTGGCTGCAATTGCCATAGTCTTATCTATCTGGGGGCGCACCAGCCCACCGCCTGACTGCACACTTCTTTGGGTTAGCCATGAGCCCTGCCTGCCCCAGAGACTCGAGCACTGCCGCCACCTGCTGCATATGTTGCTCCCAACGACTACTGTGGATGATCACATCATCCAAGAGGGCAGCAGCAAACGAGGCATGTGGCCACAGCACCCGGTCCATGAGGCGCTGAAATGTGGCTGAAGGTCCAAACAACCCAAATGGGAGTGTAACGAACTGGTACAAACCGTCTGGCGTACAGAAAGCCATTTTTTCCTTAGACTCTGGAGACAAGAGAATCTGCCAGTAGCCCTTCGTTAAATTCAGCGTCGTAAAAAAGCGAGCAGAGCCAAGCCGGTCCAGGTGTTCATCGACCTGCGGCATTGGATAGGCATCAAACTTTGACATGTCATTCACCTTGCTATAGCCCAAACAGAACTGTAAAGACCCATCTGACTTAGTATGCACAAGGACAATGGGGCTACACCAGTCACTGCTGGACTCCTCTATTACCCCCATTTCCAGAATGGCCTTGACTTCTGCCTGAACAGTTTTCTTTTTATGTTTGGGGAGATGATACAGACGTGAACACAGAATAGAGATCCTAAAGAAATACCATTGCGCTGTTCTACATCACAAAAGACGCAAAGACGCAAGCGCGTCCGCCATTGTTGTTTACCTGGAGCGGCCGGTGATCGCGCGCTGTCAGTAATTCAATGGCGCCACGACGAAGATTGTCTCATTTCAATCAATTGATTGATTCAAATCTGTGTTCATTTATAACAAATGCAGAGCTTCGGAGAGTTAATCCGGCCTAATCGACAATAAAGAGTATGAAATACCACATATTATTAGTGGCAAAATAGGCACCGTTTGTCCCAAAACATCAGCACAGATGCGATCTCAACGGGATGAGAGTCTTGAACCGCTGCCGATATCCATCTGGTGCGAGTCCCAGCCAGTCCAGGAAAGCTCAGTGGATGGCTCGGTATTCCCGCTGGGAGGTGCCGCCAGGCTGTGTGGCTTTGGCTTTGCCGGTGAGCAGAGGAAGCACGTGCACAGCCCATTCCTCCTCTGGCCACCCGCACTCCGACACCGTCTCTTGAAGCTGTCCAAAAATGCCTCGGGGTCGTCAGTGGATGTCATCTTGGGGAGGATGATCTGAGGCCAATGAGACAATGAACCGGCCAGATCAACCCCACGGGCAGCTGGAGAGGAGCGCAGCAGCTCCCTCAGGAGAGGTTTATTGCCAGGAGAGGGCAAATAACAAGGGACTTAAAGGGCAACCCTGGTGTGTCAACCGTTGCTGGAGAAAATACCTTGATTGAGTGTTATTGGTCCTGACAGAAGCTTGGGGGGATGACGAGTACAAAAGTCCTATCCAAGTAATGAATTTGGAGCCAAAGCCGAATTTGTTTAGAGTGTAAAAAAGGTATTTCCACTCCACCCGGTCGAAGGCTTTCTCTGCGTCTACGGATATGATAGACTCAGAAGTGGTTGTGATAGAGGGATTATATATAATATTAAACAACCTTCGTAGATTAAAGAATGAGTGTCTGTTCTTAATAAATCCTGTTTGATCAGGGGAGATAAGTGATGGGAGAACTGTTTCGAGACGTGCTGCCAGAAGTTTGGCTAGAATTTTATAGTCAACATTTAACAAACTAATTGGACGGAATGATGCGCAGTCAAGAGCGTCTTTGTTTTTTGGGGTTTTTTTTAAGGATATAAGACAGATAGTTGCCTGGGTGAGAGTCTGTGGGAGAGTGCCATTTACAAATGCTTCATTGTACATTTCAATTAGAATAGGGACTATTTTGGAGAAAAAAAACTTTTTGTAAAACTCTGCCAAATAGCTGTCAGGTCCAGGACTTCTCCCAGACTGAAGGGAACTGACGGCGTAAGACAATTCTTCAGCAGTGATCAGTTGTTCCAATTTTTTTTTTTACCATATTCTGGCTGACCAAGGGCACATTAAGAGACGGGAAAAATCATTCAGTTCTGATACATCCGCCTCATGTTCACAAGTGTATAAAAACTGGTAGAATCTCTTGAATTCATCATTGATTCCCCCCTAGGGTCTAATGATATCCCAGATGATGTACGAATTTTAGGAATCTGATGTGATGATGTTACTTGGCGTAATTTGTGGGCTAATAATTTACCAGCTTTATCCCCTTGTTCATAATAAGTGCTCCTAGACGCTGCAAGCAGTTTGGTGACCTCATCTGTTAATAATGTATCAAGCTCTGCTTGCAGTTAAACGCTCCTTATATATGTCTGGAGATGGTGAGACGGCATAAATGTCATCCAATTGGGCAATACAGCATGTCAGCACAGATTGCCTATCCTTTTTAAGTTTATTCACGTGTGCGCTGTAGGAGATAATTTCGTCTCTGACATAGGTTTTCAAGGTTTCCCAGGCAGTAGATGCAGATATACCTGGGGTTCTATTTGTAGCAATAAAAAAGCAAATTTGCGCCGAAGCAAATTTGATAAAATTTTAATCGCTAAGCAACTGAGTGTTTAATCACCAAGGTGGTCGCATATTATCAACAGTTTGAAAGACTACTTCCACAATAACAGGGGCATAGTCAGATACAACAATTGGGTTATATGAACATGAGGATATGGAATGGAGAAGTCTATCGTCTACAAGGAAATAGCCTATCCACTTAAAAGTGTGGTGAATCGGTGAGAAAAAAAGATTATGTTTTTCCATATGGGTTTAAAATTCTCCAAGGATCCGAGACTGCAAATTCAGACATAAAGGATCGAACAACCCTGGCTGAGGTTGACAATGTAGTAGGCTTAGTGGAGGATCGGTCTAACTGTGAGTCTAGCCAACAATTAAAGTCACCGCCTAAGATCAGCATATGAGAGGACATATCGGGGAGTGCAGAGAAAACCCGATTTAAAAAAAATCTCCACTGTCCCAGTTGGGAATGTAAAAGTTGACGAAAAGTACATTTGTATTGAACAGCTTGCCGCTGACAATTACGTACCTACCACTGGGATCGGCAGTCCCATTGGAACAGGTAAAAGGTACTTATTTGTGAAATAAAACAGCCACCCCTCTTGCCCTACTCTGAAGTGAGGAATGAAACACCTGGCCTACCAATCTACACCTAAGACTCGAGTGCTGTGATACCTTGAGGTGAGTTTCTTGGAGAAAAATGATGTGAGCTCTCAAATGGTGATGATGGTGGAGTACCTTACTGCGTTTAACTGGGTTGTTGATACCGCTGCAGTTCCAGGTAATGAAATTAAAGCCATTTCCTCCAGCTGGATGAGCTACACCAGGCTGAACCATAAAAGAGAGAGGACATGTAGAGAACAAGGCGCAATATAAACTGAAGAACTTCATCGACCATGGTAGTACAAATTTAAGATACAAAAACAAGCAACAAAATACAAGAGACATATTAAAAAAAGTTGCATACAAAGACTGTTGGTCTGACCAACAGACCTCAGTCTGTTAGGTTATGTGACCACACTTCCTCCATCCTGACCCTCAGCACAGGTGCCCCTCAAGGCTGTGTTCTGAGCCCCCTCCTTTTCTCCCTCTTTACCCACGACTGCCTGTCAACTCACCCTTCAAATTTTATAGTTAAGTTTGCAGATGACACCACAGTCATTGGCCGTATCACCAAAAATGACGAGATGGCCTACAGGGACGAGATTCAACACCTCACATCATGGTGTACTACCAACAATCTTGTCCTCAATGTGCAGAAGACGAAGGAGCTGATTGTGGACTTAAGGAGGTCTAGAAGCTGCAGCCACTCCCCCATACACATCAATGGGGTGGAAGTGGAGCATATTTCCAGCTTTAAATTCCTTGGAGTCCACATCAGCGTGGAACTTTCCTGGACATTAAACACCCAGGCCCTTGTGAAAAAGACCCAGCAACACCTGCATTTCCTTTGGAGGCTGAGGAGCGCCCGTCTATCCCCCAAAATTCTCACCAACTTCTACCATTGCACCATAGAGAGCATCCTGACCAGCTGCATCTCAGTGTGGTACGGCAACTGCACCTCAGTAGACCAGAAAGCTCTGCAGCGGGTCATCAAGGTGGCCCAGCATATCACCAGTACCCAGCTCCCAGCCGTAAAAGACATTTATCACAAACGCTGCCTTCGAAGGGGTCTGAGCATCAGCAGAGATCCCACCCCACCCCAACCATGGACTGTTCTCCCCCCTGCACTCTGGGAGGCGTTACAGGAGCCTCAGAGCCCGCACTACCCGGCTCAAAAACAGCTTCTTTCCACAAGCTGTTGCCCACCTGAACCTGGCCACCCACTGAATGTCTGTAGATATTTTGTACTCTTGCTCTTAACTTATTTTATCTTTTGGTCTTCATGTGTGTATATCTTATACTGTGTTTGCTGTGTTTGTCTGTGTCTGTCTTGCACTGTCTGGTGAAGCCACAGCCCTCTGTAGTGTATGGAGATTATAAAAAAAAAAGGCTCTAACATTTATAGGTGCCTGCCCCTTTAAGACTCTGGCCAGATTCTCCGGTTGTGAGTGACGCAGCCTATGTTCAGTTTTAGTTTGAAGCTAGATGCCTTGCCTAGCGCACGTTGAGACTGTGTTCGTGTTATAAATGCACACTACATGTAGTTGTCCCCTGTAATCCTCGTGTCTAGATGTACAGTGACGTTATCCTCATTTGTCCTTTGTTGTGATCCAGTTTGTTGAGTCACCGACGAAAAGTAAGTGTTTCAGACTGAGTTGCCTCGTTATGTTTAGTTAGTCTATGTAGTTGCTAGCTCACTGCGCACCCGTAGGTTCTAAAATGTGAGAATATATATTCCATGTTAGAATGTCTGTCATAATTCCTTTATTTAAGTGCTAAATTAGCAAAGGTGATGCCTTACAAGATGTTGTAGGCTAACGTGCAGTTTATGCGGTCGTGTGTTAGTTTGGTCGTTTGTGTTGATCTTCCAACGTGGACTCCATTTTGTTATTCTTCATCTGTCCGGCAGATGTCGCCATTGTATCGTATATGATAGTAATAGGCTTACTCTAAATGTATGTAGCTTGAGGCCACCGCTTCTGATATTGTAAAGCTATGTTATGTTGAATAACTCAGAACCACTGAATGTATGGACATACCTTTATTATGTTTATTGGTAACCTACTCATATCCTGTAATGTTGCAATGCTAGTGCCTAATGGCAATTCCCTTTTTGTTGTTGCAGAACTCTCTATAATTTATGCTGGATTTCAATACAGTTCAGACAAACGAAGTTCACGTCTCCTCTTCATTCCTGTGTTCTGACCGACACACCATCCTGTTTACTCTCTACCTAAGACAAACTAGCCCTTCCAAATTATCACACTAACAGAGATACACACGAAAGCAAATATTTTTATTTGCAGTAATATGTATTTTATGTTTGACCTCTGACCCTTGATGTCTATTGGTTGTGTATGTTATATAAATGTAGGCGCACCTGTAATGTCCGTAGACGCCTTATCTTACTGACATAAGAATAATTCAAGAATGAGCCGACTTCGTAGGTTCTTAACTGTGTAGCTTTTACTAGCGTTCGTTCAGCATACAACCTTCATAACATGGGCGTCTAACTTCCTGTATACGTCACACGCACTGCACGTACACGCGTGAGTAGGTCAAGTTAAACAAGTGACAGGACCTTCAAAATAATAACATCTTTCATTCATTACATCTCCCCCTCTAAGATGATTTTCTAAACATTTCTCTGAACATTTACTGCCAACAATTTTAACTCCAGTTTAGCAACTCCTGACTTTAACCGTAGCTTTATTTGACAAATAAAATAATATCATTTTCTTTCTTTCAGCAACTGTAAAACAGAAAGAGCAAAGACATCAAGCATCTTTGATTTACAGTGTCTAACATTTTACTGACAGGCCTGGGGTGTAAGCTTTAAAGAGTCCATAACTCAACTGAAATATTTATATTTTAATTCCAACCTGTGTATCACCCCCCTTTTCACAAAAATAAAATAAAAAAAATCTCCCACAGTACACAAGTCCATACGCCTCACAAATCCAGCCAGATTGCTGGCTTGCTCACCCTGCCAGAGCGAGTAACATGTGGTGTGGAAGTTGGCATTTCTGCTGCTCGGGACTCATCCGTGTTTCCACTCTCCCCTGGAGTGACATGGTCAGGATCCCTGCTGACAAAGGTGAGTGTTTTGGGTGTGGCCAACAGGTGGCGCCTGTTCCTTCTGTAATGTTCACCTTGAGCTGTCTCCACTATGTAGGATCTGGGAGTGGAGCTCTGACTGTGAACAACTGCTGGCATTGTCCATGTTTTCTGGCCATCAAGTTTGGTGAGTACTGCGTCACCCGAGTTCAGTGGGCGCAGTGTCCGCACGCCGTTCCTGCGGTTGTAGTAGAAAGCCTGCCTCGATTTGGCTGCGGCGTCAGCGGTTTTGATCAGTTCCTCTTTAGGCCAGGCCGGTTTCAGGTTATGCTGCAATGTGGGTAAGGTGGTTCTGAGTCTCCTACCCATGAGCAATTCCGCTGGACTGGCTCCAGTGGAAGAAGAGGGTGTAGCTCTGTATGTCAACAGGGCGAGGAGAGGGTCTTCCTGCCTTAATATGCTTTTGGCTATCTGAGCAGCCCTCTCTGCCTGTCCATTACTCTGGGGGTAGTGTGGGCTTGAAGTCACATGGATGAAACCGTAATCCTCACTGAACCTCCTCACCTCTTCTGAAACTAGCTGTAGCCCATTATCGCTAACTACAATTTCAGGGATACCAAAACGTGCAAAAGTAGCCTTCGGCCTAGCTACAACCTGACTGCTAGTAGTTGTTGGTAGATTTAGGACCTCCAAAAACCTGGAATAATAGTCAGACACTATCAAGTAGTTTTGCTTTTTGTACTCACACAGGTCTATGCCAACTTTCTGCCATGGTCTGGATGGGAGCTCACTTGACATTAAAGGCTCTTTTCTCTGTGTGTTCCTGTGTTCTCTGCAGAATTGACATTGCTGTATCTTCGTTGTAATGTGCTCCGTCATTTTGGGCCACCACACTGATTGGCTAGCTCTCTCTCTGCACTTAACTATCCCCTGGTGCCCGTCGTGTATTCTCTCTAAGATCACCTCCCTCATCTCTGTGGGAATGACGATACGACTGCCTCTGATGACTAAACCATCTACCTCAGATAACTCCCCTCTCACCTAATAAAAGTCTCTGACTGTCTCCGGCACTTTATCGACATACTCAGGCCTGCCGTGTCTGATGAAGCCCAACACTGTCTGGAGCTGCAGATCCCCATCGGTGCTCTGTTTTATCTCCTGCATCCTTTGAGGTGTGGCAGGCACCTGGCACACGATGGCATCCATGTGCACCGCAACATCATCATGAGAAGCACCATCTCCGTAGCGCTGCTCTGGGCCTCTGGAGAGTGCGTCAGCCACAGCTAACGTTTTGCCTGGTGCGTATTCAGCCACTGCATTGAAACGCATCAGCCTCATTAACAGTCTCTGGCACCTAATGGGCACCTTATCCAAGTCTTTGCTGTTCATGAGAGGCACTAGTGGTTTATGATCGGTGACAAGTCTGAAATTGTCAAGCCCAAACAAGTACTTCTCGAACCTTTCACATGCCCAGATGCTGGCTAAGCACTCTTTCTCGATCTGTGTGTACCTTGTCTCTGCGTCACTCAGCCGTCGACAGCAGTAGGCCACGGGCTTCCAGTGTTCCCCGTGCTGCTGGAGCAGAACGCCCCCCCAGCCCGTAGCTGCTGGCATCTGCTGACACCACCGTAGCCTTAGTTATGTCATAAAAGGTGAGTACCGGGGCGGTGGCGAGTGCTGCTTTAAGGTCTTGGAATGCTGTGTTCTGTGCAGGTCCCCACAGCCACTCTGTCGTTGCTTTAAGCAGTCCATAAAGCGGCTGACCTACAGTGGACAGCTCTGGGACATATTTTGCCAAATAGTTCACCATCCCGAGGAACCTCTTGAGTTCCATCACGTTCTGGGGCTGAGGAAAGTTCTCTATTCCGGCCACTTTGTCCGGGTCAGGTCTGATGCTTGCCTCGTCGATGACGTGACCAAGGAAGCGGACTTGTTTCTGTTGGAACTTGCATTTCGCTTGGTTCAGTTTGAGACCTGCTGTTTCAATGACCCCCAGCGCCTCTGCTAGGCGCCGGTCATGGATTTCCTCAGTCTCTCCATGTATAAGGATGTCATCCATGTACACCTCTGTGCCCTCTAGCCCGGTCAGAGTTTCCACCATCTTTCTCTGTAAAATCTCTGGAACATTCGTTATACCAAATGGAAGGCGGCAGAAAGCATACCTCCCAAATGGGGTGATGAAAGTGGTGAGCCCCCTGCTGTCTTCATGAAAAGGGATCTGGTAAAACCCACTTGCTGCATCCAACGTTGTGAAGAACTTTGACCCTGCGAGCCTTGGCATTATTTCCTCCATAGTGGGCAGCACGTATTTCTCACATTTCACTGCTCGATTCAGCCCCCTGAGGTCAGCGCAGCAGCGAACCTCTTTCTTGTTCGGTTTCAGCACCGGCACCATAGCGGCGCACCATTCTGTGGGCTGAGTCACTTTTTCAATAATGCCCTCATTTTCCATGCGCTGCAGTTCTTTCTTAACCAGTGGTACAAGTGGCAGCGGTATCCATCTGGCTGTATACACCGCGTATGGCTGGGCATCCTCCACCAGAGCTATTTTCACTGGGTCTGTTTTCAGCAGTCCACTTGAACCGAAACTCCACTGACCTCCCCCATCCGCTTCACTAGACCCATCTCCACTGCCTCTGGATGACTCAGCAGACAGCTGCCTCTCCCCTTGATCACATACACTGGAAAGGAGTATTGTTTCTCCTTGTAGTTGGTTGTGGCTTGAAACTGTCCTATGCAGCTGATGTTTCCACCTGGGCTTATGAAGCATGTGTCAGGAGGTCCCAGTTTTATGTTTGGCTTCAGCTTTTTAAATGTCCCTTGTGTAACCAGGTTAAAATTAATGTTTTTATTTTATTTTGTTTGAGTATGAAATATCACCAAATCCTGTCTGTGTGCTGTTATTTGTGTTTACTACATTTTATTTTATGTCATTATTTACTTTTATGTGTTTTACAACGACCGTCATATACGTGTACTGTCGCTTTAAGAGAGAGGTCTTATGGGTACACGGAAGACGGAACGCGGGAGAGGCCATTTTTGTTTTGTGGGAGGAGTCTCAAGCAGCAATCGAGCCGAGGCACACGTGTTTCTTACCGTAGGACAGTTTTGCTGGTTGAGGAGAACGTAACCTTGAGTATCCCTGTAAGAAGATACTGCAAGCTGTGGGATAAAATACTTGTTTATCCTTTCTTACATCGGAGTCCCGTGGACGTTTCTCCTTCTAACGCACACAAGTGAAGTCCGGGCAGTGGTTGAACTTCGACCCCCACGTCCGTAAGAAACACCGCTCCCGCTGGAGGACTGGACGTTTGTCGAAGGGTTTGAAACCAAAATAAATGGCCAGGTGGGCCAAATAGAGTCCTGTGTGTCCCCCCTCCTTCCTTGATCATGATGATGATGATGATGAGAGACTGAGGGCCCCCCACAACACCTGGGGCCCCATCCAACTAGAACACAACGCAGAGCTAATGATGAGAGTGACGGGCGTGCAGCAGGCTGACCAGCAAAGAACAGCATAGGACTGCCCCCGTTACACTTGGTTGATAACAGTAGCGTCAGCCCCCGTGTCAATTTTAAAGGTTATTGGTACATCCCTTATTGTTAAACTAACAGTCCAATCTTCCTGACTGCTCTCTTTGCCAACTTCTCCCATAAAGTACAGCTGTTTAACCTCTTTAGTGACTTCTCTCACCGCTTTAGAGTGACATACACGCTCCCAATGTCCCTTTTTATGACACTTGTTGCACTTACTGTTCATTGCAGGACACTTCCGCTCATCGGTGTGCTGCGTCTTGCCGCACCTCCCGCATTCATCTACTTTGTTGGTTGCAGGACTGCTGCCACCATGACGCTGTCCGCCCTTTTTCTTTTGTTGTCCGTCCCGCCGTCGGACAACATTGACGTTAGCCAGCTGGGCCTCTGGTTGGTTAGCTTGGAGGCTGAGCTGCATTGTTATTGCCTCCGCCTGGCGCACTTGTTCAATGACTTTCACCAGAGTAAGGTCCGCTGTGAGCTGGAACTGACGGGAGAGCACTTTGTCTTTTATGCCCACTACTGTTTCAGTAGGCTATCTTATAAAGAATGACACACACACGAGTTGCTCAGTGCAGCCAAGTATAATCAAAGTGTCGTAACATGTTCCTGAGCGCGGGTCATGTGTATCTAAGGTAAACTAGTGGATAGCCGATGGCATCGATCTATCTAGACCCGTAACATCCTCCTTTTCCAAGTATAAACACATACACATGAAGTTAGTGCAAAATAAAATTACTTTCATATACGGACAAACAATAACAGTGCAACAGCAGTAAATCTCTTCATATCCCATACCAGTGTAATAACCACAGTAGCGTATGATAACATTTCTCCTCTTTTCCCCCTCTCTCCCACATAGCAACCATCAACATTATTCAGATTACATAGTGAGTTTCAGTGGAGGTTTAGACAGCCGTCCAACCCTTGTGTAAGTGTGTCCATCCGAACGCGGAGCGCCAACAGGAGTAGATGGCGCCTTGGGCATGGACCTGATGGGGCTCGGCTCGAACACAGCCTGAGGGGTCTCAATGACAGTTTCTGTAGCTGGATCCCCGTCCTGTGTGTGTGCCACAGCGGGTTCAACAGGATCGTGCGCGGCTCGTGCAGCTGGCTCAGCCACTCTGAGATCGATCCTGTTACGACGGTACAGGGAGCCATCAATGTCCACAAGATAAGACCTCGGCGCAAACCTGCGGAGACAAGTTCCGACTCTCCAGCGGCCAGTGTTATCACCTGGCAGGGGCTTCATCCGTACGACTTCCCCAATTTCAAGTACCGGCAATTCACGGGCAGATCTGTCATAGAAGGATTTGGCGAGTTGCTTCCTGTGGCGCAGCTTTTCAGTGACGCCCACGACAACAGCTGGTTCCAGGAGCTTGCTTGCCGCCGGGATGGACGTCTTCAACCGGCGGGACATGAGGCGTTGTGCTGGGCTGCTGCCCATGTTTTCCGTAGGTGTATTCCTCCAGTGAAGCACGGCTTTCCAGGGGTCTTCACCATCATGCGCGGCCTTACGCAGAAGATTTTTTACAATCTTCACGGCCGACTCGGCCTTGCCATTCGCTTTCGGGTGTCTGGGAGAGGAGGTCACGTGCTCAAATTCCCACTCAGAAGCGAACCGTGTGAACTGAGCTGTGAACTGAGGGCCGTTGTCTGTAATAACCTTCTCTGGCTGACCATGTCGGGCGAACTGTGCCTTACATCGCTTGATGACTGTCTCTGCAGACATGTCGGGTAGAAGCTCAATCTCCCAAAAATCGGAATAGTGGTCGACTATTAGGAGATAGTCTTTCTGTCTGAAGCTGAATAGGTCCATGCTCAAGACCTGCCATGGCCTGGTTGGTACTTGGTGAGAGAGCATGGTCTCCTTTTGCTGATTGTGGGCGTACACATTGCAGGTCTAGCAGCTGCTTACAAAGTCCTTTATCTCTGACTGCATATTGGGCCAGTACAATGTCTCTTGAGCGTGTCGGTAGCATGCATCACCCCCTATGTGACTTGAATGTATGCGCGTCAACATTTCTGGGCGGAGTGACTTTGGAATGATGACTTTTTGCCCCCGGAACAGAGCTCCGTTCTGCACACTGATTTCATCCCTGAGGGCCAGTACTCCCTAGCGATGAGGGGCGCTTCCTCCTTTACATCTGGCCAGCCCACGAGAACAGTGTTCTTCAGTGCCTGTAAGCATTCATCTCTGTCGGTGTGTCGTCTGATCTGTTCCAGCCTGGTTAGTCACATTCAGGTACTCTGCCTGGTTCACGTGCTGTATGTCTTCCTGCTCTTGTTGCAGAGAGCAGATAGCGTGTCGCTGATATGCAGTCCCTCTGCCGGAGCATCCAGCCGTAGCTCTGCTGAGCGTGTCGCTTATGAACATCTCTGGGCCTGGTTTGTAGATTACCCTCAGGTCGTAGTTCTGCAGAGTCATGAGCATGCTCTGGAGTCTCTTGGGCGCATTGAGAAGTGGCTTGCTGAAAATAGAGATCAGAGGCTTATGGTCCGTCTCTGCTGTGATTGGGTCGCGGCCATATAGGTAATGGTGAAACCTCTGGCAGGCGAAGACGATACTGAGACACTCCTTCTCAATTTGTGCATAGTTTTTTTCGGTGGGGGTAAGAGCCCTCGAGGCAAATGGGATGGGCTGACCTCCCTGCATGAGACAACATCCGAGACCGCTTTGGCTGGCGTCGCTCTGGATTGCGATTGGCTTAGTTACATCATAGTAGCGCAGGACGGGCATGGCTGTCGCCAGCGCCTTAAGCTCATGAACCGCCGCCTCGTGCTTAGGCAGCCAGTGCCAGGGTGTGTCCTTGTCCAACAGGCGTCGTAACGGCTCGCAGACAGTAGATACATGAGGCATGAACTTGGCTAAATAGTTAGCGAAGCCAATGAGACGCTGCACGCCCTTGGCATCTGTTGGGTTCGGCATGTCAATAATGGCTCTCACCTTCTCTGGATCGGGCTTCAGTCCAGCAGATGAGAGAATGTGGCCATGAAACTGCACTTCAGCCACCTTGAACTGCAACTTCTTCAGGCCAAGGCGAAGCTTGACCTCGCGGCAGCGTTCCATCAACGCCGCAAGCTTGACGTCGTGGTCGTCCCCAGCCTCCTTGTCTGTGTCCCCGCAGCCGACGACCAGGATATCGTCTGCAATGGGCTCAACGCCCTTCAGACCGGCGAGGAGCTCGTGCTGCTTGCGCTGATATACCTCGGGCGCCACCGATACTCCAAATGGTAACTTGAGCCACCGCTTCCTCCCCCAGGGGGTCCAGAACGTGGTCATGAGGCTACTCTCATAGTCCAGTTTGCATTGCAGGAATGCATCCCGAGCGTCCACTTAGTCCATGGGCCAGACGATATTTCGGTACACTCAAGGTGGCAAAACTTACTTATAATTTTTGAAAGGATCCATGTCTGTAGATGATATTTTGGTATGATAACCATTCCTGAGTGGCAGCTGTATCACAGTTATCAGCTCATGAAGTTAACCACCCGCTAAACTAAATTGCATTTTAGACGCTGGTGCATATCCTGGTTTAGCCTCATGGTCAGGACATTTTTCAATGTTCTATAATATTGTCTTTGGTATCATTTTAAAGGGGACCTTCTTAGCTTTCATTCAAGCCCTGTTGTGGATATTTCTCACAAATATAGAGGTCACTTGAGCTCTTCAACCCGTCAATAACACACATCTTTCTGCAATGTTCGCCTAAACTATATACTTTCTTTTAGCCCTGTGGCATCTAGGAATATCAGGGACACAAAACACAAAAACTGGAATACTCACAGGACTGTAAAGATTCAGGAAATGTATAATATACCCATACTATTTCATTGTGTGAGGTGATTGTGAGCCTTAAATGAGAACTAGACCAAAGCCAGTTAGGTCACAAACTGGTCTCTATACATTTGTTTAAATACACAATCAAAATACATGATAAAAAGGAATACCATAGTGAGGTAATGAACTATTTTAATATTTTAAACAACATTGACATTTACATATACTTAGTCAATGATACATGTAATCCCATATCATTAGTGGGTATATGTAATGGTAATGGGTAGGGTAATGGGTATATGTGAATATGGTTACATTATTGTTATCAAGCTCTGGGTAACCAAGTCCAGAATCAACATCCTGTGCATCAATAGACTACTACCACAGTAATACCATCAGAATCATCACACTGTCATTCATCAAACTGCTCGTTTCTCTCATCATCTGACTCCTCAAGTTCAAAGTCCAGTTCTGGACCATCCTGCTGTTTTTGGTTACTGCAGGTCTGTAACCTGCACATGTCTGTGCATGGAAGTCCATTTGACAGGCACATGCAGCTTGGCATTTTGCATGAATGCGCACACTTGCATGTTAGCATTTCCAAGACCACATCTGGTGCAGGTGGGGAGCGCATCCAGTAAATGGCCAGCTTGCCTTCATCGTCTGTCCATCCATACTCAGTAGGGCTTCGCACCACAGGGTTAGCCTGCAGACAGCACTTCCATATTGCTGCCTGATAGTTGGCTCGTTGAACATGCATAAAGGGACAGTCTCTACATGGTGGCAGCTGGCTGGACTCAACCTCTCCCCTTTTGGTGCAGAAGAGCTGGTAACGCAGTTTGTTCACCTCAGCAGTGCTGCTATTAGCAACATACATCCGACAGGTGAACTGCTCAATTTTCTGGAACAGCTCATCACTCACATTCCATGTCTGTCCCAGTTGACTAAAAGTCTCTTGGCAGGAAGTGTGCTTTCTCACTATCTTCAGGGCATTCAGCTTCCCTCGACCAGCGAATGCACTGACAGTGTCGCAGCCTGTGAAGGCATGTAAGCCAATTAGGCTGTCACAGATGCTGTCTCCAAGTGAACTTGCCAGTTTGGTGATGTCGACAAACCGTGTGCGGTTCTGAGTCCCACACTTCTGGTAGATGGGACAGGTGATGTCCTTCTGGAAGCCAAGACAAAGCACCATGACATCAGTGTCCTCAGCTGTGATGATAACTGACTTTGAGCCCGCATTTGCTGCATGCAATGCATGCAGGAGCAGACGGGTGTCAGCTTCTTCATGTGTGGAGTGCAGTTCTGCTGCTTCCTCACACCCATCTTCTGTCAACTTGTAGCAGGTTTCCTCACAGGTCATGTACAACACCTTGCCATGCAGCATAGCTCTGTATCGTGGGAGTTTCCACTCTTCCACCAGAAACTTGATGAGACTGGTCTTGTTGGAGGAACTGCACAGAAATTTTCTCCACTGCTGGACGTGGTGTCCCCCTGCAAGATTCTTGTACTGGAGAGTGATGTCTCCACCCCGGTTCAGTCGTTCAGCATCTTTGATCGAAGTCTGGCGATAGACATCAAAAACAACATCAATCCTCCCACTCTGTGCTCCCTCATGGAGGACCTGGGTCAAGGCTGACTCTGCCACCTGTGCAAAGGTTTTGTTGTTGCCATTCATTTTTTGGACCAGGCTCATCCCATCAATGATGGAAGTAGATAGGATTGGGATGTCTTCTGCAGGAGATACATTCTTTTCAAGCTCTCTGGCAAGTGCAGCCTTGTTTGTTTTTCGTAAGGACCCATCAGCATTTGCCAGTGCCCATGGTAGTGGGCCCAATGGGTAGGCAAGGACATCCTTCAGATTCACCTTCCTGCTTTCAGCCACCAGGATCATGTGACTGAAAAGGTTTCTATCTGCCTTCAGAACCACATCCTGTGCTTTCTTTCCATGAGCTTGTTTTGTGCTGACATTGGAGAATGTTTTCAGACTTTGCTTGGTCATCTTGTCGTGGAATTTCACAGGTGGTGGGTCTGCATCTAACCTTGTTTGCTGGAATGCTTGGTAGGCCTCTTCTCCTTTCTCAAGAGCTCTCAAGAGATCTATGGTCACATCAGGTGGAGCCATGTTGCCAGTGGAGAGGCTAACCAAATCAATCTCATCAGGGGACATAGGATTGAGCCAGTTATTCTCCATAAGGTCCATGAGAGACTGGACATCTGCTTCATCTCTCTTGATCCTTGGACTCTGTAGATCTGGATGAGACCATTTGCACCTGCCTTGACCTGTCAGGTCTCTCAGCTGTCTGAGGTACATGCTTCTATACTCAGCTGTGAGATAATATTTGGTCACAGCTCCTGGCTTCAAGCTGAATCCCTTTGTCCCTCCAGCTGTTTGGGTGTCTTTGTTCACCGTTTCTTCTATAGCTTGGTCAACAGGGATTCGGCCAAAGGGATTGGTGGAGCCCAGTTGGACTGAGAAGCCTCCTTCCATGAATTCTGTGTACACATCTGGGTGTGTGATGGGCAGCTCAGACATCTGGGCGTAGTAGTAGGGGAGGTAGCGTGCATAATTCATCCTGTCATAAGCGAAGCACCATGGGATCATTGCTCGAATGCTAGCCAAGTGTAGCATCCAGTCTCCCTCTCTGGATGCTCGGATGAGCCCCAACAAGATTTCAACCATGTCCAAATAGGACATCCAGAAGTTCGAGAGGCTGCCGTTTTCACCTCTAAGGAACTCACGGTAGACTTCAAATAGATCCATGATGCGTGTACAAGAGCTGTTCTCGAGGACCTCCTTCAAAGCATGTTGTGAGACTTCTTTCCCAAGGCTGTCAGTGGTCTTCAGTGTCTCATTCAGGTGAACCATGTCATCCCTGTGAGTTTCTTCCAACCAGGACAGGAAACCATTCAAGGTCAGTCGCATGAGAGCCTCATACAGGAGCTTGTGTAGTCGCACTGCCCTGTTGTACTTGCGGCCATCCATAACACCAGCAATTGAGCCTTCTGCAATCATGCCAGACTCAATGCAGAGGTCTTTGAGTCCAGCATCTTGGAAATGCTTTCCTATTATTGCCAGCAGTGTGCAGATGGTGTGGAATACCCCAAGCCTAACGATGATATCATGGAACTTGTCATGGTGTTTCCATGTGATCTCGACAGCCTTCGCATACAGGGCTTGGTCAAAGACACAGACAATCTTCCTCAGGCCTAAGCACTGCATGATGCTCAGTGACTGGTTAAGCACCTCGTTGACAGTAGACATTTGTGTCGCTGGAGCATTGATGGTAGGCAGATAGCCTATATTGTCGGGGATGACCGTCATCTCTCCTCGAGTCAGGATGTTGAAGCCTGTCCAGCTGCTGACTGACTGTTCTTCTTGTTGTGACATGCGTGCTAGGACCCAAAGAAGGTTTTTCTCTCTGGCAAGCTTAGTATTGGCTGCAGTATCGGCATCTGACTTTTTGCTTTGTGGTGGCCCTACCCGTTGTCCAGCATTCTAAGTTGGTAGCATTGGTAGGGGTCCATCAATGCTTCTCTTCTTTGTTTTGGGAACAGTGGGCATGGGTTGGACAGGAAGTGGGTTGACTGGCTTTGCTTGCACAGCAATCCCATTGACTCTGTGAGATGTTCCCTCACCACTGACAGTTTCTTCAAGACGGTCGATATTGTCCCAGGCTAAAGTTGTGAATATGCCAGGATGGATGTTAGCTGGAAGGGCAATGCCACTCCCTGATGATGAGAGTTTCTGGAGACACAGGGCAGTGTTGATCTCTTCCATCTGTGAATAGGACACACTGTGACCAAGTCGGTTGAGGATGTTTATCAACTCTACATTTCCTGTCAACGATTTGACACTGAATGGCAGAACAATGTGCTTGGAAGGCTTGGTATTTCCACATGTCACTGCATATACTATGTCATGGCCAAATGACTGCAGAAGGCACTGCACTCTCTGGGATGCATGATCAGGATCATTTGAGCCTGTGAGTAGAGAGTACAGGAAGATAATGAGCGACTCTGGAATGGTAGGACATTCTGCTTCTGGTTTGACTTCAGGCGGCCAGGTTTGAGGAACATCTTGACTTTTAATGTCTGCTCTCAATTTGATGGCTGCTTTGGCTATAACATCTTGTGCACTGACACTTTTCAGGGTCTGCAGCTCCCTTTTGAGAGACTGATTTTCTTTGGCAAGTTCGCTCATGGACAAGTTATCGGGATAGAGGAGGAATTTTCCTTTCTCATCAGGGAATATCTGCAAGGCTCCAGCAAACTCACTCTCCAGGTTTCGCCTTATGTGCTTCTTGGTTGATTCCTTGACTTGGGCAATGCCTTGGGAGTTCATTGAAGCTACCAGTCTAGAAGAGAGATCAGTCATTGTCATCACTTGAGGATTGCCAAAAAGCTCCATCCTGATGAAGAGGCACAGCTCATTGTATGCCTTATTCACAGCAGCTTCATACTGGGCTGCAGCATCATCATCTTCATTGCTGGCAACCTCTCATTTGGAAACCTCTTCTTTGGTGTAAAGTCTATAGCATGACCTGTGGTAGTGCCCTTCAGCTGCTACAAGGTCTCTACTCACAATGGCAAGGATTCTGCTGTCCCTTTTCTTTGTGGCTGCACTCCTGATCTTTGCATCAGCTCGCAGTTCTCGACACTGCACCAGTACTTCTCTCGTATTCTGTCTCTTGGAATATTTGCTGTTTTTCTGACAAAATATGCACTCTGCATCATAAGTCCTAGATGTACTTGGAGCATGTCGGGCTACTCTCTTAGATTGTTTCTCTTCAGCGGAGACACAACTTTTCTTTTCTTTTGCAAGGAGGCCATCAAGAATTTGCTTCATAGTGAAGCACTTTCTGTGGTAGTAGATTGCTGGAATCTGTCCCTCAGGAATGTCTTTTGCCAGTTTCAAAACTGGTGCATGATTTCGTATCTGAGCTGCCCTGAGCAGAGTTCTCCATGAGTCGACACTTTGTAGTGAAACCAGCTTATCTGTATCATCAGAACAGTGGATAATGCACTCCACCCGTGGGCGCTTTGGTATTGGGTAAAAACTTGCTTGTTCACCAGTGGCCATATTCAGTCAGTTTTCACCTGCCACATACAAACAAATACATGTAACTTAGGTGTATGAACACTACTAAGTTTACTTTGCTTCACCAGCGTCATATTACCATTATTTTTCTTACATAGCCACAAATAGATACATTACCTAGTTGCTATGCAACAGCTGTATTTTGTCCACATGAGGCCGCTAAAATCAACACAAGATGAAAGTTCCTCGTAGCCACTTTAACTAATCATATTAACATATACATCAAAAGAAAATGCTAACATTATGGGAAATTAGCTTACAATCTTCTCCAGAGTGAGACAAGAAGATAGATACCAGTTTCCTCTATATGTGTTTAGTAGAAAGCTATCTGGCTGCACGTTAGCCTAGCTTAGCACAATGAATGGAAGTACACAGTACTGGTTATCCTTGGTTGTTGGCCAACTAAGAACTGTCCCAGAGTTTAAGCTAGGCTAATCAGTACCAGGGGTGTTGAAATGCTATATTTGTAAAAATCTGGGCAAATACACAATCGTGAGAGGCACAGAAACAGGTTTCCTGAAAGAAAAATGAAATAGCTGCTCATTTGGAAAGGTTATCATTTATTATTTTACTTCTGTTAGTGTACCAAATAAAATGGCACCAGTGAAGTTGTGTCACCTTGGGTGACATCGATATCTGGTCTGACCCATGGACTAACTGGCTTTGGTCTAGTTAGTTTCTTAGTAATAATGCCCTTCTAATTTAAGGTTCACAATCACCTCACACAATGAAATAGTATGGGTATATTATACATTTCCTGAATCTTTACAGTCCTGTGAGTATTCCAGTTTTTGTTTTGTGTCCCTGATATTCCTAGATGCCACAGGGCTAAAAGAAAGTATATAGTTTAGGCGAACATTGCAGAAAGATGTGTGTTATTGACGGGTTGAAGAGCTCAAGTGACCTCTATATTTGTGAGAAATATCCACAACAGGGCTTGAATGAAAGCTAAGAAGGTCCCCTTTAAAATGATACCAAAGACAATATTATAGAACATTGAAAAATGTCCTGACCATGAGGCTAAACCAGGATATGCACCAGCGTCTAAAATGCAATTTACCTTAGGGGTTGGTTAACTTCATGAGCTGATAACTGTGATACAGCTGCCACTCAGGAATGGTTATCATACCAAAATATCATCTACAGACATGGATCCTTTCAAAAATTATAAGTAAGTTTTGCCACCTTGAGTGTACCGAAATAGGAAATTTTGGGCTCTGGCCCATGGACTAACTAACGTGAGGACTCTGGCCTTGGGCAATTTATACAAAATGTCCTCCAAGGTAGGCATGATGTAGTGAGAGCGCTTTAGGGCTTTGTTCAATGGTTTAGGGTCAATGCATATTCTCAGCTTCTCCGGTTTTTTAACAATCACCATGTTGCTGATCCAATCTGTAGGATCTCTGACAGGCGCAAGGTGGCCGTCAGCCTCGTACTTGTCCAGCTGGGCTTTGACTGCTGCTTTCATTGCGATTGGGACATTGTGAGGGGCACTCTGTACTGCAGCAACACTAGGATCAAGGTCAAAATGGACCTCCCAGGCACGGATTCCACAGGGGAGTTGAACACGTCACTGTATCTGTTGATAAGCTGTTCTTTAGTTAGGGCTCCTGGTTGTGTGTGTTCCATTTTGAGCACATCCTCTGGAATTGTGAAATGCATGAGCCCTAAGCGTTCACAGGTGGAGCCTGACAGAAGAGGATGTTGGCTGGTCCTCACTATTTCGAATGAGAGCTTGTGTGTTTGGCCTCTCACAGTACAGTCAGTCTCAAAGGTGCCCATAGAGCTCAGTGTTTCCCCCGAATACAGCTTCAGTCTGGTGTCACTCGGGCGGAGAGGTGTGTTTGGGGCCAGCCTTTTCTTGTCTTGAGAGCCCATTACATTGCAGGTGGCTCCAGAGTCCAGCTGACATCGTTGTGGCTTGTCGTGGAGTTTTAGAGTCACAAACCACTTCTTTCCTTTGGTGTGCACTGCGCCGATTGACTCAAACATGTACAGATCATCTGCATCATTACTATGCTCTGGGGGTTCTTCTGTGTATTCCACACAGTTTACCTTGCCCTCAGCATGCCCCTTTTTGCTCTTTAAGCACACTTTAGAAAAGTGATTAAGTGTCCCACATGACCTACATTGTTTCCCGAAAGCCGGGCAATGCTCTCTGCCCCTTGAATGCGAGCTGCCACAATATTTGCAATTGCCTGCATCTTCTGCTGTTCTGGGTGGATTGCTCTGTTTCCATTGGTTTTGTCTGGGTTGCCTAGCAACGGCATGCACTGCCTCCGGCTGCGGTGTTGTTGCAAACTCCATTGCTCTCATACGGATGTCAGTTTGCTCTGCTGCGCGACACATGTCAATAGCTGTGACCATGTTCAAATCCTTCTCTCTCAACAGCCTGCGCCTAACGGCCTCGCTTGCAACTCCCAGGACTATCTTATCACGGATCATTTCATCTTTCAACTGTCCATATTCACAGGTTGCTGCCCTCTCTCTCAGTCTCGTCACAAAGGTATCAAACGATTCTCCTTCCTCCTGCTTGCAACTCCCGAAAATGTACCTCTCGTATATTGTGTTTTTTGCTGGCTTGAAGTATTTCCCCAACTCTCTCAGTATGGCGTCAGGATCCCCTTGATCATCTTCTGAGAGGTTCAGATTGTGGCGGTAAATATGCCTGCATTCACTTCCCATCACACGCTTGTATTTTCTTGTCCTTGCCAAGTATGCCCGTGACGAGTACGTAGTCTTCATATTCGGCCCGAAAAATGTCCCAATTGACACTCCAATCGCCTGTGAAGCTCATCGGGGACGTAGGTGGAATATTCACGTTAGCTGCCATTGTATGTGATGCTATCGGCGCCGGTAATGCTAGCGTTAGCTCCTCTGTGACAACGTCTTCAGCAGAAGTACTTTGCTCTGAATCGGAATCCTCCGACATGTGACCTACTCAGGCCTACATGCGAGCTAGTAAAATAAGAAATAAGTTCTCCGACTTCCGGCAGCATGTTTCAGTAGGCTATCTTATAAAGAATGACACACACACGAGTTGCTCAGTGCAGCCAAGTATATTCAAAGTGTCGTAACATGTCCCTGAGCGCGGGTCATGTGTATCTAAGGTAAACTAGTGGATAGCCGATGGCATCGATCTATCTAGACCCGTAACAACTACCAGACGATCTCTGATATGTTCATCCCTCTTGTCCCCAAACTCACAGTGTTCAGACAGCTCATACAATGTCCGGATGAACATCTCCGCTGTCTCTCCTGGCTGCTGGCTACGTTGATAGAAGCACGCCCTCTCATGTATGATGTTACGGCGGGGAATAAAGTAGTCGTCGAACTTTTTCAGTACGATATCATAGTCCACTTTATCATCCTCCGCCGCGAAGTCAAACGAGCTGAATATCTTTTCAGCCTCGCTTCCCATTGCATAAATCAGCGAACTCACTTGAATCTCCCCGTCGTCTTTATCCAGCTTTGTCGCGAGCCTGAAGCGCGAAAACCGTTGTTTCCACTCCTGCCATTCAACGGGGCAGTCAAACTTGAATTCACTCGGCGGATTAAACTTCGGCATGACCGCTTTTGTTCAAATACACAGACTATTCTGACACCATGTAATGTCCGTAGACGCCTTATCTTACTGACATAAGAATAATTCAAGAATGAGCCGACTTCGTAGGTTCTTAACTGTGTAGCTTTTACTAGCGTCCGTTCAACATACAACCTTCATAACATGGGCGTCTAACTTCCTGTATACGTCACACGCACTGCACGTACACCCGTGAGTAGGTCAAGTTAAACAAGTGACAGGACCTTCAAAATAATAACATCTTTCATTCATTACAGCGCCACTCTGGTGCGCGCCCTTGGAAGAAGACAGAGCAAGAGGGTCACTCATGTGTTTTCGTGCCTACTTAACGCAGTCGTTTTGTAATATTACTACGGTCTAGCAAACAAAAGAGGAAGACCAAGATACACCTTGATCGTTGTATAATTCAGTTATCATGTAGATACACGACACCCTTATTTCATTTTTAACATGTGCCTGCACATTGTTTTTAATGACAATACATTGAATTGAATTGAAAGTGCCCCTTCCCCCCCAAACCTCCCTTGCTGAAGCATCTCCCCAACTGAGATGCAAACAAAACTATGAATACAAAAAGGTGTAGAGTAAAACATAATACCTCTTACGCTTTACTTCCTGAGACTTGTGACCACTTACCCAAAATAAACCAAACGTGCATAAATTGATCACTAATAGAGTACATGGAGAACCAACATTAGCCCCTACCCCCCAAAAAACCTGTTAAAGTCAACAGAACGGCTTACATGGCAAAGCTGCAACTGGACTATATGAGCAGCCAAATACTGACATTCAAGAAGGCTTATATCAAAATGTAACAGTAATGATATAAGTAGAAAGCAATAATGTAAGCGAAGTAGTGCATTTCTGCATACTGTAACGTGCATGGATAAGAAGACACGCTGGCCGCTGACTCGCGGGTCTGACCCTTTAGTCGAGCGGTTAGCGATGTCTCCTGCGGTGCGGGCGATACGGGTTCGCTTCCCGGCCGCGGCAGTTCCTGTGGTTGCGTTGTCCCCCGTATTCGCTACAATACTATTGTGGTGGACACGTATTGGGGACAGAATTCAACCCAGGAACTAAGGGTTAAGTCATGGTTGCCCTGGCAGGTTAACGCAGGGTTAAGTTATGGTTGTCCAGCCAGTTTTCTGGGGATTCTTGCCACCTCCGCTCAGTCGAGCTGTGGTTTGGTTGTCTCTCTGATTTACCGTGGATTAAAGAAAGTTGCCTACACGGCTAAAGTGTGAACCTACGGTCTTCTCCGTTCCTTCGGCTCTACACTGGTGACCCCGACGTCGGTTTTCGGATAAGTTTTCTGAAACCACACACATTATGGCTACGAACGCCGTTGCAATGAAACTGCCGGAGTTTTGGGAGTCTTCCGCGGCTACATGGTTCGCGCAGGCTGAGGCACAGTTCGCGCTCAGAGACATAACAGCGGACGAGACCAGGTACTACTACGTAGTGGCAGCGCTGGGGTGCGCTACGGCTTCCAGGATAAGCGGTTTCATAACCAACCCACCGGCCGATGGTAAATACGCCGCACTTAAACATCTCCTCCTTGAAACTTTTGAACTGTCAACAACGGAGAGAGCACGTCGCCTCTTCGCAATTCAGGGCTTGGGAGATGGCAAACCATCGGAGCTAATGAGCAGGATGTTAAACCTACTGGGTCAAGAAAAGCCATGTTTCCTGTTTATGGAGCTGTTTCTGCGCAACATGCCGCCCCACGTCCAGACTGCGCTCGCTAACTCCACCATCACTGATCCCCGTGAGCTGGCAAAGGAGGCTGACCGATTCTTCGTCGCTACACAACGTTCCTCCCATGCCGGGGTGCTGGCTCCTACCTTCACTGGCCCCCCGCCGACATCGCGGGCGTGGCCCGACGGTGGCGCCACAGCGTCAGACCGCTACAAGCCCTCTGGACTCTGTATGTACCACGCTCGATTTGGTGCGAAAGCTAAACGGTGCCGTTTCCCCTGCAACTACAGGCCGACGGGAAACGAGAGGGCCAACACTCAGTAGTGGCCATGAGTGTTGGCGATACGAGCAGGCTACTCTTCATCCTCGACACCATCTCCGGTCGGCGATTTCTTTGTGACACGGGCGCACAGAGAAGCGTGCTCCCTGCTACTGACGTCGACATCATGGGCGGGGAGCGGGGCCCCCAGTTGGCGACGGCTGACGGCAGCCCTATCCACACCTACGGCGTGCGGTCTGTAGAACTGTGTTTTGGTGGACAACGTTTCACGTGGGAGTTCGTCATGGCCAATGTAACGCTTCCCCTCCTCGGAGCTGATTTTTTGTGCGCTTACGGTTTGCTAGTGGACATTCAGAACAGCCGTCTGGTCGATGCCTTAACCTTCTCCTCCTTCGCATGTACGCGGAGGGAAGCGGCCTATGCAGGTCTAGCCAACTCTCTCTCAGAGGCAGACAAGTTCAACCGCCTCCTCGCTGAGTTCCCTGACCTCACCCAGCCTACCTTCTCTGCACCTACCGCTAAGCATGGGGTGGAGCATCACATTGCTACGAAGGGGCCCCCGGTCTACGCCAGAGCCAGGCGTCTCGACCCCGCCAAACTCGCCATTGCCAAGTCTGAGTTTGAGCACCTGGAACGCATGGGGATCATCCGCCGCTCTGACAGCCCGTGGGCGTCCCCACTCCACATCGTCGCTAAGCCTGATGGAGGTTGGCGCCCATGCGGGGACTACCGCCGACTAAATGACGCCACCACGCCCGACCGCTATCCTGTCCCGCATATCCAGGACTTTTCTGCAAACCTGTCTGGCAAATGCGTCTTCTCAAAAGTCGACCTGGTCCGTGGTTATCATCAAGTTCCCGTGCACCCCTCAGACATCCCCAAGACAGCGGTGACTACCCCATTTGGCCTATTTGAATTCCTACGAATGCCATTTGGACTCAAAAACGCGGCCCAGTCCTTTCAGCGGCTGATGGATTCAGTGCTCCGTGGCCTTCCTTTCATCTTTGTCTATTTGGACGACATACTCATCGCCAGCGCCTCCGAGGAAGAACACCTGTCCCATCTTCATGCCCTCTTCACACGCCTCAGCCAGCATGGGCTGATCGTCAACCCGGCGAAGTGCCGGTTCGGGCTGACAGCCATTGATTTCCTCGGGCACCGCATCACTGGGGACGGGGCAGTCCCCCTGCCCTCAAAGGTGGAAGCGGTGGCGGCCTTTCCGCGCCCCCAAACAGCTCGTGCGCTCAGGGAGTTCATCGGGATGGTGACATTCTACCACCGCTTCATTCCCCGAGCCGCCTTTATCATCCGGCCACTGTACGAGGCGCTGAAAGGCATGTCCCCCAACCAGGCGGTCGACTGGACAGCAGAGCGGGACCGTGCGTTCACCGAGACTAAAGCTGCACTCTCCCAGGCTACCCTGCTAGCGCATCCTTCACCTACAGTGCCTATTTCCATAACCACGGATGCATCGGACTATGCTGTTGGTGCGGTTCACGAACAGTGGGTGGGGGGGGCTTGGCAGCCTTTGGCCTTTTTCAGTCGCCAGCTTACACCCCGAGAGCGCAAGTATAGTACTTTTGACAGGGAACTCCTCGGTCTCTGGCTCGCCGTCCGGCATTTCCGTTTCCTGCTAGAGGGCCGCGAGTTTACTGCGTACGTGGACCACAAGCCCCTCACGTTTGCCATGTCCAAGACGGCCGAGCCATGGTCCGCTCGCCAGCAGCGACAACTCTCCTACATTTCGGAATTCACTACCGACATCCAGCACGTCGCTGGTAAGTCTAACCAGGTAGCTGACTGCCTCTCTAGGGCAGTGATTGGAGCGGTCCACCTAGGCCTTGACTATGCACAGATGGCCGCTGACCAGGCCACGGACCCGAGCATCCTCCATCTCCGGGCCTCCGACACGGGGCTCCGCCTGCAGGACGTTCCTTTCAGCGACACAGGTGTCACCCTCCTGTGTGACGTCTCCACAGGACAGCCCAGGCCCATCGTCCCGCACAGCTGGAGACGCCCCGTATTTGAAGCTGTGCACGGCCTCTCTCATCCAGGCGGTAAGCCATCCGTGCGCCTGACCTCTGCTAAGTTTGTGTGGGAGGGACTTAAGAGAGACGTGAAAGCGTGGGCCGACTCGTGTGTTGCCTGTCAGCGGGCTAAGATACACCGCCACATTAAGGCGCCCCTGGAACGCTTCGCAGTGCCGGAGAGACGATTTGACCATGTCCACGTCGACCTGGTTGGTCCCCTACCCCCCTCCCAGGGGTTCACCTACCTCTTCACTGTGGTGGACAGGACTACGCGCTGGCCTGAAGCTGTTCCCCTGGCATCCACGACGTCTGCTGATGTGGCCCGGGCTTTTATTGGGTCGTGGGTCTCACGTTTCGGTACGCCTTCCGACCTTTCATCTGACCGCGGGCCACAGTTTACCTCAGAGCTATGGAATGCTGTGGGTGAGGCTCTGGGCGTCAAGCTTTATCACACTACCGCCTACCACCCTCAGGCGAACGGCCTATGTGAGCGCTTCCACCGGTCCATGAAGGCTGCGCTTCGGGCTACTCTCAAGGACTGCAACTGGGTCGACAAGCTCCCATGGGTCATGCTGGGCCTGCGGACCGCCCCGAAGGAAGACCTACAAGCCTCCTCTGCGGAGCTGGTGTACGGCACGCCGCTGCGAGTCCCAGGCGATTTCATGCCCAATGCAACGCGTCCCTGGTCAGCTGTGGACCAACGAGCCTCCTTGCTGGACGGGGTCAGAGCTTTCACACCCGTCCCTACCGCCCAACACGGCGCGCCGGTGTCCCAGGTGCCCCCAGGTCTGCAGTCAGCGGACTACGTGTTCATCCGTCACGACGCACACCGCCCCCCTCTGCAACCCCCTTATGACGGCCCCTTCCGCGTCCTGGAACGGGGAACTAAGCACCTGGTGGTGGATTTTGGGGGCACGGCCGAGCATGTTTCAGTGGACCGAGTTAAACCCGCACACCTGGACTTGACGCAGCCGTTGGAGTTAGCCCAACCTCCTCGTCGCGGTCGTCCCCCGGCTCCGCCTCCTCCCCCCGTGGAGGCCCGAGCTGCCTCTTCTGCTCCTCAGGCCGACCTCCACAGGCCCGCGTCAATGCCTCCCGGAGACACTCCGGCCCCTGTTATCCGGAGCCGCCGTGGACGGCCTGTCGTCCCCCCGCGCCTGCCTGACTTCGATTACTAGGGCGAATTCTGGGGGGGCTCATGTGGTGGACACGTATTGGGGACAGAATTCAACCCAGGAACTAAGGGTTAAGTCATGGTTGCCCTGGCAGGTTAACGCAGGGTTAAGTTATGGTTGTCCAGCCAGTTTTCTGGGGATTCTTGCCACCTCCGCTCAGTCGAGCTGTGGTTTGGTTGTCTCTCTGATTTACCGTGGATTAAAGAAAGTTGCCTACACGGCTAAAGTGTGAACCTACGGTCTTCTCCGTTCCTTCGGCTCTACACTATCACATTGTAATAGAAAGTCAGCAATAAACTCACCAACATGGATTGGAAATGTACAGAAAGGAGAGAATGTGAGAAAAAAAGATAACTGTTATGAATGAAAGTACACGTGTTTAACTTGACCTACTCACGGGTGTACGTGCAGTGCGTGTGACGTATACAGGAAGTTAGAAACGCATGTTATGAAGGTTGTATGTCGGATGAACGCTAGTAAAAGCTACACAGTTAAGAACCTACGAAGTCGGCTCGTTCTTGAATTATTCTTATGTCAGTTAGACAAGGCGTCTACGGACATTACATGGTGTCAGAATAGTCTGTGTATCTGAACACGAGCGGTCATGCCGAAGTTTAATCCGCCGAGTGAATTCAAGTTTGACTGCCCCGTTGAATGGCCGGAGTGGAAACAACGGTTTTCGCGCTTCAGGCTCGCGACAAAGCTGGATAAAGACGACGGGGAGATTCAAGTGAGTTCGCTGATTTATTCAATGGGAAGCGAGGCTGAAAAGATATTCAGCTCGTTTGACTTCGCGGCGGAGGGTGATAAAGTGGACTATGATATCGTACTGAAAAAGTTCGACGGCTACTTTATTCCCCGCCGTAACATCATCCATGAGAGGGCGTACTTCTATCAACGTAGCCAGCAGCCAGGAGAGACAGCGGAGATGTACATCCGGACATTGTATGAGCTGTCTGAACACTGTGAGTTTGGGGACAAGAGGGATGAACATATCAGAGATCGTCTGGTAGTGGGCATAAAAGACAAAGTGCTCTCCCGTCAGTTCCAGCTCACAGCGGACCTTACTCTGGTGAAAGTCATTGAACAAGTGCGCCAGGCGGAGGCAATAACAAAGCAGCTCAGCCTCCAAGCTAACCAACCAGAGGCCCAGCTGGCTAACGTCAATGTTGTCCGACGGCGGGACGGACGCCAAAACAAAAAGGGCGGACAGCGTCATGGTGGCAGCAGACCTGCAACCAACAAAGTAGTTGAATGCGGGAGGTGCGGCAAGACGCAGCACACCGATGAGCGGAAGTGTCCTGCAATGAACAGTAAGTGCAACAAGTGTCATAAAAAGGGACATTGGGAGCGTGTATGTCACTCTAAAGCGGTGAGAGAAGTCACTGAAGAGGTTAAACAGCTGTACTTTCTGGGAGAAGTTGGCAAAGAGAGCAGTCAGGAAGATTGGACTGTTAGTTTAACAAAAGTGATGTACCATTAACCTTTAAAATTGACACGGGGGCTGACGCTACTGTTATCAACCAAGGGACATTTAAAAAGCTGAAGCCAAACATAAAACTGGGACCTCCTGACACATGCTTCATAAGCCCAGGTGGAAACATCAGCTGCATAGGACAGTTTCAAGCCACAACCAACTACAAGGAGAAACAATACTCCTTTCCAGTGTATGTGATCAAGGGGAGAGGCAGCTGTCTGCTGAGTCGTCCAGAGGCAGTGGAGATGGGTCTAGTGAAGCGGATGAATGAGGTCAGTGGAGTTTTCGGTTCAAGTGGACTGCTGAAAACAGACCCAGTGAAAATAGCTCTGGTGGAGGGTGCCCAGCCATACGCGGTGCATACAGCCAGATGGATACCGCTGCCACTTGTACCACTGGTTAAGAAAGAATTGCAGCGCATGGAAAATGAGGGCATTATTGAAAAAGTGACTCAGCCCACAGAATGGTGCGCCGCTATGGTGCCGGTGCTGAAACCGAACAAGAAAGAGGTTCGCTGCTGCGCTGACCTCAGGAGGCTGAATCTAGCGGTGAAACGTGAGAAATACGTGCTGCCCACTATGGAGGAAATAATGCCAAGGCTCGCAGGGTCAAAGTTCTTCACAACGTTGGATGCAGCAAGTGGGTTTTACCAGATCCCCTTGCATGAAGACAGCAGGGGGCTCACCACTTTCATCACCCCGTTTGGGAGGTATGCTTTCTGCCGCCTTCCATTTGGTATAACGAGTGCTCCAGAGATTTTCCAGAGAAAGATGGCGGAAACTCTGACCGGGCTAGAGGGCACAGAGGTGTACATGGATGACATCCTTATACATGGAGAGACTGAGGAAATCCATGACCGGCGCCTAGCAGAGGCGCTGGGGGTCATTGAAACAGCAGGTCTCAAACTGAACCAAGCGAAATGCAAGTTCCAACAGAAACAAGTCCGCTTCCTTGGTCATATCATCAACGAGGCAGGCATCAGACCTGACCCGGACAAAGTGGCCGGAATAGAGAACTTTCCTCAGCCCCAGAACGTGACGGAACTCAAGAGGTTCCTCGGGATGGTGAACTATTTGGCAAAATACGTCCCAGAGCTATCCACTGTAGGTCAGCCGCTTTATGGACTGCTTAAAGCAACGACAGAGTGGCTGTGGGGACCTGCACAGAACACAGCATTCCAAGACCTTAAAGCAGCACTCGCCACCGCCTCGGTACTCACCTTTTATGACGTCACTAAGGCTACGGTGGTGTCAGCAGATGCCAGCAGCTACGGTCTGGGAGGCGTTCTGCTCCAGCAGCACGGGGAACACTGGAAGCCCGTGGCCTACTGCTCCCAACGGCTGAGTGACGCAGAGACAAGGTACGCACAGATCGAGAAAGAGTGCTTAGCCAGCGTCTGGGCATGTGAAAGGTTCGAGAAGTACTTGTTTGGGCTTGACAATTTCAGACTTGTCACCGATCATAAACCACTAGTGCCTCTCATGAACAGCAAAGACTTGGATAATGTGCCCATTAGGTGCCAGAGACTGTTAATGAGGCTGATGCGTTTCAATGCAGTGGCTGAATATGCACCAGGCAAAACTTTAGCTGTGGCTGATGCACTCTCCAGAGGCCCAGAGCAGCGCTATGGAGATGGTGCTTCTCATGATGATGTTGCAGCGCACATTGATGCCATCGTGTGCCAGGTGCCTGCCACACCTCAAAGGATGCAGGAGATAAAACACAGCACGGATGGGGATCTGCAGCTCCAGACAGTGTTGGGCTTCATCAGACACGGCTGGCCTGAGTATGTCGATAAAGTGCCGGAGACAGTCAGAGACTTTTATCAGGTGAGAGGGGAGTTATCTGAGGTAGATGGTTTAGTCATCAGAGGCAGTCGTATCGTCATTCCCACAGAGATGAGGGAGGTGATCTTAGACAGAATACACGACGGGCACCAGGGGATAGTTAAGTGCAGAGAGAGAGCTAGCCAGTCAGTGTGGTGGCCCAAAATGACAGAGCACATTACAACAAAGATACAGCAATGTCAATTCTGCAGAGAACACAAGAACACACAGAGAAAAGAGCCTTTAATGTCAAGTGAGCTCCCATCCAGACCATGGCAGAAAGTTGGCATAGACCTGTGTGAGTACAAAAAGCAAAACTACTTGATAGTGTCTGACTATTATTCCAGGTTTTTGGAGATCCTAAATCTACCAACAACTACTAGCAGTCAGGTTGTAGCTAGGCTGAAGGCTACATTTGCACGTTTTGGTATCCCTGAAATTGTAGTTAGCGATAATGGGCCACAGCTAGTTTCAGAAGAGGTGAGGAGGTTCAGTGAAGATTACGGTTTCATCCATGTGACTTCAAGCCCACACTACCCCCAGAGTAATGGACAGGCAGAGAGGGCTGCTCAGATAGCCAAAAGCATATTAAGGCAGGAAGACCCTCTCCTCGCCCTGTTGACATACAGAGCTACACCCTCTTCTTCCACTGGAGCCAGTCCAGCGGAATTGCTCATGGGTAGGAGACTCAGAACCACCTTACCCACATTGCAGCATAACCTGAAACCGGCCTGGCCTAAAGAGGAACTGATCAAAACCGCTGACGCCGCAGCCAAATCGAGGCAGGCTTTCTACTACAACCGCAGGAACGGCGTGCGGACACTGCGCCCACTGAACTCGGGTGACGCAGTACTCACCAAACTTGATGGACAGAAAACATGGACAATGCCAGCAGTTGTTCACAGTCAGAGCTCCACTCCCAGATCCTACATAGTGGAGACAGCTCAAGGTGAACATTACAGAAGGAACAGGCGCCACCTGTTGGCCACACCCAAAACACTCACCTTTGTCAGCAGGGATCCTGACCATGTCACTCCAGGGGAGAATGGAAACATGGATGAGTCCCGAGCAGCAGAAATGCCAACTTCCACACCATATGTTACTCGCTCTGGCAGGGTGAGCAAGCCAGCAATCCGGCTGGATTTGTGAGGCGTATGGACTTGTGTACTGTGGGAGATTTTTTATTTTTTTTTGCGAAAAGGGGGGTGATATACAGGTTAAAATTGTTGGCAGTAAATGTTCAGAGAAATGTTTAGAAAATAATCTTAGAGGGGGAGATGTAATGAATGAAAGGTCACGTGTTTAACTTGACCTACTCACGGGTGTACGTGCAGTGCGTGTGACGTATACAGGAAGTTAGAAACGCATGTTATGAAGGTTGTATGTCGGATGAACGCTAGTAAAAGCTACACAGTTAAGAACCTACGAAGTCGGCTCGTTCTTGAATTATTCTTATGTCAGTTAGACAAGTCGTCTACGGACATTACAATAACCTTCAAGTATCAACGAAAAAACAGAAAAAAAACATCTTTCAGATATCAACGAACCCAGCAAAGCTAGCTTCACAGGCCAACCGGCTTGCTAACTAGCCCACTACCAAGATCAGCTAACCAGCCACTTGCTCAACGCCATGCTGTGTAACAGTCGTTTTTGTTTTTGTTTTTGTTTTTAACGAAGTTGGCCGCAAGAGCCGGGTCCTCGAATCTGTGTGTGTAGCCGTCCGAAAGAGTCAACCGCAGGGTAGATGAGGCCATATTTCGCGCCCGGGCAGGCACGTAGCTGGAGCTTCACATCTTGAAGCCAGCCCGCTTCTTAGCCACAGCCGTGGTGTAGTCCGCTATATCGAAACTGTCCTACCCTTGTAAAGAAGAGGGGATGCTTCACCAGATCTCTTCAGTGTGTCATTGCAAACATTAAAGAAAAAAAAGCACCCTGATAACAAATGTTTCGCGGAGGTTCTCCATCCCGGGGTCGGCTCACTGATCTAAAAAAAAAAAAAGACTGGATCGAGCAACTCGCGATATGAAGTGAAGCCGGCATGGGCGACTTGGCGGCCATCTTAGGTAGACCAAAAAGCGATCAAATTGCATTAGAATTGCCAGCTAAAATGTTGAGTTGCGGCGCATGCCAGTGCTCTAACCGCACAGGGTCGAAAAAAAGTGGTGTGATGAGAACTACTGTGCCCAGCATGCTGTGTACGTAAGAGGAGGGGCACGCAACAATATGTTTTAGCGCGGTTCTGTACTGGGGCATTCTGGGATTGTTCTAATCTGTACTGGAAGCAGATGGCTGAATAAAGCACGGTATTAATCGTGACTCCCTTGCCTGTCATATATGCACACGACATGGTGTCAGAAGATCTTCGAATCCACTTACCTCAATAATGGGGAACGGAGTTGGTCCGGTGAAACGAGGAATGGCAAAATTTAATCCCCCCGAGGCATTTGATTTCACGCAGCCGGCGGCATGGCCGATTTGGATTCAGAGGTTTTCCCGGTTTCGTCTAGCAACCAAGCTAAATGCGGAGGACGGTGAGATCCAAGTCAATTCCTTCATATACGCAATGGGGAAAGATGCAGGAGCTATTTTTAATTCATATACGTTCGAAGAGGCTTCTCACGCTAACGATTATTGACAGGATGGTCAGTAAACTCAACGAGCATTTCGTACCACGGAGAAATGTAATCCACGAACGTGCATGTTTTCACCAGCGCTCGCAGAGAGCTGGAGAGACTGTCGAGGTCTTGGTGAAGAGTTTATATGAGTTGGCAGAACAATGCGAGTTCGGGGCATTAAAGGAAGTGCATATTCGTGATAGAGTTGTGATCGGAGTTGCTGACCGAGACGTGTCACAGAAGTTGCAGATGGAGGCTGAGCTCACGCTAGGAAAAGCGGTGCAAATGGCCCCCCGTCAGTTCGAACTGGTTAAACAGCAAAATGCGGAAGGAATTACAGCTGAACTGAATGCAGTTAGCAAAGCACAGGGCGCCAATGCCAACCGCGACCGCAGTAACGCTAGCAACCACTACAATAAGGGCGACGGAAACGCACAGCGGCCCAAAACAGCCTGCCCCCGATGTAATCGCGCGCACGGGCAGCAGCAGGAATGCCCTGCACGCAACAGGCGTTGCAGGAAATGCGACAAGCTGGGGCATTTTGCTGCCGTATGCAAAACCAGAGACGTGAGGGAGGTTGTTTACCAGGATGATGCGTATGAGGGCGAAGCGGAAAGTGAAAGCCGCCCCTACTTCCTCGGTTGCATTGAGGGGATGGATTTTGAGGAAAAGTGGCAAGTGGAGTTACCGATCTGCGGCAAGTTGGTTAATTTTAAAATCGATACAGGGGCGGACATCACTACCATGTCACAGACTGCATATAGGTCACTGCCTGAACGGCCACAGCTGGTTAAAACATCAATCGACCTGAGAAGCCCAGGGGGAGCACTGCAGTGTGCGGGGAAATTTGTGGCGTGCATGGAGAGACGGGGGAAGATGCACAAAATTGGGATTTTTGTGATAAAAGGGCCAAATGCCAACAATCTATTGAGTCGCAGAGCTGCATGTGAAATGGGCCTAGTTTTTAGAACAGATCAGGTTAGCGAAGATGTTTTTGGGGACATTGAATTGCTTAATTGTGAACCTGTCATGATTGAGCTTAAGCCCAATATACAGCCTTATGCCCTCAGCACGCCACGCAGGGTCCCTTTCCCTCTCATGCCAAAGGTGGATGACGAGCTGCAACGCATGCAGTCCATGGGGATCATCACAGAAGTGACCGAGCCCACAGAGTGGTGTGCACCCATGGTGCCCGTAGTCAAAAAGAAGGCTGTTAAGCGCGAGCGGTTTATGCTTCCCACGCTGGAGGACATTATGCCCAAGTTAGCAGGGGCAGGGGTTTTCAGAACGCTAGACGCATCGTCTGGCTTCTGGCAAATTCCGCTAGATCCCAGATGTGTAAAACTAACCACTTTCATTACTCCCAGAGGCCGGTTCTGTTTCCAGCGGCTCCCGTTCGGCATCACATCGGCACCGGAGATCTTCCAGAGGGAAATGTGCATTCTGCTGAGAGACCACAAGGGCACGGTCGTCGTCATGGATGACATAGTCGTGTACAGCAAGGACCAGGGCAAGCACGATAGAAACTTGGAGGAGGTACTGCAGACAATCAAAACATCGGGGCTGAAGCTCAACTGGGAGAAATGCCGCTTCAGCAGGAGTGAGTTGCAATATTTCGGGCACATCATCAGCAAAGACGGCATCAAACCAGATCCAGGCAAGGTGAAGGCCATCTCAGACATGCAGAGCCCCGAGAATGTTCCGCAGGTGAGACAGTGGCTGGGTATGGTAGATTATCTGGGGAGGTTTCTACCCGAACTGTCATCTGTGCTACACCCGGTGAGTGAGCTGCTGAAGAAAGACGCAGAGTGGCAGTGGGGGGAGCCCCAACAGCAAGCCTTCACCAAGGTAAAAGCAATGTTGTCTTCCACTCCTGCCCTGGCATACTATGATGTAGCAAGGCCCACCATTGTGAGCGCGGACCCTAGTAGTTACGGGCTGGGGGCAGCACTGTTGCAGGTTCAGGGGGACAAAGTTCAGCCTGTTGCCCTCTGCTCCAGAACTCTCACAGATGCAGAGAAGAGATACTCTCAGTTAGAGAAGGAATGCCTTGCAGGGGTGTTGGCCTGTGAGCGGTTTTCCCGTTATCTGTTAGGCTTAGCTGAGTTTAGCTTACAGACAGACCACAAGCCCCTGGCCCCCCTCATTAATGCATATGATCTGGACAAAGTGCCGCCGAGATGCCAGCGGCTTCTAATTCGTCTAATGCGTTTTAACCCCAGAGCAGTGTATGCCGGGTTCACAGCTGGTGGTGGCCAACGCCCTTTCCAGGAACCCACTCCAGGACGGCAGCGGGGCAGACACAGACGGGGATATGCGTGCATACGTCGAAGCTGTGATTGAAACCAAACCGGTGTCGAGCACGAAGCTGGACATGTTAAAGCAGGCCACGCGTCAGGACGACACAATGCAGAGGGTGATCGGGTACACCAGAGAGGGATGGCCGAGGCACATGCCCTTTTATCTGCATGGCTACCATGCTGCGAGGGCATCGCTGTCCAAGGCAGACGGGCTGCTCCTGTACCAAGACAGGATTGTAATTCCCCCCGCATATCAGGAAGACATCCTGCACAGGATTCATGAAGGGCACCAAGGCCTTACAAAGTGTCGTGAAAGAGCCAAGATGTCTGTCTGGTGGCCCAGCATCGGATCGGACATTTACCGGAAAGTTACACAGTGCACATTCTGCCAAATCAATAAGCCCTCACAGTACAAAGAGCCCCTACGTACAACACCACTACCGCCCGGCCCATGGCACAAGATTGGGGCAGACCTTTGCGAGCAGGATGGAAAAAACTACCTGGTGGTGGTTGATTATTATTCCAGGGACATTGAGATCGCCCAGCTACGGACCACCTCCAGTCTACAGGTGATTGAGCAGCTGACAGGTATGTTCGCACGATGGGGCGTCCCTGGGGAACTCATTAGTGACAATGCCATACAGTTTACGACAGCCGAATTTAGGCAGTTTTGTAGGAACTATGATTTCCGCCACGCAACCAGCAGCCCCCACTTCCCCCAGGCAAAAAGAATTTTGCGGCAGCCTGACCCACACCTAGCGCTGATGTGCTACCGCGCCACACCGATTTCTGCCACAGGTGCGAGCCCCGCACAGCTCATGACCGGCCGCCAGATCCGGACCACCATGCCGGTGCTGGAGAGGAAACTCCAGCCACAGCTCTTCGACCACAAGGAGGTGGAGAAGAATGACAGAAGGGCAAAAGAGGCTTATAAATTTTTCTTCGACAGGAGACACTGCACGTGCCCTAACCGAACTGCACTCAGGTGAGCGGGTACGAGTCAAACTAGACAGGCAGAAGGGGTGGAACATGCCCGCAGTCGTGGTGAATCCCTCAGGTGAGCCACGCTCCTACACGGTGCGTACGGAAGACGGGGCTGTCTTCAGACGGAACCACAGGCACCTGCAATCCGTGCCTGCCCCTGCAACTGTTGCAACCCAACCGGCCAGAGACAGCAATGACTTGCAGCAGGAACAACTCAGCCCACCGGTCGCCACCTCATCGGGCACTCCCACGGAGCTGAACGTGCCAGCAAGGCCCTCTGGGTTCACCATCACCTCCAGTGGCAGAGTTGTAAAACCCCCAAAGCGGTATGATGTTTAGATACTGAGTGAGAAATGGGGCAGAATAATCCCCACACTCAGTCGAAGGGCTGGGCAGTCTACCCCACCCTTCAGGTTAATTTTTTAATTTTTGAAATGCATGTCTTCATTGTTAAGTGGTTATGCTGTTAATTAGGAAATTGCTAATATGGTATTGCTGTTGCTATATTTTCTAATCTAGCAATGTTATTGTTTCCATTGGAACATACATGTTCTTTAAAAGGAGGGAGATGTGATGAGAACTACTGTGCCCAGCATGCTGTGTACGTAAGAGGAGGGGCACGCAACAATATGTTTTAGCGCGGTTCTGTACTGGGGCATTCTGGGATTGTTCTACTCTGTACTGGAAGCAGATGGCTGAATAAAGCACGGTATTAATCGCGACTCCCTTGCCTGTCGTATATGCACATGACAAGTGGCAATTCAGATAATATAACATTTCTCAAGTAAGTACCCTTTTTTTATTTGACTCTTGCATTTAAGATGCCATAGCAACTGCTGTTTCAAGATGCCTTGATTTGTCAAAAAAAAATTCCCGAGCTGGCTTCTCAGACGAGTGCGTGAAAGAATGACACAGAGCGTGCCGCTCGCAAGGGAGAGAGCGGTGCGTCCTGGCTTCATCAGGCCGTTGCTCGCCATCGCTGCAACACACTAGCTCGCTACCTAAGTAAATGACAGTATACTAGGCTACTTTACGATCACCTATATGTGCAAGCAAGACTATTAAACTTTCCAATGAGTCTGTTGTTTGTAAACAACAGAGTCTCATATTCTCATGTTCTGCAATCAAGATCTTACATTTACATTTAGAAGTTTTGTCAGCTGTTTTCGCAGCTTCTTGCCAGCTAGCTTTGAAGTGCATTCTTTGCCAAGATGATGCAGTCGTATCTTGCAATAATTACAAGATTACTTTTATAAGATTAAAAACATGATTATCCGTGACAGCAGTGTCGAACATGTGAGGAGCCAGCTCGGGAGTTTTTTTTGACAAATCAAGGCATCTTAAATCAGCTGTTGCTATGGCATCTTGAATGCAAGAGTCAAATAAAAAAGGTTACTTACTTGTGAAATGTTATATTATCGGAATTGCCACTTTTTTTTCGACCCCGTGCGGTTAGAGCACTTGTATGTGCCGTAACTCTGCATTTTAGCTGACAAATCTAATACAATTTGCTCGCTTTTTGGTCTACCTAAGATGGCGCCGATCAAGTTCAATTGGCCTTCATAAATTGGTGGCACAGAATTATGGGTTGCGCGATCCAGTCTTTTTTTTTAGATGAGTGGGTCGGCTACGCAGAGTGCGGTGGGCCCGGTAAAGTAGCGGCTTCTCATCCAGGCCGAGCAGCTCCTGAAGCAGCTGGGGTACAAACTCCGTCGGTCATGGGCCCTCTGCTCCCTCCGGTACTCCCAGAAGACGAATGTTGTTCCTCCTCATTCTGCTTTCCAGGTCGTCACATCTGTTGTCCAGGTATGCCACCCTGGTCGTTAATGAACCAACATTAGCCTCTAGCTCGCTAATATGTGTGCTGTGATCCGTAGCTCCGCGCTCCAGCTCCGATAGGGCTACTCCGTGTGCATCGAGCTTATTCTGCAAATTCTCAATAGATTTTTTTTGAGCTCGTCTTTAATCAGTGACATTCCTGATCTAATATTGGTGGAGAGAGAGTCTATTTTACCGAAAATGTCGGATTTGAGAGAGCCCATCATGGATTGTAACAACGCCACAGTCACTGTTCCCGTGGGGTCCACATTAGCTGCAGCATCCGGTGGCGAGGATGGGTCAGGAGAGGGTACAGGCTTATTGCGGCCTACTCTTGTATACTCCGTTTTTGGCCTAGTAGACGTCATCGTAGAATTAAACTGCTCAAATCTGACTGGAATTGCAAGGTCTCGCCGGACGTCCAACCAAATGAAAACGAATTGAGGGGGCAGTCCGTGAACCGCCGCAGTCAGGACGCGAACCCAGATCTCCCGCACCACAGACGACATCGTTAACCAGTTGACTAAAGGGTCTGAAACCGTTACCTAAGGGCTAGCGAGTCTATTTATCCGTGCACGTTACACTACCCCCTCCCCCTTCTTCGGGAAGCGCGTCCCCGCGTTTCAGCATATCATCTCCCTCACATCTCCCGGTTTCACCATCCCACTTCTGACACCAATGTAGCGAATTCGGGGTGGCAGCCGGGAACTGCCGCAACCAGCAGTTCCCGTGTCTCCCGCACCACGGGCGACTACGTTAGCCTTTCAACTAAAGGGTCCGACCCGTTAGCCAAGGGCTAGCAAGTCTATCTGTGCACGTTACAATATGTAAGATATTGCATGGTTAAATAAAAAATTCGGTCACTGACTCAGGAGCGATAAGGAGACGCGTCCTTGGCTTTCGCTGGCAACTTCCATTTGGTCCCCCCCCCCTTTTCCTCCCCCGTTGTATCCGGCTAATTACCCCACTCTTCAGAGCTGCCCCGGTCGTTGCTCCACCCCCTCTGCCAATCCGGGGAGGGTTGCAGACTACCACATGCCTCCTCCGATACAAGTGGAGTCGCAAACCCCTTCTTTTCACCTGACAGTGAGGAGTTTCGCCAGGGGGACGTAGCACGTGGGAAGATCACGCTATTCCCCCCCCCCCCCGAACAGGCGCTCCGGCCGACCACGGGAGGCACTAATGCAGCGACCAGGACACATACCCACATCTGGCTTCCCACCCCCAGACACGGCCCCGACCAAGATGGAGGTAACATGGGGATTGGAACCGGTGATCCCCGTGTTGGTAGGCAACGGAATAGACCGCTATAATACCTTGAGGCCCCCAAATACATTTGTTTATGAACAGTAGGTCCAGAAGCCTCTCAAGGCGCTGACCTATGGCCTTGAGCTGACGTAATTCAGGTGTGTATCAGGGAGCAATATGGGCAAATGAGACAACCCGTGTTTTCTGGGGGGATAAAGTATCAAGTGTAGAAGATAAAACATTGTAGTAGTCCATAAGATCAGGGAGTGAGGAGGTAGGAGCAGGAATGAGGTTCAATGTAATTAAACTGCTTAGATCATCTGGATTAACCTATTTTAATGTTGCGGTATGACGTGGTACAATGCATCCTTGATTTACTGAGCAGTAGGTTGGTGTTGAATAACACAACTTTATGGTCAGAGATGGGTAGTGCAGCGGAGGTGATGTTATATAGTGCGATGCCGGAACAGCAAACTAAGTCAAGGATATGGCCCTTAGTGTGGGTTGTAAAGTTGACATATTGTGTTGGATCAAAGCAATCTAACATTGCTTTAAAATCTTTAGTGAACATATTGTCAGTGTTATCAAAATGAACATTTAAATCCCCCATTAGGATTATATTCAGAGACATTGCACTAAGGGTCGTTAAAACTGTCGGGAGTTCAGTGATAAAACATATTCAATGCCTTAGGCGGTCTGTACAGTGCAGCACTAATGATGGTTTAGGTCCATAGAGCTTAACAGCCAGCAGTTCAAAGGAAAATTGATCAGGTAGAGAGGGTGGCGTTAGTTTTATGCTATCGCAATAGATCAACATAAGGCTGCCTCCTCTGCCTGAAGGCCAAGGTTTACATATGTAAACAGATTCTGGTGGAGCTGCTGAATTTAGCTGTAGAAAGACATTCTGTGACTGCCAGGTTTGCGCAAGACATACATAGTTTGTGCTCTGTGATGAAATCATTGACCAGAGGGGCTTTGTTGGTGATAGATTGGATATTAGATATTGCAGAGAACAAACTCATGAGAGCTGATTTAACTAGCAGAGTTAGTACACTGAGGTCTGAAAACCCCTGCCCCTGCTAACTTGGGCATAATGTCCTCCAGCGTGGGAAGCATAAACCGCTCGCGCTTAACAGCCTGGTTTAACCGCTTAAGGTCCGCACAGATCATAACATATCGTGGGGATGAGAGGCCCGGTGCCTAACAATAGTCTGTATTGGGATAACTCCCGGTGAGAGGGTTAGTGACAGATGAGGCCAGTGGGGGGAGCTAGCAGGCAAAACAGTACTGTGGGGTGCTACCATAGGTGGAAACAGGTTTTTTGTTTTTGTTTTTTTGTCGTCGCCCCCCCCCCCAATTGTATCTGGCCAATTATCCCGCTCTTTTTGAGCCGTCCTAGTCGCTGCTCCACCCACTCTCTGCCGATCCGGGGGGCGCCCCGACCGACCAGAGGAGGTGCTCGTGCAGCGACCAGGGCAAATGCCCACATCCGACTTCCCACCCGCAGACACAGCCAATTGTATCTGTAGGGAGTGTGAGACGGTGACACAAGTGTTACATAAATTTCGAGAGAATATTTTGTACTGTGATGCGATAAAAAAAAAGAAGTAACACTTGTGTCACTATCTCACACTGGACCAGACCTAGGCTGTTAAGGAGTGGTTAAGCAACAAAATAGCAGACTAGAGACTAGGGCTACAAAATGAAAAAGCTGTCAATTTAATGACAAAATAGTGTAAATTCACTTGAAACATGAAAACTATTCACAGCTGTGTGTCACACATTCATACATTTGGATATACTGAAATCCCTGGTTTGAATCCCTTTTTAGTTGCAATTATGTTGTTTTAGGTTCAGGTTTCTAATTAGTTTAGTCAATTATCGACTTTATATTTTCGAATTAAGATGATATCGGTCTATATTTTTCCTAGGATAATAGTCTATGTTATATAATAGTCTATTTTATCAAGCTAATAGTCTATTTTATCAAGCTAGACCTATTTTGTGTCAGTTATTTTATCCTTTGAGTTAACTCGTTTTAGTTTCAGGTAAATCAGGTAAATCTATACACTGTGGTGACCCACATCTATATAACTAGAGACATTCACCTAAGAGAGAATGCACTTCCGCTTCCGGTCCAGAGAGTTCAGTGTCGTTGTCGAATATATGACATGTAAAGTTGGAGCTAGTAAACTACCTCGACTACGTCTACTCTCACGTCTCCTGTCTCGTTGTTTTCTAACTCCACATTGGTGACCCCGACGTGATCGAACAACTAATACGAGTATGTTTGACAACGACGACGCCGGTGCTAACAACATGGCTATTGCTAACGCTAGCATTTACACCGCTACTGTGAAGCTACCCGACTTTTGGCAGCATAATCCACGGCCGTGGTTTCAACATGTGGAAGCCCAGTTCCAGCTGAGAGGGATAACGCAGGATGCAACGCAGTACTTCCACGTAGTGGCGGCGTTAGACGCATCGACAACGGCGCGAGCAATGACACTGTTGGAAGCTCCGCCAGCTGCTGGCAAGTACGATGCTATAAAGACATTCCTCCTGAAACTATTTGAACTGTCGGAGCTGGAGAAGGCAGACCGTTTACTGTCCCCGAATGGCCTCGGCGACGGCAAACCGTCTGATTTAATGGAAAAAATGCTGTCTGTGCTGGGATCGGCTGATCCGGCCTTTCTTTTCACACACATTTTTCTGAGGCAGCTCCCCGCACCTGTACGCACAGCACTGGCCAGTTCTCCTCTCGCCGCCTCCAAGGACTACCGTTCTCTGGCTGCTGAAGCAGACAGGGTTTTCCTGGCCAACCGGCAACAGTTTGTGCATGCCCTGCTACCCCACCAGACCGCCCCACCACCACCTGTGTACGACTATATGGACACCGCGGCTGCGGTGACAGCCCGCCGCCAACCTGACGACGGGCTCTGTTATTACCATGCCAGGTTTGGGGCAAAAGCAAAACGGTGTCGCAAACCCTGCAGTTACAGGGTTCAGGGAAACGCCAAGGCCGGCGCTTGTTAACGGCTATGGGCGCCGGCCGTGACTGCAAGCTGTTGTTCATCAGAGACTCCTTGTCGGGCCGGCGGCTGCTGGTTGACTCTGGCGCTCAACGCAGCATACTACCAGCACAAGCTGTGGACACGATGACCGACAGTCACGGCCCCCAGATGGACGCCGCCAACGGCACGTCCATTCGGACGTACGGTATCAGACATGTGGACGTGTGTTTTGGCGGCCGACGTTTCGGCTGGGACTTTGTGATGGCTGCTGTATCCACCCCGCTCCTAGGTGCGGATTTCCTCTGTGCTTTCAACCTGCTGGTGGATGTTAAAAACTGTCGCGTGATTGATGCCGTCTCTTTTGCGTCATACCCCTGCACGCTTGGGGGCGCTGGAGCGCTGTGCCTCGCTAACACACTCTCCACCGGGGATCCATACCAACGCCTGCTCGCAAATTTCCCCGAGCTGACCACACCCACCTTCTCCTCGGCGGTGGCCAAGCACGGCGTGGAACATCATATCACCACAGTGGGGCCCCCAGTTTACGCCCGGGCCCGACGCCTTGACTCGGCCAAGCTCGCAATAGCCAGGGAGGAGTTTTCGACTATGGAGCGCCTCGGTATTGTCCGCCGTTCTGACAGCCCGTGGGCTTCCCCTCTTCACATGGTTACTAAGGCCAACGGGGGTTGGCGCCCGTGCGGGGACTACCGTCGCCTAAACAATGCCACGACCCCCGACCGGTACCCCATACCGCACATACAAGATTTCTCTACCCACCTGGCGGGCGCTGCCATCTATTCCAAAATCGACTTAGTGCGGGGGTATCACCAAGTGCCGGTCCACCCACTGGATGTCCCAAAAACGGCTGTCATCACACCCTTTGGGCTCTTTGAGTTTTTACGTATGCCTTTCGGCCTTAAAGGGGCGGCGCAGACGTTTCAGCGCCTTATGGATTCTGTGCTCCGTGACATGCCATTTTTGTTTGTGTACTTAGACGACATCCTCGTGGCCAGCGCGTCGGCGGAGGAACACATGACGCACCTCAGACAGCTGTTTGACAGGCTCAGCGAACACGGCCTCATCATCAACCCAGCTAAGTGTCAGTTCGGGGAGTCGTCCATCACCTTCCTCGGGCACCACATCACTCCACAGGGGGCCGTTCCCCTCCCTGCCAGGGTTGAGGCTGTCACCATGTTCCCCCGCCCCCGCACTGTACAGTCGCTGCAGGAATTCCTGGGCATGGTGAACTTTTATAACCGTTTCCTGCCCCGTGCCGCCCACATCATGCGTCCCCTGTATGAGGCCCTGCGGGGTAAGAAGTCTAAGGACGAGCTGGACTGGTCTTCGGGGATGGACGAGGCTTTTGTGGCCGCCAAGACCGCGCTGGCCAACGCTGCGCTGCTAGCTCACCCGTCGCCTGCCGCCCCCATAGCCCTTACAACGGATGCCTCCGACTACGCCGTGGGGGCCGTGTGTGAGCAGTGGGTGGGGGGGGGGCTGGCAGCCGTTGGCGTTCTTCAGTAAACAACTCCGTGAGAGCGAGCGCAAATACAGCACCTTTGATAGGGAACTACTGGGTCTCTTCCTCGCAACCAGACACTTTAGGTTCCTATTGGAGGGCCGACAGTTCACCGCTTTCGTGGACCACAAACCGCTGACGTTCTGTATGGCCAAAACCTCAGAACCGTGGTCTGGGCGTCAGCAGCGTCATCTCGCGGCGGTTTCCGAGTTTACCACGGACATACAACACGTGTCGGGCAAGGATAACTCCGTCGCCGACTGCCTTTCACGGGCGGTTGTTAACGCCGTTCACTTGGGACTCGACTACGCCGCTATGGCAGCGGACCAAGCCAAGGACGCGACCGTTCAAGACTACCGGTCGACCCCTACGGCGCTACGGCTGGAGGACGTGACGTTCGACGCGGCCACCACCACCCTCCTCTGTGACATCTCCACCGGTCAACCGCGCCCCCTGGTGCCTACTTCCTGGCGGCGCCGAGTTTTCGACACCGTCCACGGCCTTTCCCACCCGGGAGTGAAGGCCTCGACCAAATTGGTGAGCGTCAAGTTTGTTTGGCCTGGGCTCCGTAAGGATGTTAGAGCCTGGGCCGGCTCTTGTGTGGCGTGCCAACGCGCCAAGGTGCACCGCCATACCAAGGCCCCTTTGGCGCCGTTTGTGGTTCCAGAGAGGCGGTTTGACCACGTCAATGTTGACCTGGTGGGTCCCCTGCCCCCCTCCCGTGGTTATACGTTCCTCCTCACTATTGTGGACAGGGCCACCAGGTGGCCAGAGGCTATTCCCTTGTCCTCCACGACGGCAGCAGAGGTAGCACGGGCGTTCATCGGCTGCTGGGTGGCCCGTTTCGGCACGCCTGGTGACATCACGAGCGACCGGGGCTCCCAGTTTACCTCGGAGCTCTGGACGGCGGTCGCTGAGCACCTGGGGATGAAGATCCACCGCACTACGGCGTACAACCCGCAGAGCAACGGACTTTGTGAGCGGTTCCATCGGGACATGAAAGCCGCTCTGCGGGCAAGCCTCACTGGCTGCGACTGGATGGACCGGCTCCCATGGGTCATGCTCGGCCTGCGTTCGGCCCCGAAGGAAGACCTCCAGACCTCCTCCGCTGAGCTGGTGTATGGCCAGCCCCTTCGAGTTCCGGGGGAGTTACTTCCGGATGCTACGACTCCCTGGTCGGCCGCCTCTCACCTCAGTGCGTCCCGGAGCGCTGCCGGTGCCTTCGCTCCCGTTCCGATGTCTCAACACTGCCTCCCCCGGTCCTACGTCCCCAAGGATCTGCCATCGGCGAGGTACGTCTTCATTAGGCACGACAGCCATCGGTCCCCGCTGCAGCCCCCATACGACGGGCCCTTCCGCGTCCTGGAGGCGGGGGATAAGAACTTTGTGGTGGACATGGGGGGCAGGCCGGAGCGGGTCGCTATAGACCGTCTCAAGCCTGCTCACTTGGACATTGGGGAGCCAATGCAATTGGCCCTACCCCCGCGGCGGGGACGCCCTCCTAGGTCGGCCCCGGCACCTGCCTCTGTTCCTGCTTCGGCCCCGCCTATGGCCCGGGTTTCGGCCCCATCTGTTTCCCCTCCTGTGAAGCGCAGCCGTTATGGCCGCAGGGTCCACCCCCCGACTCGTCACTTGTTTTCCCCGTGACTTTGCACTATGTCATTGACTGTTCTGTTGTAGAGTCTATTTTTATGTTCATGAGTTGCGCTTTTGCTGTTTTGCATTGTTTTGTGTAGGTGAATTCTGGGGGGGCCTGTGTGGTGACCCACATCTATATAACTAGAGACATTCACCTAAGAGAGAATGCACTTCCGCTTCCGGTCCAGAGTTCAGTGTCGTTGTCGAATATATGACATGTAAAGTTGGAGCTAGTAAACTACCTCGACTACGTCTACTCTCACGTCTCCTGTCTCGTTGTTTTCTAACTCCACAACACTCTAAAATCCCTTTTTCAAGTAAGTTGACTCTTTGAGATTAATTCTTGCAGGAAAACCCATTCAAATTCAACAATCAACTCAAAACATCAATATATAACATTAACATCGAGGGAATATTGTAACGTGCACGGATAAGTAGACACATTAGCCCTTAGCTAACGGGTCCGACTGGTTAATGTCGTCGCCCACGGTGCAGAAAATCCGAGTTCGCGTCCCGGCTGTGACGGTCCGGCCGGGCTGCCCCCCCGAACTCGCTGCATTGGTGTCAGAACTGGGATGGTGAGACCGTGAGGTCGTCGGAAGCATGTGTGCCCAGAGGCGTGAGGTAGCCTCAAGTTCGCGCCCCGGCAGTGACGGTCCGTCTGGGGACGCCCTTCTTGAAGGAAGGGCGCAATGTAACGATCACGGATGAATATACTCGATAGCCCTTGGCTAACGGGTTGGACCCTTTAGTCGACTGGTTAACGTTGTCGCCCGCGGGGCGGAAAATCCGAGTTCACGTGACGGTCCGGCCGGGCTGCCCCTGCAATATTTTGTACTGTGATGGAACAAAAAGACGCAAAATTCACCGATGGAATCGGACGATTCTGTCCGTCCTCGGTTTGATGGTATCTTTGCTGTTACTACTGCAGTGGATGCCATGGCAGTAAATAGCCCCTGTACGAACGACTACAGCATTTTCGTAACTCATTATGACCGACAATCCATGAAAACTGTGAAAACACGCAAAATTCGCAATATTTTGATTTTAGCTCCAGTCGAACAGTAATGGCGGCGGTTCAGTGACGTCATGTTACGTGTTACACGTCGCGAACTTCATTGGTACTTCCGTACGATGACCCTTTGCACGTGACGTCACGTCCCACTCGCGAGGAATATGAACGCCATGACGGGCGGCAGGAAGTGATAGACCGGGAAATTCAAAAGCGAACAAAAACAAACAAAATATTGCGACGGATGAGTAGCTATTATAGTTTAAATTTAAGTGATGGCTACCAATAGTCAGAGTAATGTTGTGGAGTTGTCCTGTGAAGTGAGTCACCTTGTAGGACGGCACGAAGAGCAATATGTGGAGAAGCTAGCGATAGCAGGGTTAGCTACCGACCCGTACCTTCTTCCTACCGATGTGTTCACGGATCTAGGGGAAACAGGTTAAAAACATGCACAGCTGGCTAGCTATGTCTTACCTTTGTCATTATGAGGTACATCCCCCTGCTGTGAGCGTAGCACCGCGATTCTGTAACCCAACCAGCTACAAAGAACTGGTAAGCATCCAGACTTTTGTATGCTTTTAGGTCAGCACCTATGTATGGGGACACTCCGTTGGTAACATAGTGGTACAGATCGTGTGGATTGAACCCGGGCAGACTGGACGATTTTGCTAGATCCGTGAACACCGGTAGGAAGAAGGTACGGGTCGGTAGCTAACCCTGCTATCGCTAGCTTCTCCACATATTGCTCTTTGTGCCGTCCTACAAGGGGACTCACTTCACAGGACAACTCCACAACATTACTCTGACTCTTGGTAACCATCACTTAAATTTAAACTATAATAGCTACTCATCCGTCGCAATATTTTGTTCGTTTTTGTTGTTCGCTCTTGAATTTCCCGGTCTATCACTTCCTGCCGTCCGTCATGGCGCAGTCTCCCTCGTCACGTGATAATTGTGACGCATCTGCAAAGGGTGAATCTCTGTTCTGTGGTCCGACCAAGCCGCTGTTTGGGTGGACTCTTGTCAGTTCTGAAGAGGGAGAAACGATCCCAAAAAGATTAAAACCTATATTGTGAGCTCTACAGGCGGAGACGTGCCACGTGTTTTGTACCCAGAGCATCAATATCTCATATTTCATTACTATATTACTTGTATTATTGTTTTGTACTTGTTGAAAGAGTCCACAAGCTTCAATATATGTCTGGTATTTACAGCTTTTCTGCATTTTAAATGTTGAATGTTTGGTATTCTTTGTTCTATTTTCTAGATTAAGCGATGTGGTAAGCAAATTGCCCACATTTATACAAGACTTGTTGGTTCAAAAATAACAAAAACGTACTGTATTGTTTAAGAAAATACAGAAGGGTGAAGATTTAAATATTGAATAATTGGTACATTCTGTACTTAATGGTTAGCGTTTGCATTTGTTTGCTCATAGAAAACAAAGGAAAATTCCCACACATAAAATTCGCCTCTGCAATGCCTTTTGATTATTTCATCATGGCGTTTCTCATAGTACACTCATACATACATACATACATACATACATACATATATATGGTAATAAAAGATGAATGAAGAGTTATCCAAAGGAATTGAATCAAGTGCAACTGGACTTGGTATATGGATGGATATACACCAAGTCCAGTTGCACTTGATTCAATTCCTTTGGATAACCATGACCTGGATGAATGAGAACATTCACAGACATGAATGAAGAGTCGTCTTCATTTATTTTCAGTGGGTTTTTACGGGAATGTGCTTCTTTCAGATCAATTTGAGGAGTGCCTATGGTTTGCTTCATCCACATTTTATCGTGCAGTGTGGGACTTTCACTGGTCTGGTCCTGGTCTTGTCTCGGTCTCGATACATACTGGTCTCGGTCATGACTTGGTCTCGGTTTGGGCTTGAAAACTGCTCGAAACACTGGAAAGTCCGTTTCGTTGACACTACAGATTCAACAAACTGAAAGCGGATGCTCACCGACATCTACCGCCGTCTGGGAGAGCAGGTTTGCGTTTCCTTATTTTGGCTCAGGCAAGCAACACGCTATTGCGCAGCCGCAGACACGTCTTCGTTTAACTGAACCATTTTCAAGTCAATCATCGGATTGTGGGCGGTTTGATCACGCCTTGCACCAGGAAATTGGCTTATTATTGGTAAATACTCGCTTACAATATTTTGTGTGAAGCGATTCAAAGCGTAGACTATTTGCCAAATTGTGATAGGAATAAAATGCGTACAGTTATATCCATACTCGGCATTATATTAAGCCCGATTGCTCTGGCCCTAGACAATGGCTTGGCGCTAACACCAGCCATGGGCTGGCTACACTGGGAGAGATTTTTGTGCAATGTTGACTGTGATACGGATCCGAATAACTGCATCAGGTAAGATGCCAATGCTCTCCTCAGATGTCAGAGCCGAGCCCAAACCAACCTATTTCTAACAGAACACAAAGACACCGTCCTACTAATCCTTACCCTATTTTAAAAAGAATTTACACCATGACATTGACGACTGTCACGTGGTTGCTACTGTAACTACCATCCTGCATGCTGCAGTGAGCGTCTATACATGCAGATGGCAGATGTGATGGTGAGGGATGGCTGGAGGGAGGCTGGGTATGAATACATCTGTATCGATGACTGTTGGCCCTCCCACCAACGAGATGCCCAGGGACGCCTGCAGGCAGACCCGAAAAGGTTCCCGGGGGGCATCAAAAAGCTGGCCGACTATGTGAGTGTGCGTAATAGCTGAATCAAGTGCTTTATAACCTACTTACACTGCGAATGCACTAAATACTGTCAAAAACATCAGACAAATAATCTATTCCCTGAGAGGGAAATAAAAAATAAAAAAACTAGGACAAATACTTGTTCACTATGGCTGCAACTTCTTGCATAATAATTCAGAACAAGAAGCAAATTCTGACCCCATGTCTTTGAATTCCCACCCACAAAATCCTCCTCATCCAAGGATTATATAAAGCATATTGTCTCAGGTAGGACACCACTCTGACAGCTAATTCCAGTTGTCTCGTATGGGAGAGACCTAGAATATATCTGGCTGCCAAAACTCGCAATTATTTCCAAAAAGAAATGGCTATAGTGTCTCACAAAGGTTAAGGTAGGGCTGTCTCCGGCTGCAGAAGCGCCATTAAGTTTTCAGTTGAGCAATATTGCCATCTACAGGTAGCAGTGCATTACTGCAACTACCACCTGCGGTTGTAACAATTAATGATGCATTTATGTAGGGTACGTTTAACAAATATGACATATCTGAGATCTCTTTTTTAGCATGAATAAATGAATGGCTGATTGAGAAATAATAATGCTGTATTAGGTCCATTCAAAAGGTTTGAAGCTGGGTATCTATGGTGATGTTGGCGTGAACACCTGTGCAGGCTACCCTGGCAGTCAGGGTTACTATGAGACCGATGCCCAGACCTTTGCTGATTGGGGAGTGGATCTGCTCAAATTTGATGGCTGCTTTATGAACTGGACCTCCTTAAGTGAAGGTAAGCTTGAATGATATTGTGACTGCTGTCGCATAGCTGACAGAGACCCCAATCATTTAAATGTATTTGTTAAACTAGGACAATTTAATATGATATCTATGTATTTGAATTTTTTTTAAGTACAACAGAAAAAAAAATGTTTGAGGGTAAGGTCCTTTTGCAATCTTAACAGTAGTCTGGAAGATATGTTTGAAGGAAAAACAATCCTTTGATGCACATCCTGTCCTCATTCTGTGTCTTATTCTGACTCCAAGCACCACTCAGAACAGATTCGCCAGACATGGTCTGATTTGGGCCTTATTTTAACACTTAGTGAATTTCTTTTTTGGTCAAGGCTATGTGAAGATGTCAAAAGCACTGAACAGCACCGGAAAAAGTATCTACTATTCTTGTGAGTGGCCATTATACGAGTGGATCTTCAATCAGGTGAGTGAGGAAGACATGTAGTCATGTATATTTGATTTCAATCTACTTAACTCAAAACACAGTATTTGTGAGTCACAATCTAAACTACACCTTCAGCAAATAGTGAAATTATATAGTGTAGTATTGAATTACTACAATGAGAAGCATATGTGTCGTTGCCTTTAATATAGATGCTATCAACCATTTTCATCAACAATGAACAATTCTTTGCCTGCAGCCTAACTACACAGCCATCCGCGAGACATGTAATCACTGGCGTAACTTTGCTGACATATACGACTCCTGGAGCGCTGTCAAGTCCATCTTGGACTGGACTGCTTCTCATCAGGACACCATCGTCCCTGCAGCTGGGCCTGGGGGCTGGAATGATCCCGATATGGTAATCTGCTCCACTTGAGCACTCTTTCTCCCCCTTTTTGACCTCAAACCAAAAGCCAGTGCCAATGACCTTAGTTTATCCACCGCTGTGGACTTTTTATGAGTCATGTGGCAGTCTCGTGCAGTGATAGGGAACATGCAAGATAACACTGAGCTAAGAAGTTTCCAGCTCGAGGAAAGGCTCATGATACTGTCATGGGAGATTGAATGGGAGGTAAAACATGGTCGCTGTGCATATTTTCAGCCAAACAGCTCAGTTTCTTTTTATGACACGTTCCTCCTTTCATCCTTCTGTCTTGAAGATTAATTCATTGTGGTGCTAAGTTTTCAGAATACAACCAATATTTTCAATAATTTACAAGATCCACTTAAATGTGTTCACAAATGTATGTTAATTCTTATGTGATGTGCATTTACTTGTAGTGGTATAACTGGAATTATAACTCAATAATGTCCCAAAGACAGCAGTGAAGAAGCTGCTGCAGTGAAACCAACATCCTGTTTCTTGAATGTTGATGCAATAACCAAACATTTTCCATCTATAGGTCGAAATGGTCCTTCTCTGTTCAACAACACACATCATTCCTCATATATCACTGATCCCATGCCTGTGCCTAAAACAGATAATAATTGGAAACTTTGGCCTAAGTCATGACCAGCAAGAATCTCAGATGGCCTTGTGGGCCATCATGGCTGCCCCTCTGCTGATGTCTAATGACCTGAGAGACATCTGTCCCCACTCCAAAGAACTGCTGCAGAACAGACACATTATAGCCATCAGCCAGGACCCACTGGGCAAGCAGGGATACTGCACTGCCAAGGTAGGATGAAAAGATGACTGGAATATGTGCATCACTGCCATTTTTTAAATTATTCTGTTTAACTGGCTCATCCCACTAAGGAAAGCCAAGCATTTAATGACAACACTAAATGCTGAAACATACTGAAACTGTTTTGACAGCAGTTTAAGCATGAACTGTTAATCTGAAAATGGTGTACCATGCAGGAGTCAGGAACATTTATTTGTTTGAATCTTCAATGCACTGGAATGTCTGACAATTGTTATGCAATGTTTGACAGGATATTATACATCGTACATCTGCAGTATAAATCCATATGTATCAATTCTTTCCCAGGTCGATAGTTTCGAGGTGTGGGAGAGGCCTTTGTCCAAGCACAGGATCGCTATAGCTGTGTTGAACAAGCAAGAAATTGGTGGTCCACGCAAGCTGCTCATCAGTGCAGCACCTGGTTGGAAGATCTGTGACCCCCAGTGTAATGTCACCCGGATCCTGCCTCAGTACACTGAGCTGGGTATTCAGACTCTACAAAGCAAGCTATTTGTAACTGTCAACCCTTCAGGAACAGCGCTGCTGACAGTCTCTCCCATCAGGGGTTTCACCAATAACATGCATTGGCACGACCACTCTGTCAAAGACAAGCACACCGTTCTGTAGAAGTGATTGATAATTATAATGCAGTCTAGTCTGGGTTTTACTGTGCTTGAAAGGACTGAGACTGTTGTGCAGGGTTTCTATGATTTATTTTATATTTTTACCCTCCCCAATATATTGGGATAAGGATGCTGAAGATTGAGCTGCCAGGCAAGAGGAAAGCCACAGATGAGGTTTATGGATGTGGTGAGGGAGGACATGCAGGTGGCTGGTGTGACAGAGGAAGATCAAGAGGACAGGAAGAGATGGAAATGGATGAGCCGCTGTGGCGACCCATAACGGGAGCAGCCAAAAGTAATAATAGACCCTTTTCCGGACCAAATATATTGACTGGATTTCAAGATTTCAGAGGTGGTGTTTCAGTATGTTGGTGATATTGCTCAGCCTATAGGAGCAACGCCAAGTTTAATCATTTTTCTTGCAAGATGCCTAGGGAATCTGTATTTTTACTGTTAAGCTTGGGAAGTAGAATTCTTTTGTCAGATTTGTATATGTATTTTATTGTGACTGCTGTCGTGTGATCATCAGTTCAGACCTTAAAATTAATGCTTACATTATTTTTGAATAAATGATTGAATTTTGTACAATTGCAGGTTCTCACCAAACTTATGAGTAATGTAAATGCAGGCTCTCCTTTTTTTCTTCAAAGTGGCTTGGTAAAGTGATCTTGTTCTTTGTCGTAAATCATTCCAGATACTGACAGGTTTGCGTAGGCACAAGGCATGTAGACATTTCTACAACTCACGAGTTTTTTAAGGTTCAATTACTTGATCATTCACACGACATTGGTGAAGATTAAAGCTAGATTCACACTTTAATGGAATTTCCATTGCCACTGACACATCAATTCATGTCAATAGTAAATGACTGACTGTTGGCGCTATGCTCTCGTTCATAGCAGTTTCACAGGTTACAAGACAAAAAAAATTGAATGGTAAGCCATAACTCAAAGTGACAACAGAATCAGTTTGGGTGAGCTCAAATCAACCTGGAAAATGGCAGAGAAGTTATTTTACCAGTGCAGGAGTTGCACAAACCAACTGTTAAAGCATGCAGGAACATTTGAAAATATGGCCAAAGTTGCCTGATACTTTTTAATGTCAGGTATGGGGACTTTATTAGGCTGTTAAGCAGTTTGCTGGCTATGACCATTTTGACACAAATTTGCTGCAATATGAGGCACTGCCCATCACAAACAATTAGCTGTATTTAAAGTCAATTCAAAGTCCTTATGTTTGTTGATTGGGTACATTTTTCAAGGGCGGACCCTTTTCCATTTTCTGCGCTCTTCTAAGTGTCAAGTAGAACAGAAATTCCACGTGTGAATGTAACCCAAAGCAAATACACTATCGAGAAAGGACATCAAATGTTGTGCATTTCAACAAGCACAGTAGAAATTAAGGACAACACATGTTTAAATTTCAACCCATTTATTGAAAACTGTGACAAACTCATCTGTGAGAAAGGTGCAGTTTAAAACTGGATGACCTGGCCCTGAAAAAGAAAGGAAAAGCAGTGTTATAGCACAGCTCAAGGGGAATTACTGAGCATGTCAAATGGCTTAACGCATGATGGAAAAAGTGACCGTTATTCAACACACAAGAGTGATTCCAATTTTCTGAATCACTGTAACGAATGATTTGGGTTTTGTTTGTTTTTTCAGTGGTTTAACTAAGACATGTCATGAACCATTGCTATTTTCAATTTGTCTGTTGCATTGAATGTTCCGATTTTAAAGGTCCCATGAAATGAAAATGGTATTGTCAATTCCTACACCTTTTATCTGCACTTAATTCACATGAGCTGAAATTTTTTAAAAATCCAAAAATATTTTGCATTATTTCTGTGTTTAACAATATTTAACTGTACCTGAAAAATATACAATATTTTAAGTAACGTCATCCTGCACCCGATGAGGGACACTGAACAATAATGTCCGATGAATGGAATGAGATGCAGAGAAGGTATTCAGCCAATAGCACATCGATGCCCACATTTTTCTAAAAAATCCCCAGTCGTTACTGGTCATTAGTCAAACTGGTGGAAAATTTGGGTGGAATTATTAAATTGCACCCAACTGTTCTTTATCATTCAGGCATTTGTCAAATCGTGGAAGTTCGCAATGCTCTACATATCATGGAACCTTTAACGACAAATTTTAGCTACCAATACCTTTGACTTTGTAAGTCTTTGAAATCTACTATGCACAACAAGGAGTAAATTCAACGAACAGGGGGAAAAAAAAGATTACATGACTATATTTTTAATTCCCTAAGAGACAATCTTCAGCGTCCCTGGTTGTGCTACAAATATAAAAACTGAACAAAACACACCGATTTAAACCACCCTCTGCACTGTGTGGTGGTTAATGAGAATAAGAATAAGCTGAAGCCAAAAAGCAATATGCCTGATCCCCAATACCAACTGTTCCTGTAATTCTAGTCAGCTACCAAGTAAAGGGGTTGAATACATTTCTTGTTCCTATAATTAAATTAGTTGTTTCCCATAATTTAATTATTGGTTATGAGACTGATGAATTGATACCATTTAGTTAAACTAAGGTTTCTGTTTTCCCAAACTCTTGACAATTTGGACTTAAAGCCACTAACGGGTTCATAATAAAGATTCTAATACAATTAGACCAACGTTTGATAATTTTTAAGCAGTTCTGACAAAGGTCTTAGTATTGGGATGGTGTGGATAGGGATAGGATTTGTGAAATTTTTATTAATTTGCTTTACTTTGCCTGCTATTGGCCTAAAGTCTACCATTCTCAGTAAACCCATCCTGTTTGAAAAGCATAATAACTTGTACACTTTAACGATTTTAAGGACAGCCAGATAAGCTGAGTAGATACTCTTCGCTGCCAAAAAAAAGTAGTGGAGGAAGGATGCCTTTGAGTCACAGACCAAACTTGAGAGAATTCAATTCTCGATTGTTTTTCAAATTATCTGTGCACAAACATCCGACTTTTAGTTTTCTATTGGTCACCTGTAATGAAGACCACAGAGAAAACGACTTGAGAAATCAGTGACTTTAGGGAGAATGTCTTTACAAAATCCATTTGCAGGCATGTTCTACATTTTTCTCATGTCTTAACACCTTAGCATATTTCAATAATTCTAATGTGAGGCGACTATCCCAATTTTCTTCTCTCAGACCTGTCTAGAAAAATTATCATTTTCTCTCTCTCTCTCTTTTTTTTTTTAAAGACTATATAAGTCATGTTCTTGGGAAATATTTTTGGCAGTCATACCTTAAACAAGTACTCCATACTCTATACAAATGTCCAAAATGGACTCGCAAGCTTTAGTCCCTGATGAATATAATGTGTAGGCAACGATTGTCAATTTGCTATGTTACACAGGGTCAAAAACTTCACAAGTTGTATGGTGATTGATATTTAAACTCAACTAGATTACCCCAATTTTCCATGTCGGCCTATATTGAAAGCACGACTATATTCAACATTAGTTATCTGTCTACACATAGTACACATTTATTGGCTCTTTCCACATTAATAACCACCATTACGCAGTTGTGAAGAACTTCCTGCATGATGGCCTATGTTGTACTTCTAAATTGATGGCCTGACTGTTGACCAGGATTCAATTAACAACTGATTCATTTTTTGGATTTCTATATCTAATTTTACCTATCCAGGTCTTTACAATCGTAGAGTTAAGGCCAGTATTTATTACAAGAACCTATTACCAATTAGAATCATAATATATTTGCTTTCACATGTTACCAGAGTACAACCAGAAAAATCCAGATTGTGGGCAAAACAGTAGCAAGGCATACACAGACATACAATATCATTAGTGATGTCACAATTATTCTTACCTTTCTCTTCTTGTCACCACCCAACTCAAAATGCTTGCATCTCTTGATGGCCAACATTCTCTTGGATCTGCAGTTGGGCTCCACACACTCTAGCCTCAGCACAATCTTCTTTGTAGTCTTAGCCTGTAAACAAAGTGTGTAACTGTATGATTCAATGAACTGTTAGAACACTGGTCCTAAACAATCAGAATATACCTGAAGGGCAATCATACCTTTTTGCGGAAAATTGGCTTAGTTTGTCCACCGTAACCACTCTGCTTTCTGTCGTATCTTCTCTTACCTGCAATAGAGTAACAGTTTATTGATGATTCACAGCAAGCCTCATTCACAAAACTCAATGTGTCACAATTGCGGATCTAACATACCCTGTGCATAAAGGGAATCCTTGCCCTTCTTGTACTGGGTTACTTTGTGGGGCTGATGCTTCTTGCACTTTTTGCAGTAGGTCCTGCGGGTCTTCGGCACGTTAACCTTGGCACAAGAGAAAAGTTCAGCCGAGCGCACAAGACTAAAACATTATAGCTAACTGACAGATAACTCGTGTATCTGGCTAATAGTTTACAGCAGACCGATTAAAAACTGTGAATGAGACTTCCCACCAAGCAACGGTAACGCTGCTTCAGCCAATTAACAGCTTGCTAGCTTAGCAGCAGGGTAGCTACTGCTACTTCACCGGCTACATCTGCAGATATATATGTACGTATTGGAAGAGCAGCATGGTTAACATGGGACTGTTTAGCCTCATCACGTCCAACCTTGTGTGAACTTTTTCCTTTTTTCAAATAACAGCCGATATTGCCAAAATGCCCCTACGCGAATCGAGTGAATGTAGCAAAAAGCTATTAGACTCGGCGGAACTTCAAACCCATTTCTACAAAAAAGCAGACGTGGGAAATATGGTTTTCTATGTTTGATTTCTAGGTGTTCGGATGTAATAACGAGTATTGCAAACGACATTTTAATTAATCCCTAAACGTGAACCAGATGGAACGCAACCACGGCAAACTACAGCCATTTGATATGAACAGTCAGTCGGCCGAGTTTCGTTCATGGGTTAATAATTTATATTCACAATACATTATGGCTAAATAATATGCTAAACATGTACACAGAAACAGTGTTTAGACATATGGATTATGTCGAGGCAATCAAGTTGTTCCAGTTGCTAAGATTAAAGTTGATGCTACAATGTGTATTTGTTAGCAAATTCCGTACCATGTCGGCGACCCTGCTGCAGAGGAAAAGAGGAAGCTCGAAGCCGGAAAGACTTTTTAATCAAGCGCCGGGCGGCCTGCTGCCGCGCTATTTCTTACGGCTTCCCCCTAGCGGTTAGTTGAGTTTGGAGGACCAACTACAAAATTGTCAAACGTAATAACCAAACAGCAAATAGCTTTTATAACAATTCACTGGTTTGTTGTGGGGGTTTTTTAAACATGTAAAATTGCATAAATATAAGGCATTGTTTTTGGATCCTAACGGATTACCAACGTTTTGTCCCTGTGATATGTAAAATATAAGTGGTAAGGAGAGAATCTCACTATGACAGGTGAAATGGTCTAAATCTGTTTGGTAACCCGATACTGCACAGTGTTAATGTTTAGCCCTCTTTAACATATCTGCAAAACTGTCCAGAGAGATGATATGAAAATGAGCAGGAAGAAAAAGGGGAAGCAAGTGGAGTCAATTCCTCTCTATGGGTGGGGTTTAGTTTCTTGCAGCACATACTAACACACATTATATGGAAGAAAAGCTACCAGGGCAGAGGTCCATGCCATTATTGTGCTTCCCATCCTTGGCTTCCACGTAAGTAATGAAGAATTTGGACAGTAAAGTATTAGAGGAAAAGGTCAAAAGGTTTTAAGCTCAATTCTCCACTTACATAGATACTATGATGGAGTTAGAACAAACACTTGGCTGATGATCACTGTTGCATGGTACTGCTAAAAATGCACAAATTATGATTACACTTTTTTCCCTGTATGTAGCTTAAGTGTCTGAATGAAAATCGACGAGTGTTGATAACATTTGAATACAGGAATCCCCTACGTTAAAAAACACACTCAAACACACACATCACTGCTCAAGGACTGAAGATAAGTTATGTAAGCTAAAATGATGTAACGTCCACTGTTATATTTGATAATGTGAAGGAAAAGTATAACTACTTTAATATGTGTGCTTCTTAAATGTGTCTCAGTATGGAAGTAATTATACTTTTCCTTCACACAATGTGAAGGAAAAGTATAATCACAAAAACCATCACTGTGCTTTTTGCAAAGCAGTGAGATGGTTTTTGTGTTATGTTGTCGTTGGGGTGTTATATGTAACATGTTGTTACATGTTACTAATAGTTTCAAGTTTAAATCTTTGCTGTTTTTTACCTTTTTACCTGCTTTTTCTTCTTCTCTACTCCTAACCTCACCTTGAGTCATTACTCCTCTTAACTTGCAGCCAATGTGTTACTCATCATCACCATGTAAGAAAAGTGTTAGTGTACTAGTTTTTTTTTTCAATCCGTGGCCATTTTTGCAGATGACAGTGTCCAGGATAAGTCTCTCACCTGCATGCCTTAATAGGATGGACAGATAAACCAAATTTTGATTGCATGTCAATGGCATAGTGGCTGCCTGGATACGGTTTCCAATAACTTCAATCATCCAACTCCAAAATTAAAAATACATAAAGTATGTTATGTGATTAATAATGCAGGTGGGTTGAACAAGCTTGATAAAAAGAAGCACACCAAGATTAAAAGCAAACTCTGATCAATTTGTCATAGTAATAAGCAAGTCAATTTGCTGAAAGATTGAGTAAATAAAAAGTAAACAAATAAGTATTTCTCCACATTGTTATTTTGTCATAGCAGGGTAATACAAAACCCTCTTTCAGCGGTTTTATAAATAACCATTGAAAACTAGTTTTTCCTCTAACTTTTTATATTCATGCAGATGATTTGCATGTTTATTATTTTGTTGGTTAGACAAACTTTGACAACTTATAACCCTTTTACCATTAAGCATCTTAATAATTTTATTTGCTCTCTTTTTCTGTTTCTCTGGTATCTCTCTCTCTTTCACACACACACACACACACACACACACACACACACACACACACACACACACACACACACACACACACACACACACACACACACACACACACACACACGGGCGGACCACAGACTTATCTGTCAGGAAACGTCCTAATAGAGCAGCTTTAGGGGTTCCTGATAAATTGGTGTTTTCATTGGAGAGCTTGTTTTGTCATGTATAGTGGACAAAAGTGCAACGAGATATATGATTGCAGAATTTTGAACTGTTTTCCCTTTGTGCCACAGTGCAATGGGCTAATTTTAGCTTTGAACACACTGCCCTCTCTTCCTCTCACTAATAGTGGTGGTACCATGGGCACTTTTGCAAGCCCATTGACAGACAGATATAGAACACTCTTTGCAATGGCCAACCCAATGAAGCAAGGGCTCAAAAAGCTATGTTTCCTGGAGAAATTGTCTTTTTATATGTCGAATGCAGAGGTGTTCAGGATATTCCCTAAGCACTGTAGCTTATCAGCTCCCCAAAATATCTCTCCATTATTCATTTTCCAGAGATCAGATGGCAAGAAAGAGACTTTTGATGGTGCTTGATTGGTCGATATTTGTTGTTGAACGAGTCTGCAAACCTCAAAGGTTTTGCTAAGTTTGGAACAGAGAACTTAAACACTGCGCTGTTAGGCTCGAATGCAGCATGGCCACTGAGTTTCTTCTTGCTTTGTATTGCAGTTCAACACTGATGCAACTTCCCTTTGAATATGTCTGTCAGCTACAGTGAGTCACAACCCTTCAAATAAAAAAGGCAGTCTTTCTCATTACCCTAATAAAAAAATATGGTGTACAGTCAGTTACAATTTGAGAGACTGGATATATACACCCATTAGATCATGGGCAGTGGTAGAGGCAAAGAGGGAGGGGGGGGCTGTAGCTAAACTGATGTGACTAGCTGCCACCTACAAAGGGCTTATAGAGAATTTACTCTGCAGGGAGAGCAAGGGAAGCCATGTCCCACCATGTTGTAGCATTCACATTGATCAAGCGCCCACACAAATTCACAACCCTGAATATGGATCCCACATACGTATATGTCCACTTTTACAGTTTGCACTTTCAACTAATGACCCAAAATTTGTTGAGAGAGAAAGAAAGACTTGTTTTCCAGGCCTACCATAATCCATAGATGGTCTTTAAGCATGAATGTCATACTTATTTGTGGTATTGACCAGTAAATTGTGATTTGAATCATCGTTGGCGATCTATTCATTGTGCACTTGCGTTATTTTCTCATGACCCGCCATTCACTATGTTATGATTACTATTTTGTACCCAAGGTTGGCACAAAAATATATGCCTCTCTTCCAAGTTTCTTTGGATGGAAATGTCTGCTAACTGAAAATACATAGAAGACATGGCGGGGGGGGGGACCTTATGAGAGAAAATAAAAGCAGCAGCCTCTGTTAGTCTCTGAGGTGAAGCTCGTGTGGACAAACATGACACTCTTGGTTAGCAGGGGGTGACTGATGTCGCTAGCGGTGTTATAATTCAAGTGAACAGGAGGAAGTGCTTAGAGACTGAAAATAAACTGAGCTGAATTGCAATGCTGTGTGCAAAACATGGTTAACAGAACATAAGCGAGCTAAACCATCCTCCTTCATGACAAAGGTGAGTTTGCAGCCCAACTGACTTACAGTCCGGCTTAAAATGAAACTAAAGCAGTTTTCTGCAAATAGTGCGATACATTATTTGGACTTAAAAGCATGGTCCAACCTTTGGCTGTAGTTAAGGTTGTAGAGCTAAAGTTATTCTACAAATTCTACACTGCCTTCACACCCGTTACTGTTGAAATCCGGCTCACTTGTACCACATCATTTAGAGCTTTTCGTTTTATCTGGCAGTCTGATTTTGGTGCCTCATCCACCACAGCGCACAGGCTAAACACTGATTAGAGACATGATATGGATTTAGTGTTGCCAACCATGTATCTCCAACATGTCAAGCTATCTATCAAGGGTCAGTATTTTTTTTTCTCCCATGTTTTCCATGTTGATGCTCAGACAGCCTTTTGGGCGCTCTTAGAGCGACACAACAGAGGGTCTGTTAAATTGATCCCGAAATAATTGATAGACATGAATGTCCCCCTGTCAAACCCTGGCCACCTTTATCTATCCACTGTACAAATAAGGGCCTTGTCTTGTGTTGAGGACTCACCGCAATGTTCATTTTGACAAGTGCCGAGAGCAAAGTAAAGAAAGCTTATCAAGGAAGTTCAAGAGAGATACGTGCTAATTCACTTGCTTGCATATCCTGTGATTCGGGTAAAATGCAATAGTGCATGTGGCTCTGTTCATGGACTGCAGAAATGACCTGGCATGCTGTAGACTCTGCATCTTAAACAGTTTTGTTTGAATGAATCGAGCTGCGCCGCCCATGTGTTCATCAGTAAGTGGAGAGATGAACTGGAAAAATGTGACAATCCTATCACTTTGGGTTGATGCTAAATCATACACTGGGGCAAGATACGTACGGTATTTGCCGGGTGCTTTTATCAAATCCCATCATGATCATGAATGGATATATTCCTAGCAGCATTTTTCCACATGGAAATTAGATTCCTGACTCAGGCAGGGCACGCCGAGGACCGTGGGCTAATGGGCCGGGCTAGTGAAAAGTAAAGCCAGAGGACATGGGTGAAGGAAACAGATGTGCCAAGGGAGGAAACCCTGGAAACAAGGGCTGTTATTGACATGAAAAGTAGGGCTTATGCAAAGCATGGTTTAACACTGATACCTCTCATAATCGACACATCTCTTTATCTGTTACCAGATCTACAGCCCTACCTCTGTTGTAACAGCATTGCTCTGAGTCTCTGAGGAGCAGGTAAGTAAGGACGACAAGCAGCTGATGTGAAGTCAGCCAAAGAACCCTGAAATCCAGCCCTACGATTTTAGAAAGTTCAACAAAACATAATGCTCTGTTACATTGCCAAGCTAACCTTTGTGGAAGTTGGTGAACAGCTAGGAGCATATAGGAGATAGAGACTGTTTATGTGTAAATGGGAGGGCTACGGTGGTTCTGCCACAAAGTAAACAGTGGGAACATCCATATTCTCTTCTCATCAATTTTATTAAGATAGAGTATTCTTGTATATACTCTACTCAGTGTCCATTATGTCCTTCCTCCATGCAGGGCTCTCCCTGATTGAAACATGTCAGAAAATATATTGGAAAACCTCTTCATAAAACGATCGCAGCAGAAGAAGAAGACCTCCCCCTTGAACTACAAAGAGAGATTGTTTGTTCTCACAAAGGAGAAAATAGCCTACTATGATTACGATTTCGAGAAAGGGGTAGGTGTATGAGCTATTGTTGGCATAACTGCGTTACCTGCTTCATTTTAGCTCAATCTAGAAACACCCATCTCGTACTGATGTTTGTTAGAGAATTTGAAGGAGAGAGGCCACTTCACTCTTCATTTCATCCTTTAAGTACTGTTACATGTCCCCTTCTTTTAATCAGAAACGAAAGGGCTTGAGGGGAACAGTGGATCTAGATAAAATCAAGTGTGTTGAGGTGGTGCTGCCAGAGGCCAATGCCCCACCAGAACGCTCCCATGCATTCCAGGTAGCAACTCTTTTTTACGTACATGTGAATCATAAATGGAGTAATTTTACAAATGCATCTCTGTTACCTTTATATAAACAAGTACTCTTAATGAGTACCTGTCTAGGGTGTCCGGGTGGCATGGCAGTCTATTCCGTTGCCTACCAACATGGGGATCACCAGTTCAAATCCCCGTGTTACCTCCGGCTTGGTCGGGCATCCATACAGACCCAATTGCCCGTGTCTGCGGGTGGGAAGCCGGATGTGGGTATGTGTCTTGGTCACTGCACTAGCGCCTCCTCTGGTCAGTTGGGGTGCCTGTTCGGGGGGGAGGGGGAACTGGGGAGAATAGTGTGATCCTCCCATGCGCTACGCCTCCGACCTGTTTCACCTGACAGTGAGGCGAAACTCCTTACTGTCAGGTGAAAAGAAGTGGCTGGCGACTCCACATATATTGGAGGAGGCATTTGGTAGTCTGCAGCCCTCCCTGGATCGGCAGAGGGGATAGAGCAGCGACCGGGATGGCTCGGAAGAGTGGGGTAATTGGCCAGGTACAATGGGGAGAAACGGGAAAAAAAAACCCAATATGAATGATGCACTGTACAAATGAATGAATACAGAGACTACGTCACTGACTACACTGCAACTCACAAGCTACGACACCAATATCAGTTTTCACCGATTTAAACTTGTTTTTCTTTTTTGGATAGTGCCCAGCCTACACTCTCTGTTGTTATGTTTGCTGTTTTTGAGGTGTCAACAAGAAAATAATGTCATCTTACCATAGCTGTGACAGCAAGGGTGTCACATTGTACTGCAATGTTTCACCAGTCACTATAAACCATGCAAAGTAGCCCTCTGCTTCCTATTTGACAGTGTTTTCTTCTGCCTGTAGGTTTGAATAGACAAGATATTGCAGAAAGATTTTTTTCTTTCAATGGCAGATATAACATTGCAGTACTTCAATGGTTAATACTGTGCAAATCAATAATAAGAAGTGAAACTAAGTCTCACACCAAGATGAGCTTGGGGCTTTCAGTGAAGCAGGTGTTCCCACTACAGCCCTGACTCACAAGCCAAATACAAGGTGGCATGAAAAAAAAGAAGACAATCTGGCAGGCATAATTCAACATACTTGAAAATACCTCAAAGAAACATGTTTCTTCCATCACTTTACAGCCGTGAGTTCATTTGATTTTGTTTCCATTATTTCTCACATTCGTAGCAATATTCTCTGGAATGCTCTCAATGCACCAACAATACCATCTGCAGCCATGCTGAAGTACAACACCCCCCCCCCCAAAAAACCCAAATTATTACTCGTGGTCTTAAAATCACAATTAGATGGAACAAAACATGAAAAATGGGTGGCATGGTGATGCAGTGGTTAGCGCAGGCACCTCACAGCAAGAAGGTCCTGGGTTTGATCCCCAGGGTAGACCAACCTTTGGGGTCGTCCTGGGCTGTTCTCTGTGTGGAGTTTGCATTTTCTCCATGTGTCTGTGTGGGTTTCCTCCGGGTGCTCCGGTTTGCTCCCACAGTCCAAAGCCATGTAGGTCAGGTGAATCGGTCATACTAAATTGTTCCTGGGTGAGAATGTGTGTGTGTGTGTGTGTGTGTGTGTGTGTGTGTGTGTGTGTGTGTGTGTGTGTGTGTGTGTGTGTGTGTGTCGGCCCTGTTATGGACTGGTGGCCTGTCCAGGGTGTCTCCCCACCTGCTGCCAAATGACTGCTGGAATAGGCTCCAACATCCCCGCGACCCCGAGTAGGATAAGCGGTTTGAACAATGGATTGAAAAACATGAAAATGTTTGAGAGATTGAGTATCTGGGCCCTGCAATGGACTGGAAACTTATCCATGTTAGCATGTTCTCTCCGTGTCTGTGTGGGTTTCCTCTGGGTGCTCTGGTTTCCTCCCGCCATCAAAAAGACATGCATGTTAAGGTTAATACTCCTGCCTGTGCCCCTGAGCAAGGCAATGGAAAGAAGAACTGGAGTTGGTCCCTGGGTGCTGCAGCTGTCCACTGTTCCTATACAATAGGATGGGTTAAATGCAGAGAAGAAATTCGTTGTAAGAATACAATGACAAAATAAAGTGGCTATGTTTCCCTGCCTTCCCTCCAGTTCCTGCAGGAATACACTCCAGCCCCCGATCACCTTGAACTGAATGAAGTGGGTACAGTCAATGAATGAATGAGCGGATGAGCAAAAAAAAAATTTGATAGCTGTTGTTTTTCCATTTTTGTCATAGATAATCTATGATGAAGGACCATTGTACGTCTTTGCACCGAATAATGAAGTTCGTGCTGAGTGGATAAAGAAGCTGAAAGAAAGTTAGTATATGTTAGTATAACAGTACAAGTTAGTATACTCTGTAACCTTGTTTAGAAAAGTGCTATATAAATAAAGTTTATTGTTATTATTATTATCATTATTATTATATGTATCTACATCTGTGCAATGTACACTGTCTTGTCTTGTACCCAGTAATGCCACAACATTCACAATAACATAACACAACACGAAAAACTATACAAAACGTGTCACAGTGATCATCCAATTCCTATGTGATGAAAGATCTGGGAGATCATATGAATGCCAATGATTATTCAATGTTAATGTGTTCCTACCTCTGTATTTGTGTGTGTGTGTGTGTGTGTGTGTAGTGGTGCGCTTCAACAGGGATCTGATGCAGAAGTACCACCCGTGTTTCTGGGTAGATGGGATGTGGCAGTGTTGCCAACAGGAAGTTAAACAAGCTATGGGTTGCAAGGTTCTGGATGGTAAGAATGGTGAGAGAGCAGTCGCCTTTGAAATTAGTTCCAAGTATCCAATGGACTTAACTGCATAACATTACCTTAACTCTAAACTAGTCCATTCATAGAATATGAAATTATCTTGTCAACAGGTTTCAAATCCAAACCTTCTCAGCGAAGGGGATCTAGGAAGCCTCTACCTCCAACACCACAAGAGGTACACATCCAGTTGTCATGCTGTACAATAATATCAGTATGTTATACACAGAACAAAATGCCTTTACACCTCCTCTGGTCTCACACTATCTCAGGAAAAGCCTGCAAGGCCATTACCTCCGCAGCCACCCGAGCAGCCAACCCAGTCTGTCGACATGACAGTGATAGCCGAGTATGACTACATGCCCGTGACCCCCCAGGACCTGGAGCTAAGGAAGGATGAGGAGTACACCATCCTGGAGATGTCGGACCCTAACTGGTGGAGGGCTCAAGACAAATATGGGTGAGATGTGTGTTAGCGTGGATAACGTTATTTTGTGTGTGTGTGTGTGTGTGTGTGTGTGTGTGTGTGTGTGTGTGTGTGTGTGTGTGTGTGTGTGTGTGTGTGTGTGTGTGTGTGTGTGCGTGTGTGTGTGTATACATATGTGTGATATAAAAATGAAATCAAGACAGGTCACAAGTGAGGCTTTGCCCTTGACTACGTAGCAAAATAATGGCAAAATACCAATTTTAGGCAAAGCTCATGAGATTAGTTGATCTGAGTGAAGAGGCATCAACGGCAAACAATCTGCTCCTTTCAGAGGTGAAAAATAGTGCTATTATATGGTATATTTGGACAGCACGATGGCACAGTAGTTAACACTGTCGCCTCATAGCAAGAAGGTCCTGGGTTCGAACCCTGGGGGTGTCCAACCTTGAGGGGTCATCCCAGGTCATCCTCTGTGTGGAGTTTGCATGTTCTCCCCCGTGTCTGTGGTGGGTTTTCTCCGGTGCTCCAGTTTCCCTCACCATCAAAAAATATATGCATGTTAGGGCTTATACGCCATGTCTCTGACCGAGGCATGGCAAGACGAACTGGAGTTGGTCCCCGGGTGCTGCACGGTGGCTGCCCACTCCTCCTAGCTACACAGCTAGAATGGGTTAAATGCAGAGCATGATTTCCCTACAGGGATTAATGAAGTGTCTCAAAGTAAAAAAAATAAAATAAATAATAATTTTTTTTTTTTCCAATTCAAATATCAGTCCAGTATGTCTTGTAAGACTTGTTTGGCTCTGTTTCTCGTATTTATATATCTTGTTACACTGCATTTGAATAAAATAATTAAAAACAGGAAATATATTTTGTTAGCATGAATTTATTTTGTAGAGTTTAGGTCGTTAACACCAGCGAGCCCTTTAACGTTCAGCCGAGATTGACTATAATCACAAAATATTTGCGTATTAGTGCATGTGTGTGCACATTTGTATGCCTCTGTGTGTATGTTTCCATGCATGCATACACTATTTGATACAGTTTGTCCTATTTTATTTTGCAGAAAAGAAGGATATATCCCTAGTAATTATGTTGCAGAGACTGGAAGCGGGCTAGAGAGATATGAGTGAGTATAGAAACTGTAATACTTGTCTCAAAAATATATGATTGGATTCAAATGTATATTTTCAAGTCATATAATTTCCTGTATTATCTCTTCCTCACAGCTGGTATTGTAAGAGCATGAACCGCAGCCAGGCAGAGAACCTGCTAAAGACAGAGGTGAAGAGAAATAAATATCTTTATGGGACATCTTTTATGTAATTGTGTTATATGCACAATAACTTGCATTTTATCTTTATTGGCCAAATGATTTGAATGCATTTTGGAATGACATATTAGTCAAAGTCTATTGCATACATATGGTATGAAAGGCTCCTTGTTTTACAGCTTGTGCGTTGTCTTCTCAGAACAAAGATGGAGGCTTCTTGGTACGGGATTCAAGCAAGGTTGGGAAGTACACTGTCTCTCTGTTCAGCAAGGGTGGCGGGTGAGTAAGTTACTTGATGGCAGGCAGGCACATGTGTCACCTTTATACAGTAGGCCTATTTACAAGCTCCGCTCGTGAATGGACACATCAAAAGAAGAGCTGTTCTTAATGAAAGCGGAAGCAGTATCCTGCAGAGGAGGAGAAATGTAAATGATGTTCATGCAAAACCAGGATTAACCTATCTACAGTGGATTTCCATGGTTTAGGTGTAAGAAAGAGCTACTGTGGCCAACACAAAAGGCACATTAACTTTCTTCAGTCCCCTTTAACAAACTGCAGACGAATGCATTTACTTCTTGACTGATGTTGTCTATCCTCTGTGTAGGGAGATTGCTGGAAGCTGCAGACATTACAACATCTGCACCACTCAACAAGGCCAGTTTTATCTGGCCGAGAAGCATTATTTCAACAGCATTCCAGATCTTATTAATTACCACCAGCACAATGCAGCAGGTACATCACTGAAATTATTTTTGATATCTTACTCATCAGTTTTCACGCAGGTATCTGCTCTTTGCCATAATGTGGTCATTGCTATGGTAAAAAAAAAAGAAGATAGGAACTATGTGACTTGGAGGTGTCTCTCCCCAGGTATGGTCAGCAGGCTGAAATACATCGTGTCAAACCGGGCAGGGCCTCCGTCGACAGCGGGCCTTGGTTATGGTAAGAGTATGTCTATACCTCTTTTAGACCAAAATCCTGGAATTTTTCTGGATTTCAAACTCAGATTGTTGATCAGTCCTCCTTTCAGGCTGTCATCAAGTCCAGGCTTTTTCCTGGAAAGTCCCCCGTTCACAAACACCCACCAAATCCAAGGATTTTAGTGACATCCAACCAATTTCTGTACCTCCATAATGTCACCACCTTGTTTACTCTAAGTCTGAAAAATGACGAGAGAATTCGATTAGTGTGTTGGGAGCGTTGAGCATTATTTTGCTGAATATTGTGTTAGTGTGTTGCTAATCTTCATTCATTCCCAGTATTTGCACAACATGCAAATGTTTTTTGCATGTTTCTTATAACAGTAGCTTATCACTGCAGCTACAGTTCAGTGGAATAGGAGGGCATATGCTTTTTTAGGATATACATTTTCATTGTTTGCATATTCAATATAACAACCTCAAACATAATACTTAAAATATGCAATTGCTGGTATCCTCTGGGGCTTGTTTAGATTGATATGGTTTCAGGGAAATTCTTTATCAATGTGACCAGACTGCCATGTTGTACCCTGGACCAATATTCTAGGATTTTGGTTTAAAAAGACCCATGCTATGGGGCATCATTCTGCATCATAATTTCAATTTAACCCCTAACCACAGATCCTATCCCCTTGGGCTCTTATAGTAATGGAATTGCTTCATAAAACAATGCCATATATCCATTCTTGAAAGAAAATGTGACTTGATTTACAATGCCCAATACTAAAAAACAAAGCAAAACAAAACAAAAAAAGATGATCATATCTTGTAAATGTAAATACTGCGAAAGGAGCCAGTTGAGGTGGTTCGGGCATCTGATTAGGATGCCTCCTGGGTGCCCTCCTTTGGAGGTTTACCGGGCACCGCCATCTGGGAGGAGACCCCGGGTAGACCCAGAACTTGCTGGAGGGACTACATGTCCAATCTGGCCTGGGAATGCCTTGGGATCCCCCAGGAGGAGCTAGAGGGTGTTGCTGGGGACAGGGATGCCTGGAGTGCCCTATTTAGCTAGCTGCCACCGTGACCCAAACCTGGAGAAGCGGCTGATGATGAATGAATGAAATACATAATGTAATAGAATGTAATAAATTGGTGGCACGGTGGCGCAGTGATTAGCGCTGTCGCCTCACAGCAAAAAAGTCCTAGGTTCGAGCCACGGGGTTGTCCAACCTTGGGGGTCCTCGTCCTCAGTGTGGACTTTGCATGTTCTCCCCGTGTCTGTGTTGGTTTCCTCCGGGTACCTCCGGTTTCCTCCCACAGTCCAAAGACATGTAAGTCAGGTGACTCGGCCGTACTAAATTGTCCCTAGGTGTGAATGTGTCGGGCCCTGTGATGGCCCGTGCAGCCTGTACCCAGGCTTCATTCTGTCAGAGTATATGACACGTTTAAATGGTGAAATTCCTATTCTGGAATAAAACAAATTTTCTCCTCTTTATATATAAGCTCAGTAAGTGGAAGACGTTTACTATACAGTATTCGTAAGAAGAGTATTATGAGATTGTAATTTATAGCCGACCATTGGAAATCATGGTTTTTTTTAAATACATTTTATACCTTTATTAGATAGTCACAGTGGAGGCAGACAGGGAAATGGTGAGAGAGAGGTAAGACATGCAACAAAGATCGCTGGCTGGATTCGAACCAGCGACGGTGCAGTGGCGACCTTTGAAGCTGGGTATTCTACGCTCGCCACCCCACCCCACCCGGACACGCACGCACGCACGCACGAACGACCGCCCGCCAGCTACAAACCCCTCCCACTACTGCAAATTACATGCTCTCGCACCCCTCCCTCCCTCCCTCCCTCCCTCACTGATCACAGACAGCAGTACCACATAATAAACAAACAAGAGGCCACAGCGGACCAGAGCACAAGTGGCGGCCTCGGCGGGCCAGAATAACCCGCAGCAGCTATGTAACATGATACAAAAAACGCTCAAAAATACGCACAATGTCCTACCTTATTTGTACACGAAGTCCATCCTCCGATCCTTCTTTGTAAATTCTGTGATGGCTTTGTCATAAAAGCTGTCGGATGTCTTCATTCTGTGCAGCATTCTTCTTTCAATCGCCATCGTTGCCAGGCCAGTCAAACCCCGCTGTCCGACAACATTGCGTTGGTAGGTCTTGATCCCTTTTAATGCCGAAAAAGTTATTTCTACCGACGCAGTGGTAGATGGCACAATTAAAAACAATTCGCACAGTCTGAATGGTTGGACCATGCCATCCCAAAGGCCATTTGAGCGCATGAAAGACGTCAATTCGGGGACATTTCTCTTTGCCAGTTGAGGCGACGCATACAATACTGTAACGTGCATGGATAAGAAGACACGCTGGCCGCTGGCTCGCGGGTGTGACCCTTTAGTCGAGCGGTTAGCGATGCCTCCTGCGGTGCGGGCGACACGGGTTCGCTTCCCGGCCGCGGCAGTTCCTGTGGTTGCGTTGTCACCCGAATTCGCTACAATACTTTCAGTTCGCCGCGCAAAAGGACGTCGTCGAAAAACTGCATATGTTTCTTTCAAGGAGTTAAGTGCGCTCTCTGGAAAGGTCTGCTCATACAAATGAAATTGAGAAAAGTCCTATAGCCAAAGAAACTCCGTCTTCTTCAGAGATGAAAGCCGCTTCTGCATTTGGAAATCAACAGTATCCAACACTTTGAAATAAAGATCTCGATAAGCACCCTTTTTGTCAGCAGGATCTCCTCTGCTCCTCTTCGCTGGGCTCTCCCGTTCCTCTCCACCTGTGCAAAATCACGGTCAAACGCTTCTCGCCGTCTTTGCAATTGCTCCGATGTTCTCTTCGTTTGACTCACACAATAACTAATGTCCAAGCTCTTTGTATATTCTCAAGCCAAATACAAGTACGTCGGTGTGACAAAAAACATCAGAAAAAAAGCTCCAGGAGAAACTGGAGTTTGGGATCTTGGAAATATTGCAAAAAAAATCCCCCTGCTGAAAGAATGGCCGTTTCGCCCCTGTCCAACGGATTATTTTTTATGTAATTGAAAAGTTCAATTAATGAATCGCGGTTCTCACCTGCGTTGTTCACTAATCAAGACGTGCAATTCCACCTTGTTGGAGCAGCTCTGGGGACTCGTCTCCTAACAATGTCATCAAGAGCCTTGGTGGGCTTCGCAGAAGTGGTAAAAAAAAACGAGTCATTGCTGTATGGAGATTGTTAAAATCGCCATAACCTACCGTGGTCCAGACTGTGCGTTCTGTAGAAAAAAGGAGACATGGCCAGCAGAATAGTTCGCTAACCTTTGGGCAGCCAGCTAGCCATGTATGTTTTTCGTATGTGGTAGCTTGAAAGTGACGGGCGAGATTCTTCGTTGAGTTTGTGATGCCAAGTTCGGGAGCTGGACGTCCTCCTGCAATAATAATATTTTTCTCTTCAAAAGTCCTCCGAGAAAATGGGACAGAACGTAACGACTCTTTAATGTGCGAATTGTCGCTCATATTGACAAGTACTGAAACGTATGGCGATGAGCTAACTGAGCAAGACAGACAAGTGCACACTTACAGTAACAAGCTAGCTAGGTGACAGTGTTGCGCATGTGTGTTTCCGGATAAACTGGTTCACAGCCAGCCTTTCTGCCCACAGGGAACCACAGAGCGCATGCGCGGAGTAAGCTGAACGCTTGGCAGCTTTGCCGTGAGTAGGATAGATGTGGCAGACTGCGACAATGCGAGTTGGAAATAAGTAGAATAAGTAGACACGTTAGCTCTTAGCTAACGGGTCGGACTTAGTCGAATGGTTAGCGTTGTCGCCCGCGGTGCGGGAGATACGGGTTCGCGTCTTGGCGGTGGCGGTTCCCGGACTGCCCCCCTGAATTCGCTGCATTGGTGTCACAAGTGGGATGGTGAGACCGTGAGGTCATCGGAAGCGCATGCGCCCATAGACGTGAGGGAGCTGGTGCGCTTCCCGAAAGAGAGGAGGGGGGGTGTAACGTACATGAATAAGTAGACACGTTAGCCCTTGGCTAATGGGTCGGACCCTTGAGTCGACTGGTTAGCGTTGATGCCCGCGGTGCGGGAGAGATGGGTTCGCGTCTTGGCGGTGGCGGTTCCCGGACTGCCCCCCTGAATTTGCTGCATTATTATACTGTATGGGAATTCTCTCGTTATTTTCAAATGCCATGGGCATGCACCGCGTTTATAGCTTATTATGACCGCTCGCCACTAGACGGCTGTGACAACATGGCCAAGTGGTGTGCACTCTAACCATCCAGTCTCAGGCGTGCCTGGAAATCTTGGTTTTGAAGCAGGTTTTTGTGTCGAACCCTGATTAGTCAGCGCATTAATACATGAGTCTGTTGTATGAGCCCGGTGAACTGGTGGTTTCCTCATTGCATTGGTACAATGAATGTGGCGAATGTTAATTATTACCACATGTAATGCTAGAATCTTTTAAACCTGCAGCTTCATGACACTGTCTCCCTCTCCCCGAACTGTAGTAATCTGTATATATGGCATGTGATAGCACCTTTCCATTCTCTCCTGTTCCCTTCAGGTTTGTGGGAGATTGATCCCCACCACCTCACCTTCATCAAGGAGCTGGGCAATGGCCAGTTTGGCGTGGTGAAGTATGGGAAATGGCAGGGACAGCATGATGTTGCTATTAAAATGATTAAAGAAGGTTCCATGTCAGAGGATGATTTCATAGAAGAGGCCAAAATCATGATGTAAGCAAAATGGTGACTTTTTATATTGTCGTTGAAGAAGAAAGTCATGTGAGTTTGTATCACAGTGTCAGAAAAGCAAGGTTCTCACATGTTATATCACTGTTAACCGTAATTCCTCTCTCTTTTTTGGTCAAACCAGGAAGCTCCGCCATGAAAACCTTGTTCAGCTGTATGGTGTCTGCACCAAACAAAGACCTATTTATATTGTGACAGAGTTCCTTTCCAATGGCTGTCTGCTAACCTACCTCAGGGAGGGCCTGAAGCAGCATCCAACCTCCATTCAACTCCTGGAGATGTGTAAGGATGTGTCTGAGGGTATGGCCTATCTTGAGTCAAAGCAGTACATCCACAGAGACCTGGTGAGAGATAATGATGACAGTATGCAACACCTAGTCCATTATATGACCACGATACTGTGCCATGTTGTGTTTTAAGTCAATTTGGGTTATTATCTTTGACGTTGGCATTTACCTGCTACAAGATGCTCAAAAATTATACACAGATCATGAGTATCACTTTGTTTGTACCCAGGCTGCCAGGAACTGCTTAGTAGACTCCAATGGTACTGTCAAAGTGACTGACTTTGGGCTGTCAAGGTAAAATTATACACTGATGAAAGGATAGGACATGTTGGTCTTTCCATAATAGTAAGGTATTAAACTCTTCTCCCTGTCTTCTCAGGTACGTCCTGGATGATGAGTACACAAGCTCAGCGGGGTCCAAATTCCCTGTTCGCTGGTCCCCTCCTGAGGTCCTCCTCTATTGTAAATTCAGCAGCAAGTCAGACATCTGGGCTTATGGTGAACAATCATGCAATCTGATGTGTTTCTACAGTTTCTAAACTATATTTCATGAACCATCTAAATTCCAATACAATTTCATGTGTCTTTTTTTGTCAGGTGTTCTAATGTGGGAGGTGTACACCATGGGACACCTTCCCTATGAACGTCTAAACAACTCGGAGATAGTCGATCAGGTCTCCAGAGGCCTGCGTCTCTACCGCCCCCAGCTAGCAAATGACAGGGTCTACAGCATCATGACAAGCTGTTGGCATGATGTAAGTAGGGCCTTGTAACCTTTGGATAACACCGTGTGATGGTTCCCAAGTCCTTTCCTTGGGACCCCCAAATACTGCTGATTTTCTGTTCTGCCAAGTAGTAAAACATATATTTGTATTGTGCCAAGTCTAAACACTCCCCTGTTAAATGGCTGTATAACTGTCAGAAAAGAAAACCAGATGTAGCCAGGGTCCCAAACATTTGGGACCCTGGATTTTAGTGGGGATTGTATTTAATAATATACACAAAAATAAGTAAATATTCAGTATCTATGAGACCATGCATGACCATCAGGTAAAACTATTCTGTATAAGCAACACATCAATTTTCATAGAGGGATGAAGTCAATTATGTTATCTGAGAATCTAAATATACATGTAACAGCAACCTTTCTCCATCTGTTGTATTTGTAGAGGGCAGATGAGAGGCCGACGTTCCAGGAGCTGGTGTCGACTGTTCAGGACTTGCTATATGAGCTCCAGTAGATCTTATACACACACACACACACACACACACACACACACACACACACACACACACACACACACACACACACACACACACACGAGACTCATTGCTTCTCTCCCATATCCACATACACTTCTTCATGGATAAACCTGAATAAACTAACACAATCATTAAAACAGCTCCAAGAAATTCACTCAAAGAACCTCATATTGTGCTCCCATGCTGAAATCCTCTGTAATGTGAATGCATTGCTTGTATTATATGGGTAAAATGAATGTTATCTGAAATGTAATCTATGTTTTATTCATTAAAAATAATAAGTTCATCATCAAGCATAAATAAATGTTAGCATAAATGTGTATTTTATTAAACATGTTGGAATTAAACTTTTGTCACTGTAAACTGTGTGGAGACATTTTAATCATTAAGGGAAATATTGACTTTAAGAGCGAAAAGGAGTATTGTTCTTGTAATGAACTGCGCAAGGCGTATCAGTTCGTCCGTCTGTCTGTCTGTCTGTCTTTCCCGGCATGGACGCAGGGCGCCGCCACCAAATCGTGCTCCGTAATTGGTTGAGCCACTTCCTGTTTCCTGTCGCGTCTATTCACACACGTGAAGGTCAGGAACTATTCAGTCATTCGTAATTAAGTCTCCGTACGGAGCCGTTGACAAACAACCCGTCTCTGTTGAAATATGGATGGTCAAGGAGCGACAGCGGATCCACAGCTTCAACACTTCATAGAAATTGAGTCTCAGAAACAAAGATTTCAGCAGCTGGTGCACCAGATGACGGAGGTTTGCTGGGTAAGTTGAGCCTGACGTTAGCTCTCCAGCTAGCGCGTTACACGTAACGTGAATTAACAGCAGAGTTTATCGGTCGTCTGTCGATTCATGCATGTAGAAAATGGCCCTACACGCATATTCTGTATTATCTGAGTAATAGTAAGACTTTATCTTTGCCAGGTGTATTTACCAAAAAAAAAAAAAACCCCAAACAAAACACCACCACCAGACTGGCTGGTGGTTTTTGGTGGCGACATGATGACGTCTACAGTACATGAACCGATTGAGCCCAGTTGTACTAAATTAGTTATACAAATAGCTTGTGCGGTCACACTGTTCGGTATAATTTACATGTTTTTTCCACCTCTTTCTAGGATAAATGCATGGATAAACCGGGGCCAAAGCTGGACTCCAGGACAGAAACGTGCTTTGTTAACTGCGTTGAGCGATTTATCGACACCAGCCAGTTCATCCTTAATAGACTTGAACAGACCCAGAGGAGTAAAGGGGCATTTTCAGAGACCATGTCAGACTAAATTCTCTGCCCCTTCAAGGACTGACAAAACAGATACACACAGCTACTGATCCAAGACATGGCCCTTTGGTCCTGCCAGCTATCTGTACGGAGCAATGTGAGAACTGTCCATCAACCCGGAGAAAGGAACATGAAGTGTTATGTTTGATACAAATACCTCAGGCTAATGCCATATATTCTGAGTGTGACTCATTCAGGTCTTGGGCAGGTTTCTACCCCACTCAGTGAGGCATGGAAAGGTCAATTTGCTAGTGACGACTTCATGTTACCATTTTCTTTGCTTAAGTTGGATTTCACACGCGGATGTCGAGTCCCTTCACTGGCCATTGTACAATTTTGCTGGGTTATCCTGACACCTACTTGTCACTAGCAAGTAAAGTGCAAAAGTACATGGGGTCGTGGGCAAGACCCAACATCAGGGACATTCAGTCTGCCTCTTTTTTGACGGTCACCAGGAGTTCTCTGCATTCTGTTCAATAGGAGGCCAAAGAGTGTATGGATTGAAGAGGCATAATCATGTATCGCCACACACACAAAAAAGCGTTTGAAATGTTCATATCTAATAAAGGAAATGTCAACTGCCCTGTCTTATTATTTTTAAAATAACAGTTTAGTCACAAAATTGTAATTATTACATTTTAATTTAATTAACATTTGCTGTTTAACAAAAATAGTACCATTACCTTGTTGAGAAAGTTAGGAATTTGGACTTTGTGGAACCATTTGAGGTTCTTCAGAAAACTAATGAAAAATACTGAGTATTACAAAAACTGTCAAAATACTAACACTTTTATCATCGAGATGAACCACATTCATTTATATTAAAGCTTTTACATTGACCTTAGCCACAAAGGAAGTTCATAAAAGGTTTTTGCAGTACATGAAGGTTAAAAGTACAGAAATGTATAGGTAATAGTCAAAACAAGCTGGTTTAAATGCTGTGCAATCTTAGCTTGACAGCAATTAATAGATTTCAAAGATTGTATAGTTCTATATTGGCCTACTATGGAATTGATAAGGCTACACAAATAACTTGATACCAGCACACTTCATTGACACTCAGTAGTTTTAACAAGTTATGAAAGTATAGATTCTAAACACGTTACTATCCTGTCTTGCACATAGTAAAATGATTTGGTGATGTCACTGTAACAGTAAAAAGAGAAAGCCAAAAATGTGTTTTGCTGTAATAAAAAGCGGGTACATAACAGCATGCTAATAAAAAAGTGCATATAATCCAGTGCATATTTCATTATGTAAGGCAAATTGTCAATCCAAATTCAGTAAAGAAATTGCTTAACTTGGCACATTGTAAAGCTTGTGGTCTAAGTAGTAACAGAGCTGCTGTTTCTCCTCTCTGGAGAGTAACCTCATTTGTCACCCCCATCTTTAGGCTGCTTTATCTTATCCTCTGCTTGGCTTTCATGGCTGGGAAGGGCAACATAAGGCTGGGTACTCCAGGGGTAACCCTGTGGCCCCTTCCTCAGGTACAGTGGCAGGGAGTCCCATGTAAAAGTAATGTCCTTGAAGGCATGAAGGAGGAAAATTCCAAAGATGATGGTGAGGAAGCCACTGATAGTGCCCACCACCCCATCAGTTGTCATACGCAACCACTCCTTGAAAAGGATGGCAGAGCAGGCCATGACAGAGGTGGTAAAGAAGACGTAGTAGATGGGTGTAACTATGGAGGTGTTGTATACATCCAGGGCCTTGTTCAGATAGCTGATCTGAATACTGACGCAGACCGCCAGGCAGATTAGCAAGGACCAGAATAGGGGTTCCTTCAGGACTGTTGTCCCAGCAAACAGCTCCTTAATGCCAATACCCAGGCCCTTGACACAGGACACAGAGAGGGAGCCGATCACTGAGCAGATCAGGATGTAGACCAGTACATTCCTCTGTCCATATCGTGGGGCCACGGCAAAGATGAGAACCAGGCAGCATGCCACAATGCAAACAGCAAACGCAATGAAACCTAAATGGGAGTGTGAAATAATGAATGAGTGTTCTTTGAAAAAAAAAAAAACAGGATTCTAACCACTTATCAGGATATTCATTTTGAGGCATTATTAATCAAACCAAGTAAAAACCTCACCACCACAAAGTGACCGAAGTAGAGCCAGTTACATGCAAACGGTATATGTCAGCACATGACACTGATCTAAATCAGATATTCAAACAGCCAAGGATCAATGTGGAAGGGGTCATTAGTAATACTGGGGTGTTGGGGCATACCATAGAAATGGCTGTTTTATCTTTCGAACACTTGGCCCCAGAAATGTGTTTTCCTGGTTTTGATAATATAAAAACTAGACATGGTTATGTGGGAACATTTCATTCATCATGAGAGCCAAACCCCGTAAAGCCATGCTGATGACATCCTTGGAGTAAAGCCGATTGATCATTGCAAATAATCAATAGATTAGCCAATTAGTTGTAATAATCATCAAATTAGTCGATTATCCAAAAACATTTGTTATTTCCTGGTGACTTTCACTAAAAGTGTGTAAATGCAACCTGTTCATCCTGTACATCAAAGATTTTTTTTCTATTGCTATTTTTTTATTAGAGGCAGACAGGAAATGGGAGAGAGAGAGAGAGAGAGAGAGAGAGAGAGAGAGAGAGAGAGAGAGAGAGAGAGAGAGAGAGAGAGAGAGAGAGAGAGAGAGAGAGAGAGAGAGAGAGATGGGTACGACATGCAACAAAAGTCAAGGCTGGATTCAAACCGGTGATGTTTGTGACCATGTGGTATGCGCTGTAATCATTTGGCTACAGAGGCACCCCCATCATCAAACTTTTGTTCTTTTGCCATTTTATTCATCCACTGTTTTTCTCATTCTTTGGCTTAATTGGTTTTGATTTTTAGGTTTCGCACAGTAAGTCACAATATAAAGAGATTTTCTGAAAATGATACCTTTCAAATTACTGCACATACAAGAAACAAACAAACGACCAACTACTGGATCTTCGAACCCTGTTAAGGGTTAAAACTACATATGCAGTATTATAGTAGAGTTGCACTGCTCAAATGATAATATATGTGTAAACTTTCTTTATAAGTGTTCTACTCTTTCCATACCTGGGTCTTTAAGCTTCTCAGCCATGGCACTGAGGGAGGCTACTACTTCTTCCTGTGGAGCATGAATCACCATCACTGTGGAGCCAAAGATGCAAAGCAGGCAACCAACCTTGCCATGCACATTCAACCTCTCATTCAGGAAGTAGGAAGACAGCACAGCACTGCGTGAAGAAAGAAGAAACAAGTATGTTATCTTAAATGTAACACATGTCGTGTTATGCCAAATGATCATATCAAGGTGTGAATTCAACAGTCACACGCTGAATGTTGCCATGAGTGTTGCTATTGCACACAGGACAAACTTTAATGTGTTATCAGTATTCATGCATTTCTGTTTAAGTGTTGCACCTCAAGAGTGACACAAGACAGCCAAAGAGAGAGGTGTGAAAAGCTGAGGTCAACTATTGTAACTGACACCAAAAGACTTTTACCTTACAAGTACACTCATGGCCCCCAGTGGTGTCACTAATGTGGCAGGTGCGAATGCATATGCAGCAAAGTTAGCAGCTTCTCCAGCTCCCACTGAAACATAGTCCTAAAACATTAGCATGCAGTGCCTTTGAAAAAGGAAGTGCATTACAAAAATGTTGGGGTTGGCAAATTGGCAAGATAAATTATTCTCTACCAACCTACATGTGCAAATGTGCTCTACTAAAGAATGTGTGCTTCAAGGGTTTGGTGTGGGTGTTGCATCTACTGACAAAATCACCAGCAAACATGCCAAACCCACATTAAATCCCATTTCCATTTGAAAACAATGACTGCAATGTTGGAAAGTATGGTGACTGGTAAGACTGGGCTGTGCCATGCTGTGAACAAAGTATTAAAGTTTATCATAATTTAGCATGCAAGTTTAACTTACTTGAAATAAGTCCTGCCCACCATAGCCACTCTTTCAGGTAAGCATACCCCCCTTGACCTATGAGATTTTAAAAAAAAGTCATTAAAGATGCATTAGAAATAGCTACAGTGCCTTCCAAAAGTATCCAACCCCCTTGATAGTCATCGCTAATTTCTGGACTATAAAAGATACTCACACATGTGCTCCTGAACAATATTATTTTTGTGAACCCATAAGTATGGACAAGCTTTGGACATTCTTCTGAAGTAATTTTTGCCCATTCTTCTTGGCAGAATTTGTACAGGTCTTGTAGGTTGGTGAGATGGCACCTCTTGACTGTGATTTTCAGTATGTGCCATAGATTTTCAATGGGGTTGAGGTCCGGACTTTGACTTGGCCGCTCCAAAATTTCACCTTTTTGTTGCCGAGCCATGCCATTGTTTGCCCTAGCCTTGTGCTTAAGATCATTGTTCTGCTGGAAGGCGAACCTTCTCCCAAGCTTCTGTTTTATGGCAGACTGCAGCAAGTTTTCTTCCAATATTTCCCTGTATTTAGCTCCATCCATTCTTCTTTCAATTTGAACAAGGTTCCCAGTGCCTGCAGATAAAAAACAACCCCATAGTGTTATGCTGCCACCGCCATGCTTCACTGTAGTAAGGGTGTTTTTTAGGGCATGAGCAGTGCTACACATAATGCTTTTGGCCAAAAAGCTCAACTTTTGTTTCATCTGACCACAAAACTTTACCCACATCCTAACTGGGTCTCTCTCAAGTTTGGTAACACACTCCAAGCATGCTTTTATATATATATAGTTTTGAGCAACGGCTTCTGTCTTGCCGCTCTCCCATACAGGCCAGATTTATGGAGAGCCCGTGATATGGTTGACTCATGTACATTTACTCCAGTTTCAGCCACTGACCTCTGGAGCTCCTTCAAAGTGATTGCAGGATCATCTGTGGCTTTCCTCACCAGCCCATGTCTTGCTCAGACACTTAGCTTTGAGGGATGGCCTGCCCTACAAAGCGTCTGGGTAGTGTGATACAGCTTCCACTTTCTGACAATGGATCCAACAGTGTTCCATGGGACATCCAAACACTGGAGATATTGTTTTGTGTCCCTTTCCCACCTTCTGCATTTTAACCACTTTGTCTCTTACTTCAGTATTATGCTCCTTTGTCTTCATTTTCTGGTGGAGTTCACGCCCAGCTAATGAACTTTTCACATAGTGCTTTTTATACCCATAAACGAGACCATCACTTTAATATCTTACAGGTGCACACTGATTATGTTCAGTTGTGTTAATCTAAGTTTGTTTTAGGAATAATTTGTCATTATTGTAAATTTGGAACTTTCAGAGCACAAGGGGTTGAATACTTGTGCAAGCACTATATTTTCGTTTTTAATAATAAAAAGTCAGCGAAACAACTTATTCTGGCTTTGGGGACATGTTGTTAGAGCTTATGGGTTCACAAAAATTATATTGTTTAGGAACATATGTGTAAGTATCTTTTATAATCCAGAAATTAGTGATGACTATCAAGGGGGATGAAAACTTTTGCAAGGCACTGTACACCTGGGTACTCATATATGACTGCACATTAATTAAGTCGGACAAACAGTAGTTTCTTATTTTAACAGGCATATTGTCATACAAAACTTGGTGCCGTTGTGTGTTTTCACCTGCTCGCATTGAACCCTTGCTGGCTAGTCTTAACAGGCCTTTTTTCTTCAAGATAAAACTTGTTCCGATGAAAACACTCGAGCTCAACGCCAGAGAGAGACCAATGTAGAAATCAAAGCGGTTTGCATCCATCTGGAAAAGGCGTTAACATTTTATGTAATAGAGTTTAAAAAATGCTCTCACGTAAACAACCGAAGCCGTTCGTGAACTCTGAAGTTGGATCGACCAGGGCTGTATAGAGAACTATTCATACTTTCTCTTCATACATCCATGGGCGCAACACATCGTCTGCAACCACAAGTGACGATCACATGATGGTCTGCCTTTCGTTCTCAACAGTGACTCGCTTAAAAAAAAACCTCCATTTTAAAACAAACTATTAAGACATTTAAAAAAAGCAATATTTTATGACTGCCTTCTAAATCCAGCTTAATCCAATAGGCTATCATCGTTAAGCCAACATTTGACAAGGAAGCTGAGCTTTCATACCTTTCTCGTGTCAACCCATTGGTTTTCGTTAACAGACTTGGCGTAGCAGAGCAGCTGACAAGTGTTGTCGCATAATCGGCGACCGTCCAAAATTGTTACCACTGTTAACCAACGCAGACCGGGAGGGGGGTCGGTACGCCATCTAGTGTCGACTGTAGAAGTGGCGTCACAATTTTCGAAAGTTGCGGATTTTAGCATAACACCAAGCAATCACCTCGGCACTTCCTGATTTAATACTCTGCGAGTTATGTAGACCGCCACGCCAGGGTCATTACGGATAAAATATGTACATTTGAACCGAGGTACTGCGAGTTGATATTCACATGATAATATCGCGGCAACACCAACTTTCTAAATAGATATTTTCTGTAATTTTGTCAACATAACGTACAGGGGAATCTATTGGTGCCCCACATCGGATAGGCGGGTTTATACAGTATACAGCCCTCACCCCTCTGATTGGGTTGAGCAAAGGTAATATTGAAAGCGGAAGCAGTTCTAACCGCGTGACAAGGAAATAAACCATATGTGTCGGCGTCTCTGACCAAATGCACAGAAGATATGTATAGTATTGACCAAAGGAAAATATATCAGAAGAACTTCAGAGTCTGCGGTAATTTTCCCGATATCAATCGTATTTTTCTTACAGTTTGCGTCTGGGAAACGCAATCTTATACCAAGGCGAGGACTCCCAACACCAATACTGCAACCCTGCTTGGACTCGGTATCGTCCGAGATTACGTTTCCATTTTCTTTAGTAAACGAATGGATTTTAATGGAAACATTACGTGCAGCGTAGTCCAATAATGAGGCGTCCGTATCTCTGCTTTATCGGAAACTGGAGGGCGGCAGGAAGATTGCGACCTTGTGTACATCCACCATTACGTGCACCACCGTGGAACCAATCAGAAGTGATGCTAAGATGCATGGGTACAAATCGGTGCAAAGACGACAGGAATTACTACATCACTACGCCCATCTTCTATGTCAATGCTGCTCCTCATTTAGGACACTTGTATTCCGCCGTGATAGCTGACTGCTTATACACGTACAAGCGCCTTCAGGGCTTCAACGCAAAGTTTTCTACAGGTAAATCGCAACTTATACAAATGCAGGCCATTGGATGAATGATGCATATTGGCCATTGCAGTGTTAATTATTGGTCATCTGAAAAGTGTTATGACAAACGGTGCTTTTGCGTTTCTTCCACTGTGTTTTAAACCACCCTAAGAGCTTCTGTTCACTTTAAAACACGTGGTCATGATGTAGTAATAATGATAATAATCGTATAATAAACTTTAAATAGCACCTTTCATACATGGAACTGCAGCTCAAAGTGCTTTACATTAGAAAGCAAATAAAGAAAATCACAAGCAGGAAAATAGTCAGGTAAGCGCTATAGAATGTAAATTAAAAACAATTTGCACACATGAAATGATGAAAGCAAATATTACAATAAAAAGATAAATCTGATAAATACTAAAAAGTACATCAAAGACGGTTGAATCAATTCATCTGAATGCAACGTTTATTGACAGATATGGTTCATCACTCAATTAAGTGACATATTCAGTATAAACTGACTGTAGGTATCCCCCCCACCCCTTATAAACAATACAGTACAATACAGTTGCAAACTTTGACAAACTGGGTGCTTGTCAAAGCCAGGAAGACGCCCACCCAAACAGTGCAGCAGCCAATCGAAGAGAGGAGAAGGACAACAGCTGCCTAAGCACTGTAAACCAGTGCTGATTCCGTATGTGGCATGTGTCGGAAAAGCTGAGACGTGTATTTTCCAAACACCATGTCTCATTTGCTTTCAAACCCCAAAACACACTGTGCCGAGAGTTGGTCCACCCCAAGGATTGGGTCCCCTGACACAAACAGAGCAATATAGTGTATGCTGTTAAGTGCCAGGAGGATTGCCGTGACTTATACATTGGGGAAACTAAACAGATGCAGGCCAAGAGAATGGCACAACACAGGAGAGATAACACGTCAGACCAGGACTCCATAGTCTACATAGTCTACACCCATCTACAGGCCAGTGGCCACTCTTTCAAGGATGGGAATGTGCACATCCTTGATAGAGAGGAACACTGGTTTGAACGGGTAGTCAAAGAGGCCATCTATGTTAAGAGGGAACGACCATCCCTAAACTGGGGTGGGGAGTGGGGAGGGTAAGAGTACATCTGTCACCATCTTACAATGCGGTGATTGCAAACATTCCCAAATCCTCTGTGAATAGTACACATGGCCATCGAAACCCTAGTTAATGGTCACACCCATATTTGCACATGAAACTGGTTGTTGGTTTCGGTCGTTATGTAACTTTATTGTACTGTATTGTACTGTATTGTTTATAAGGGTGGGGATACCTGCAGTCAGTTTAGACTGAAGGTGTCACTTAGTTGAGTGATGAAACATATCTATCAGTAAACATTGTATCCAGATGAACTGATTCAACCTTCTTTGATTTTCTTACCTGCGTTAAGACAAAAAGTACATTAACATGATCTCCTGTGTTTTAGGCACGGATGAACACGGGCTGAAAATCCAACAGGCTGCTGATGCTGCTGGCAAAGATCCCCTGAGCTTCTGCACCAGTGTGTCAGAGAGATTCGAACTTCTCTTCAGGAGCTGTAACATCGCATACACTGATTACATAAGAACCACAGAGCAAAGACACCAACATGCCGTGGAGCATTTCTGGATGGTGCTTAAGAACAAAGGACTCATCTATAAGGGTAGTTATGAGGGCTGGTACTCCATGCAGGATGAAAGCTTCCTCACATCCTCACAGGTGGGCAATGCTTTAGACTCAACTGGGAAGGAGGTCAAGGTCTCCCTGGAGAGCGGCCACAAGGTAAACAATGGTAGATTCTAGCACAACATATGTGAATATGAATGTGATCCGAATCTAAAATAGTCATAACAGGCAAATAGGCATGTTTATGCTATCAAATGTATTCATGACATTTTAAAATGCCTTTCCCATGCAGTTCCCACCGTTACTTCATCCCCTGTTAACAAAAAAAAAATGTCCCTGCTCCAACCAAACCAAATCTTATTTAAAATATGTTGCAGGTGGAGTGGGTGAAAGAAGAGAATTATATGTTTCGTCTGGCAGACTTCCGGTCTCAGCTTCTAGACTGGCTGAGGGGAAACCCCCAGGCCCTCCAGCCTGAGCGTTTCTACAAACAAGTTATACATTTTCTTCAGGAGGACCTCCCGGACCTCTCAGTATCCCGCCAGAGAAGCCGTCTTCAGTGGGGCATCCCAGTCCCTGATGACCCTGAACAAACCATCTACGTGTGGTTAGATGCGCTTGTCAACTACCTTACAGTAGCGGGTTATCCGGACAAACATGACCAGTGGTGGAATGCCGTTCACCATGTTGTAGGAAAGGACATCTTAAAATTTCATGCTGTTTATTGGCCATCTTTTCTTTTAGGGGCAGGGTTGCCACTGCCGCAGACAATACATGTGCACTCTCATTGGACAGTTGGGGGCAAGAAGATGTCTAAGAGTCTGGGAAATGTTGTAGATCCCCTTGAGCAGTCAAATAGGTTCACAATTGATGGCATTAGGTACTTTCTGTTACGTCAGGGTGTCCCAGACTCTGACTGCGATTACAACAATGACAAAGTGGTCAAACTGCTTAATGCAGAGCTCGCTGACTCTCTGGGTGGGCTTCTGAATCGCTGTACGGCATCCTCTCTCAATCCGGCGCAGGTGTACCCCTACTTCTGCCGTGAATTGTTCCCCAGTGAGCAGATTGGTGGGTTTAGGGGCAGGGCTGTGGCTGAAGACTACCACTTGCTCGAAGCTGTGAAAGGTCTTCCATCTGTGGCGAAGCAGCACTATGAGAGCATGAACGTTTACAAAGCTTTGGAAGCCATCGGTGGCTGCGTGAGGCAGACCAATGGGTTTGTTCAGCGCCACAAACCTTGGAAGTTGGATAGAGGGGACAGTGAAGACCAGCGCTGGTTGGACACCATCATTCATGTGTCTTTCGAGTGCTTAAGGATGTACGGCACAATCCTCCAGCCTGTAGTGCCAGAGATATCGGACAAGCTTCTGTCTAGACTGGGGGTGCTACCAGGTGAAAGGAGCTGGGCTGCTCTCCTCTTCTTGCCAAGTTACCAGGGACAGCACTGTCCCTTTGTAGGGAGACCACTAGGTCCTGATACTGGAGTGCTTTTTAGTCGTCTGGAGAGTCCAAATGCAGATAAAGGAAAGACAAAAAAAACTAAAAATGTTATAAAACTGACATGATTGTTTTACATTTTCTTTTGCTCTGATTGTTTTAACAAATAAAGCCATTGAATTCTGCCAATAGAATTTTTTTCCCCAGACTATATGATGACAAAGTGGTATTTGTTCATAATAGAGCTGGCAAAAATACAATTTTATATCCCCCTAGCCCCCTGTTGTAGGCTCTGAGCCTGCCTCACAAAAGGAAATAGTTTTTCAAACATTTTGTTGCAGACAGTAATATCTCACTGAAAGAAAGAATATGTTCAAAGAAATATACTACCTGCATTAAAGAAACAAGTGTGGTACTTTTAGTTGTAGTGGTGGGAGTTCAGTCTTTGTAAGCAGCATACAGTACCTTGCAAAAGTATTCAACCCCCTTGGTAGTCATCACTAATTTCTGCATTATAAAAGATACTGCGGGAGTATGGGGTACCGGGGCAGTTGCTACAAGCCATCCGGTCCTTGTATAACCAAAGTGAGAGCTGTGTCCATATTCTCAGCACAAAGTCAAACACGTTTTCGGTGGGTGTCGGACTCCGCCAAGGTTGTCCCTTGTCTCCGATTCTGTGTGTGATATTCATGGACAGGATCTCAAGGCACAGCCAAGGTGAGGAGTGTGTCCGTTTTGGGAACCTCAGAATTGCATCTCTGCTCTTCGCAGATGATGTGGTTTTGTTGGCTTCAGCAGAACGCGACCTCCAGCACACACTGGGGCGGTTTGCAGCTGAGTGTGAAATGGCTGGGATGAGAGTCAGCACCTCCAAGTCTGAGGCCATGATTCTCTACCGGAAAATGCTAGATTACTGACTTCGGGTTGGGATGAGTTGTTGCCTCAAGTGAAGGAGTTCAAGTATTTCGGGGTCTTGTTCACGAGTGAGGGTAGGATGGAGCAGGAGATTGACAGGCAGATTGGTGCAGCATCAGCAGTAATGCGGATGTTGTACCGGACCATTGTGAAGAAGGAGCTGAGCCGGAAGGCAAAGCTCTCAATTTACCAGTCAATCTTCGTTCCAACCCTCACTTATGGTCATGAGCTTTGGGTAGTGACCGAAAGGGTGAGATCGTGGATGCAAGTGGCTGAAATAAGTTTTCTCCATAGGGTGTCTGGGCTCAGCCTTAGAGATAGGGTGAGGAGCTCGGACATCCGGAGGGAGCTTGGAGGAGAGCCGCTGCTCCTTCACGTCGAAAGGAGCCAGTTGAGGTGGTTCAGGCATCTGATTAGGATGCCTCCTGGGTGCCTTCCTTTGGAGGTTTACCAGGCACAGCCAACTGGGAGGAGACCCCGGGGTAGATCCACAACTCGCTGGAGGGACTACATGTCCAATCTGGCCTGGGAATGCCTTGGGATCCCCCATGAGGAGCTGAAGGGTGTTGCTGGGGAGAGGGATGTCTGGAGTGCCCTACTTAGCTTGATGCCACCGTGACCCGACCCCGGAGAAGCGGCTGATGATGAATGAATGAATGAAAAAGATACATATTTGTTCTTGAACAATATTATTTTTGTGAACCCATAAGCTCTAACAGCATGTTCCCAAAGCAAAAAGTTATGTTTTGCTGACTTTTTATTAATAAATTAAAAACGAAAATATAGTGCTTGCATAAGTATTCAAACCCTTGTTGCTCTGAAAGTTCCAAATTTACAATAATGACAAATTATTCTCAAAACAAACTCAATTGACCCTTCGCTAAGCCCCGCCCCCTTGGTTACTGTTGCTACGCCTGGCAAGCTATCGTCCGCCCGTGAAATTTAAACATGGCGTTTACTGTCATGTTGGTGACAGATATTCCAGGTGAATTGACATCCAATCTCTGGAAAAGCAAGGAGATATCAGAGAGAAGTAGACAGAAAGGCTTGCAATATGCATTTGAAAGCTACAGCCATGATATAATTTGTCAGCGTGTGAATGAAGGGGGAATTAAAATCGAGGCTAAAGCCTACAGGTCCCAATAAGACCCAGGCACCCACGTCTTAACTATTCACGTTAAGGACAAGGAGATAAATGAACAACAATGCTCGTGTACAGCAGGGTAAGACAATATAGATAGTTGTATTTTAAGCTGACATTTAGTTATGAGTCCATATAGCCTACTAGCTAGCTTTCAGATCTAGCCAACATTAGGCTATGTTTTAGCTAGCCAGGGTAGCCAGCTGGATCAGGGGAGCTCACATGCACTTTCCCGTTTGTTTAAAGTGCACCAGGATATTGCTCACACATCGTGGGCTTGATCCATACACTGGATCTTATAAAGGCAAGAACAGAAGAGTCAGCTAAGTCCTGCACAAGTTTGCCACAACAATGGCACAAATCAAGAGGTGGTAAAATAAAGGCTGTGCCCGTATCATCAGTGGTGGTCGCAAAGGCTAGACAGGATCGAAAGCGGAGACCAGTTGACTGTCACGTTAGCTAACCTAGCTAGCTCGGCTAGCTAACGTTAGCAAGCTTACCTTGGAGCAAACAAATGTGTTTTTGTTTATCCTCGATGGATTCAGCTGTGAGTGACGTCTTCCACATTGCTTGATCCACATTCGACATTTTTCCTCTTGTGTTTTACGCTTAGGAAAAGCCCAAAATACGACCCCACCCTCCAAAATTTTAGGATATCTGCTGTCTGATTTGCAGGTACCATAAGCGCACCGCTTCCGCATTTCCTCGATAGCTTGCCAGGCCTCCCCTGCTTAGTAACGGTTACTAACGTAGGATTGGACAGTGGCTGTTCTAGGGCGGGGCTTAGCGAAGGGTCAATTGGACATAATTAGTGTGCACCTGTAAGATATTAAAGTAACGGTCTTGTTTATGGGTATAAAAAGCACTCTGTAAAGTTCATTAGCTGGGTGTGAATGCCATCAGAAAATGAAGACAAAGGATCATAATACTGAAGTAAGAGACAAAGTGATTAAAATGCAGAAGGCGGGAAAGGGATACAGAACAATATCCTAGTGTTTGGATGTCCCACGGAACATTGTTGGATCCACTGTCAGAAAGTGGAAGCTGTATCACACCACCCAGATGCTTTGTAGGACAGGCCGTCCTTCAAAGCTAAGTGTCCGAGCAAGATGTGGGCTGGTGAGGAAAGCCACAGATAATCCTGCAATCACTTTGAAGGAGCTCCAGAGGTCAGTGGCTGAAACTGGAGTAAATGTGCATGAGTCAACCATATCATGGGCTCTCCATAAATCTGGCCTGTATGGGAAGATGGCAAGAAAGAAGCTGTTGCTCAAAACTATGTATATAAAAGCATGCTTGGAATTTGCTACCAAGCATAAGAGAGACCCAGTTAGGATGTGGGTAAATGTTTTGTGATCAGATGAAACGAAAGTTGAGCTTTTTAGCCCAAACTCAAAGCGTAATGTGTGGTGCAAACTTAACACTGCTCATGCCCTAAAAACATCCTTACTACAGTGAAGCTATGGGGTTGCTTTTCATCTGCAGGCACTGGGAGCCTTGTTAAAATTGAGGGAAGAATGGATGGAGCTAAATATTGAAGCCTGTTGCAGTCTGCCATAAAAGCGAAGCTTGGGAGAAGGTTCACCTTCCAGCAGGACAATTATCTTATATATACACACACACACACACACACACACACACACACACAAAGTAAGGAAATTTGTGTTTGGTAGATTTCTTTGTTGTAACAATGCTTCTTGGCAATAAATCTAATGCCGTTGGAAAGCCTGTTTATTTCCCTTTTAAATGGTGCCACATTTGTAAGGAACACGCATTTGTGGGATGAGCAGCAGAGCTGAGTATGTGTGTTGCGCCCATGAAAAATTTGCCAAATCTTCTCTGCCAATGCCAAACAGCTTATTTTGCTGTTGCTGTTGACTTTTGTTTTGAGCTTCTGGTACCCCAGGTGCTGACAATCAGCTGCCTGATATAAGATTTATTGCCAAGAAGCATTGTTACAACAAAGAACTAATCTACCAAACACAAATTTCCTTACTTTTTGTGCTAAGTTTTTATATATATTTCTGATTTTTCCCTTTTTCTCCCAATTTAGTGGCCAATCGATCCCTATTTTAGTTCAAACTCCCACCCACGTACTGCATGCGTTCGCCAACTGCACCTCTCCGGCCGGCAGTCTTGAAGGGCGAGGCGAATCCAGGCCGAACGACTGCTTTTTCCGACACACCCAGAGACGCATTCATGTGACGAACACAGGCCGACTCCGGCCCCCTCCCGAAGACAGCGTTGCCAATTATTGCGGTTTCATCGAATCCGGCCATAGTCGGATCTGACGAGACCTGGGCGCAAACCCCGGTCCCCAGTGGGCAACTGCATCGACACAAAGCCGATGCTTAGGCCGCTACACCACCGAAGACCCAGGACAATGATCTTAAGCACAAAGCTAAAGCAACAATGGCATGGCTCAGCGAGAAAAAGGTGAATGGTTTGGAGTGGCCAAGTCAAAGTGCGGACCTCAACCCCATTGAAAATCTGGCACAGACTGAAAATCGCAGTCAAGAGGCACCATCCCACCAACCTGCAAGACCTGTACAAATTCTGCCAAGAAAAATGGGCAAATATTACTCCAGAAGAATGTCCAAAGCTTGTACATACTTACCTCAAGAGAGTCATGGCTGTTAATACAGCAAAAGGGTACTCTACAAAGTATTGATATGTGGGTGTTGAATACGTATGCAAGCACTATAGTTTAGTTTTCAATTTATTTACAAAACGTCAGTGAAACAACTTATTTTGGCTCTGGGAACATGCTGTTAGAGCTTATGGGTTCACAAAAATAATATTGTTCAGGAAAATATGTCTGAACATCTTTTATAATCCAGAAAATTGGTGACGACTGTCAAGGGGGTTGAATACTTTTGCAAGGCACTGTATAATTGGTTAAGTGTTTATATTGAGCTTCCTGCATCTATTACTTCTGAAAGGACAGAGGTAGTCTTTCATAAACAGACTTCATTATAAAAAAAAATTATATCTGACAGAGAAACCTAGCTGCTGTTCTAAAGGCAAATTTGCCCATAATACTCTTGGTGCAATCATATTGTGTAACACTTCAGTTGTATAATTAGTGGCTCGTGGTGGATTTCTGGCTAGATTTATGCCTAGAAAAGCTTTACACAGAGCTCTTAAACTGGATTTATGTACTTGTCAGTGTTTAGAAGAACATTCTTTAACACTGGATAATTATCTCCGCCAGGCGGTAGCCTGAAGGGGATATTGTTTTTGTATGTGCATCTGTCTGCAGCTAATCTCGCATACTACTGGGCCTATCAGCCTAAAATGTTTTGAGCACAGTTATGACTGTATGATTAAGAACCCCTTGTGGTTGCGGTGATTCAAAACCTTTGAAAAACGTTTGTTCTTGGCACCGCCGCTCCTTCTCTTCATTCACTCTCTAGCTCACTCGACCAACACTGCTCTCGGTATCTCCCAATCTGAGTCAACCATAGATGTGGCGCATGGTTGACTCAGATCGGCAGTAACAGTTTCAAAACATTATCAATTCAGGTATGAGTCTTGAAAATAAACGAGAAGTCGATCGTGTTTCGCAAGTCAGCAAAAATCATTCAATCTATTCAGATATGAGTCTTGAAAATAAACGAGAAGTCGATCGTGTTTCGCAAGTCAGCAAAAATCATTCAGAGCTGAGCTCATCCCAGGAGAACTGGAGGAACACTGGATGAACCAAAATTAATAACCGTTTACACACACGCATGCACAACTCACAACTACGGTTGACTCAGATCGGGCAGCGATATGATCAAAAGTTATTAAAAGAACTTTGGTAATCCAAAAAATGCAAAAGTTATAAAGGAGCAACTTCCTTGAGGTTGCAGTCAAAATAGGAATTCTTGTCGCTTCCCAATCTAAGTCAATCATAGTTCCTATTAGACTTGGTCGCATTTGTGCGAGGGTCCGCCTAGGAGGCTGTGCATCCACAGACTGACAGGCAAATGTTTTTATTAGGTGGGTTTTTTTTTTAGCTTAGGCCCTGCATATTAAAAACTTTTTTCCATATTTCACATTCAATCGACTTGGGCACTGTCCAAGTCTTATAATGGCAGGAAAATAAGTAGTTTTTCTGTTTGTGTATGTGTGTGTATCTGTCCGCTGCTAATCTTGCATATACTGCTTGCCTGTCAGCCTAATGATTTTTGTGCACAGCTATGACTTTATGACCAAGGACCTCTCATGGTTACAGTCGTTCTAAACCTTTGAAAAACCTCTTTTATATTCCAATTGAGTACTAACTCCTCAGCTGGTTTTTCACCGAAATCTGAGCACCGGAGAAGGGGATACGCCTGGTGGTGATCCGCACACTACTGAGTGCACTCTTCTAGATTGAGAATGAGTTGCCAACCAGTATGTCAGGGTTAAGAAAGCTGCAAAGCACAAGGGTGATATAATGTTGACCATCAAGTGAGAAAATGGGGAACATCCTCGAAATAAAGTTGTTTTTTGGGAGCGAAATGTTGGGCCATCAAAGACTCCCTAAGAGCAGAATTCTTTGACTCCATTGATTACAATACTCCACTGAACATTTCATGAGAGAATTAAGACTAAATGCAACCAACACAAATACAAGACATAAAAACAGACATGAGTTTTTAATGAGAAATACATGAAACTGAAAAATTGTACAAATTGAAATAAAATTAAAAAAAAACTGCATTATTCTTATAATTTCTGGTACTTTTTTTTCTTCTTTTTTTTTACATAGTTTTCCATTATACTCCACAATGTGTTTATCTTCACAAGACAATCCCTCCTTAATTACATGACTTAAATGGAAATATTCCCTCAAAATGGTGCCTCAGTGGTCATGTTGGGGTTTGGCTTTGTCCATTTGGTTGTCCTTGGTGCCTTGAACACTCTCTTCTCTTTTAAGAGCCTACACCTCTACAGACAGGGAGTAAATGGCGCTGGACACATTCATCTGCCTGTCTACAGATTGGGGACACTCCTGCACACTACAATATACAAGCACTATCAATAATATGAGTTGGTGCTCTGTCCAGGTTGTGTATCTGGGGAAAAAAAAGAAGACAAAGCTTGTTATACATCAAGGCAAAGTAACAGCTGTGCCCATGTGCACACACAAACATACCAAAATGTGCTTAGACCAAATAAAATAAGTGTGTGGTCTTACTTGAAAGCTGCTGTTGGAGCTGTCTGACTAGAGCTGCAGTCTGCTGTTGCTGTTGAGTTTGCTGCATACCCTGTCGTGGGAACTGAAATAAAGGCACACATAATGAGTCATTTGAAAGGACTATAATGCAAAGCATATATTATTACCTGATTATAAAATTGTCATTAAAAAAAAATCAAGCACTGTACAATTTGACATACTGTCGACATACTGTCCCTTCGCTGTCCCTCATGCACATCAAGTGCTTGTCTTAGGCAATGCTTAATGCATGCTGACATCCTACCCTGTCACATCTGTGATATAGATGATGTGATAAACGATTAATTCCTGCAGAGCACTTCTTTTTCCCTGTCCCCCTCCACAAGGAGGCCACAGTATGAGGCTGGCTGCAGAATAGCACCATTGAAGCTGCTGGGCCTTAGATTTGAAGAAACTTTTCCTGACGTGGGGTCTTGAACTTGGGTCTAAGATTAAAAAGATACCCTACCAACTCTCGACTGTCATATCCAGATAACCCATGATCAACCTCACCACCCTAACTATCATCATCCTTCTGCATTCTTGACAAGGCTAATGTGAGTCAACGTAAATGGAGTAAACTGTACCATTGGTTGCTGTGGGGGCAGTGGCTGCATCCCCAGGGCCTGGTTCTGTGCCTGGGCAGGGGGCTGGGCTGTTGCTACCGGCTGCTGCTGCTGCTGCTGCTGAACCTGTTGCTGGGGTGTGACCTGCTGGGATTGAACTTGCTGTTGTTGTTGTTGTTGTTGTTGTTGTTGTTGTTGTTGTTGCTGCTGCTGCTGTTGCTGTTGTTGAACTTGTTGAGCCTGCTGTTGTTTGTTTGACATAAGTGCAAAACAAAGTTTAAAGGTTATATAAATCCTAGATCATTTTAGTGAGTTTGCTGATATCTACAGGTTAATAACCATGTAAAGGTTAAAACATGCCAGGCTGGTCTTGGTAGCCCGATGTAAGCGTAGCAGGATAAACACAACTGCAAATAATAAAATGAATAATGGGTCTATTGGATTTAGGTGTGCCAAAGAACCAGCATTGTGGTAGTACTATTGACAATTGTTAGTGTTAGCTCCGTCTGTCTGTCTGTCTGTCTGTCTGTCTGTCTGTCTGTCTGTCTGTCTGTCTCAGTGCTAATATGTGTGCTAGCACACCTAAATGGGGAAATCACTGAGGAAGAGGGGACCTTGAGATCTTCTGCCTGCCCTGCATTCTTAGTTCATGACTAAAGGAATGTGGTGATCACACTTTGTTACAGATTCTGTCTAAAATGATTATAACGATGTCTATAATAATGCCTTTAAATATTATGTGCACAGGAATGAATGCCCCCACCGACACAGAAGCTGGGGAAGGGGAGAAATCCCATATTAAACAGGCCTTGGTTAAGTGTGGTCATCCTAACTGGGTGTTTGTCAAAGCCAGGAAGACGCCCAAACAGTGCACCAGCCAATCGAAGAGAGGAGAAGGCCAACAGCTGCCCAAGTGTAAACCAGTGCTGATTCTGTTTGTGGTGGGAGTGTCAGAAAAGCTGAGATGCGTATTTTTCAAACACCGTGTCTCAGTTGCTTTCAAACCCCAAAACACGCTGTCCCAGAAGTTGGTCCACCCCAAGGATCGGGTCCCCTGGCACAAATAGAGCAATATAGTGTACACTGTTAAGTGCCAGGAGGACTTCCGTGACTTATATATACATTGGGGAAACTAAACAGACGCTGGCCAAGAGAATGGCACAACACGGGAGCGCCAACACATCAGGCCAGGAGTCCACAGTCTACACCATCTACAGGCCAGTGGCCACTCTTTCAAGGATGAGGATGTGCACATCCTTGATAGGGAGGAACGCTGGTTTGAACGGGGAGTCAAAGAGGCCAAATATGTGAAGAGGGAATGACCATCCCTGAACGGGGTGGGGGGTGGGGTGGGGTGTAAGAGAACTACTGTCGCCATCTTAGAATGCTGTGATTGAAAACATTCCCAAATCCTCTGTGAATAGTACTCATGGCCATTGAAACTCTAGTTAATGGTGACACCCGTATTTGCATATGAAACTGGTCACTGGTTTTGGTCGTTATGCAACTGTATTGTTTATAAGGGTGGGGATACCTGCAGTCAGTTTAGACTGAAGAGGTCACTTAGTTGAGTGATAAAACGTATCTGTAAATAAACACTGTATCAGATGAACTGATTCAACCTTCTTTGAAAGGCATGAATACTTTGTTTATTCGCTCTGGTCTATTTTCTATGCATTTTAACTTGTTTTCATTTTTAACTTGGTTTTGATTTGTGTTTGAACTGCTTTTTCTGTAGCTTTTACTTGAGGTTATTTTTTTTCCCTGTGGATTTTCTCCCCAATTGTATCTGGCCAATTACCCCTCTTGCGAGCCGTGCTGGTCGCTGTTCCACCCCATCTGTCAATCTGGGGAGGGCCGCACACTACCACATGCCTCCTACGATACATGTGGGGTCGCCAGCTGCTTCTTTTCACCTGACAGTGAGGAGTTTTGCCAGGGGGACATAGCATGTGGGAGGATCAAGCCATTCCCCCCAGTTCCCCCTCCTCCCCAAACAGGTGCCCCAACCAACCAGAGGAGGCACTAGTGGAGTGACCAGGACACATACCCACACCCGGCTTCCCACCCACAGACATGGCCAATTGTGTCTGTAAGGACGCTGACCAAGCCAGAGGTAACACGGGGATTCGAACTGGCGATCCTCATGTTGGTAGGCAACAAAGACACCCCATGCCACCTGGATGCCCCCTACTTCAGGTAATTTAATGTAAGTGGTAACATTAATATAGTTTTTGTTTCTAAATATTGGGGAAACACTGGATCCCATACATTGTTTTTACAAATTTTCAATTAAAAAAAGTGCTGTTGATAACTTTAAGAAAACTATTAAATTATAAGTGCTTGGTTTTGCGTTGATGCAGTTGCCCACTGGGGACCGGGGTTCGCGCCCCTGTCTCGTCAGAGCTGACTATGGCCAGACTTGATGAAGCAGCAACAATTGGCAATGCTGTCTTCGGGAGGGGGGCGGAGTCAGCTTGTGTTTGTCACATGACTGCATCTGTGTGTGTGTTGGAAAAAGCAGTGGTTCGGCCTGGATTCGCCTTGTCACGAAAGTGGGGAGGCGTCTCCTTCGACACTGCCGGCCAGAAAGAAGCAGTTGGCGAACGCATGCAGTACGAGGGTGGGTGTTTGAACTAAAATAGGGATCGATTGGCCACTAAATTGGGGGAAAAAAGGGAAAAATCAGAAATAAATTTAAATTATAAGTGCATACAACAGTTCCCTCACCTGTTCTGTGTGTTAATTTAAAAAACTTACATTACATTACAGTCATTTAGTCGACGCTTTTATCCAAAGCGACTTACAATAAGTGCATTCCTACGTGCATTTAACGTAGGAAATCAGGAGAACTACTAGTCATCAGAGGTCATAAGTGCATCTTCTCTCTACAGAAGCATCTAAGAGCAAAACCAGTGGTAAAAGTAAAAGCGCAAGAAAGAGTTTTTTTTAATGAGTGAATACAATAAGTGCTAAGAGCAAGTAACAGGGTAGTAGTTCTTGAAAGATGGGCAGCGACTCCGCTGTCCTGACATCAGTGAGGAGTTCATTCCACCACTGTGGGACCAGGACAGAAAAGAGGCATGACCGGGTCTATCGGCAGCAGGGGCCTCTGAGCGACGGGGCAACCAGGCGTCCCAAGGCAGCAGAGCGAAATGGTTAGGCGGGGGTGTAGGGCTTGACCATGGCCTGGAGATAGGAAGGAGCTGTTCCTTTCACTGCCCTGTAGGCTAGCACCAGAGTCTTAAACTGGATGCGAGCAGCTACTGGGAGCCAGTGCAGGGACATGAGAAGGGGAGTTGTGTGGGTCAAATCCTGGGTAAGATTGTCCTAGATATGGAGTCAGAGATGGAAGAAGCAGTTGACACTGTGCATAGAAAGATGGGCAATAAGAATAGATATGTCATCATTCTGTTTGCCCAAAGGCGGGTGAAGGAAGAGATCTGGAGACTGAGCCAAGACTCTCCGGTCTGCAAGGATAAAGGCCTTCGTTTTGCTAAAGCGCTACCAAGGGAGGACTGGGGAGAAAGGAGAAGGCTGTGGCCTCAAATTGAACAAGCGACGAGGGCTGGAAAATTGGCTTGCTTTCAGGGGCCTGATGGATAATCGAAGGACGTCAGATTGGAGATGGCAGGTGACTGTGATATAGTGGAAAAATTATTAATGGGACGATGGAATTCTATCTAAAGGCTACGGTTCATCCAGTTACTGAGTGGATTGTGTTACAAGTGTTACACTTGCAGCTCATATTTTTTGTTCTAGTGTTCAATCAATCAATCAATCAATCAAGCTGCATTTTATATAGCGCTTTTCTAGCTGCAACAGCCACTCAAAGCGCTGTTAATGGTAAATAGTAAACATTTGCTTGTTACCTGGGCTTGAAGGATGTTGTGAAGAGAAAAGTGCCATCTTTATTTTATAGGGCAAAAATATCATTGTTTGTATTTGCAAGAGACCCATTCCTCTGAGGTGGATGTGACTTTTTGGACTAATCAGTGGGGAGACAGAATTTTATTCAGTCATGGTTCTAACCAGTCTGGAGGTGGGGCAACATGCCTTGACAAATGCCCTGGAGAAATTATGACTCATAGAGCTGATGGAGAGGTCACTGGCCACTGGCTCACAGTGGTATTGAAAATTGAAATTCTATTTCTTATGATAATTAATATTTATGGTCATAATAATGATGGCTAAAAAAAACAAAAAACCAATGGAAAATATAATAAATATGATTTCAGATCTTGAAGTATTGCACTGTACTGATCATATCTTAGCAGGAGGTGACTGGAACATGACACTAGACAAGTGGGAAGATAGATGGCCTCCTATATTAGGAGAATTGCTGTGTAATGACACTGTTGAAGGTTTTATGACAGATAACTGATGTATGGAGAAGTTTAAATCTGGGAGTAATATGTTACTTATGGTTTAAGCCAAATGGAGGGAGCAAGTCTAGAACTGACTATTGACTGGTGAGTGATAACATTCTGAGATACGTTTCGTAGACTAAATTATCTAAAGCGCCTTTATCTGATCATTGTTTTATAGAGCTAGTTTTAAAACCCATAATGAGGGACACCAAAAATAAAGGTTATTGGAAATTTAACGCCAGATTGTTACACAATGAAGAACATTGCAATAAGATCAGAGAAATAAGGGCTATTGAAAATAATGAATCAAGTGAAATACTGGTAAATGGGAATATTAAATTCAAAATGAGAATTTGCCATAAACTTTTGCAAGGAACTTGACAGGAAAAACAAGAGAATATGAAAGTAATTTGTTCCAGGAAATAAGTCAGTGCTGTAGTAAAACTGAACTAAACAATTGAGAAAATAAAAACGATGATGGAGGTACAAGTCCAGTTAGATTATCTTTATCTTGAAAGAGCTCAGGGTGCTTTTATAAGATCACGAGCGAAATGGATCGAGTTAGGCGAGAGGAATTCCTCATATTTTTGTAATTTAGAAAAAAAGTAGACAGCAGAGAAACTCAATTATAAGTCTAATGATAAATGGAGTAGAATGCAAAAAAATAAAATAAAAATTAGGAGTTACTTACCTTGCCTAACTCTGCCTAAGTCATATCCAAACATGTGATTTGGACGGTGACGTGACTTACTCTGAGTGCTTGTTGTCTGAGGTACTGCTGCTGTTGCTGTGCTTGTTGCTGCTGCTGTTGTTGTTGCTGTTGCTGTTGTTGCTGTTGTTGTTGTTGTTGCTGTTGTTGTTGCTGTTGTTGCTGTTGTTGCTGCTGCTGCTGCTGCTGTTGCTGCTGCTCCGCCAGCATCTGATTGGACCTCATGCCTGGGTGAACGCCCTGGCCCCCCATGTGGCTTAGACCATGCATGATAGGATTTTGCTGGAGGGTTTGAGGGGCAAACCTAGAGTCAAACAGGTGGGAGAAAGTTTGGGAGAAAAGGGCGGGTAGCAATGTAATTAACACAATACAGGGGAAGAACACTGCAAGATTATAAAAATGCTGCAGTAACAGTCAGTGAATTGTGTGTGAGAACACATTCAGCTATAGCACTCCTATCTAACATGGCTTGTCTGGGGAAATGACAGTGATGTTGCTAAATGGCTTGCAACACTGTGCTGACCTTTGTGTGTTCTGCATGTTGTGTGCATAGCCTGGGGCCTGCTGGTGGACGTAGCCACTAGGCCTCTGTTGCATCTGCCTTAGAGGGTCCACCACAGCAGGGTTGGTCCCAGGATGGGTGCCTTGGAAGTTCTGGTTGCTATAGGAGGTAGGGACTATACCACCAGCTTGGGATGGGTGCTGCTGCATCCCCATGTGGGAGCCATATGTGGTGTAGCCCTGAGATATATTCTGAGGAAAAAAGAGATGGGATGTTGATAAGAAAAACTGTGAGACAAAATCATTGTTAAAATACAGACAGTGCCATAGCTGTCACATGATGAGTGTTTTTTCTAGGGCATCAGCTAAAAGGGACAGGAACCAATCACTGGAAGCCTTACCTGAGTGGGCTGCATGGAAGTATATGGTTGGTTGGGCGTCATCTGTCTCATCTGCTGCCCGAGTATGCTCTGATTCTAAACACAGAGACAGACCACAACAGGTCAGTAAATAGTCCTCGACTGACTTGTTGTCCTCCACAGGGAAGAAAAGATGCCATTTAACTTTTTCTAGGCAAACTGCATTAAAACTTCTTCCAAAAATCAGACACTTTAAGACTTTATTGTCCGTTCACATGGAAATTTGTCATGCATCACATGCTGCAACAATCATCAGAATAGCATAATACAACATAAAATAACATCTGCAAAAGAGCATAGCCTTGTACAAGGACCATGTACATAGTCACATGCACCATACATGTACATGTGGGGGGTGGAGGGGTATGATCACAGAGTCCCTGTGTGTGTGTGGGGTTACATAGTCCATGTGGGTGCATGTGTGCGTGTGTATGTGGGGGAGGGGAGGGGGATATGGTCACAAATACAGAATCCAAGCACAATACAGACCCCTTCACTATCTCAGGACCATCTCTGTTCCAGCTCTCTAGCTACCCCTTCTAGTCATGTCTACTCACTGCAGACCGACTCACCAGTCTGACCTGAAGCTGCTGGCGCAGTATCTGGCCCTGTGGAATGCTAGGTTGGGGCTTATAACCCACTGAGTACTGCTTGTCCAGTCCCATCATGCCCGACATGCTTCCTTGCATGCCAGGCATCATAGCAGAGTAGTTGGGCCGTGTGTGCATCATTTTGCTTGCTTGGGGGTTCCGGGGAGGTCTGTACGGAGGATCTAACCCGGGGCCTCCTTTGGGAAGAGAAAAGACCAGACTTAAAATCTGATTCACTCCTGATTTATAATAATAATAATAATAATAATCTCACCATCGGGTTATTTAACATCCACTCGCTAATCAACAAGGGACTTCTACTTCATGATCTACTGAATGATCGTAAGTTGGATTGTTTATGCTTGACTGAGACTTGGCAACAACCCAATGACTTTTCACAATTCAATTTAACTATTCCTCCTGGATTTGTATACACCTGCAAATTCCATGACACCGGCGAGGGGGGGGGGGTTGCAATACTTTACAGTGAAAAGTGGAAAGTGTCTTTCGTAACTGTGCCTGTGCATGTTTCATTTGAGTTCATTGCCCTACAAATCAATGGGCCAAATCCTACTATACTAACCACTGTTTATCAACCACCGAAGCCCAACAATGATTTCTTAAATGAACTTTCTGTTTTTCTAACCTTCTTATGTTCTTTGTACCCTAATGTAATATTGCTGGGTGATTTTAATATACACATGGACAATGTTAACAATACTCAAACAAGGGATTTTACATCATGTCTGGATAGTTTTGGATTACAGCAATATATTGATTTTCCTGCGCACTCCAAAGGACACATACTTGATCTGATTTGCTACTCTAGTGTAACTCTTAATTGCAAAGCATCTGATTTGCCCATTTCCGACCACAAGTAAGTGTCTTGCGATGTTAACAGTATCCAAAACAAATCTGTCATGCTCCATCTCATTCTGTACTATTAAGAATATTGATTTATCTGTTCTTTCTGGTAGAACTGGTAACCTCCCCAGCAAAGACAATTTATCCACCCCAGATGAACTGGTCTCTCACTACAATGATGGACTTTGTCTTTTAAACGATTTTTCTCCTTTAAAAACTCAATCCGTTTCCTTTACCCACTCTGTCCCTTGGTTACACCTGCACTACGTCAGCTTAAAGCGAAAGGCTGTCGCCTGGAACACCTTTACATGAAAACTGGCCTTGTTGTTCATAAAGACATGTATGGCGACAACATACTTCATTATAAGGAGGCTCTGTCCACAGCAACATTGTCTTATTATGCAAATTTAAATAGATCAGGCGAAGGGAACACTGGAGCCCTGTTTTCCATGGTAAACAATATTTTACACCCACCGGACACTCTTGTGCCTCACCTGTATTCAATTGCTCAATGTAACACCTTGGGGGCCTTTTTTAATGCCAAAATTGAAAATATTCATCAGCAATTGACCTCGTCAAACAATACTGCATACAGTTCATCTTATTCACCCTTCTATGTTCCCCTCTCTTCTTCACTATCTAGTTTTAAATTCCCAACTGTTGCTGAAATATCTGGTCTTATTTGCGAATCCAAATCATCTACCTGCCAGCTAGACCTCCTTACTCATTTAGTAAAAGCCTGTCTACCTTCTCTATCCTCTTTAATAACTGATATCATACATTCCTCCCTTACCTCTGGTCTTGTTCCCTCATCTCTCAAAACAGCTGCAATAACTCCAATACTCAAGAAACCTGGTGCAGACCCCAACAATTTGAATAATTTTCGCCCAATCTCAAATTTACCATTTCTTTCTAAAAAAAAAAATAGGAAAGAACAGTCACATCTCAGGTACACGCTCACTTGATGCACAACAATCTGTTTGAACAACTCCAGTCTGGTTTTCGCTCCATGCACAGTACGGAGACAGCCTTGGTGAAAATCACTAATGATCTGTTGATGGCAGCTGACTCTGGGCTCTTAACCATACATGTCCTTCTTGACCTGAGTGCAGCCTTTGACAGCACCTCACATAACATCCTCCTAGAGAGATTAGCTTCCATTGGAATAACTGGCACCCCCCTTGACTGGTTTAGATCCTATCTCTCTGGCCGCACTCAGTTTGTCCAACTTAAAAATTTGAGATCACAGTCCTTTCCTGTTACTACCAGTGTTCACCAGGGCTCTGTATTGGGACCTCTCCTATTTATTATTTCCCTATTACCTCTTGGTCACATTTCACTGCTATACAGATGACACCCAGTTTTATCTATCCACAAAGCCTACCTCCACTCTTCTACCCACTTCCCTTTCTGACTGCTTACTAGAAATTAAATCCTGGTTTTCATACCACTTCCTCAAACTTAATAGTGATAAAACCAAAATCCTCTTAGTAAATCTACTTTGGCTAAACCTGATAGTTTTTCTCTAACTAATTCTATAGTTCCTCCTTCGCCTCAGGTGAAGAGTCTGGGTGTCATCTTGGACAGCACATTATCTTTTGATGCTCACATCAACAATGCTACCTGGTCTGCATACTTCCACCTACGCAAGATTAATCATCTTCGCCCGTCACTTGCACCTAACAGCATCGCCATACTGATTCACACCCTGGTTACATCCTGTATTGACTACTGCATTTCTATCCTCTTTGGTCTTTCCCTCAAGTGTTTTCATAAACTTCAATTGGTCCAGAATTCAGCTGCCTGTATCATTACCAGAACTCCTTCCATAGATCATATCACTCCTGTTCTTCAGCAACTCCACTGGATCCCTGTTAATACCATACTGACTTCAAGATCTTGCTTCCCACCTTTAAGGCCCTTAATAACCTAGCTCCTTCATATCTTCTGAACTCCTTCTTATCCACACGCCCTCCTGCACTCTCAGATCCTCTTCTGCTCTCCAACTCACTACACCATTGGTCCGCTTGACTACCATGGGGTCTAGAGCCTTCAGTCATTCTGCCCCCTGCCTATGGAACTCTCTCCCACAAGACATTTGCAACATTGACTCGCTTTCAACTGTCAAATCCCATCTCAAAATGTACCTTTTCAAACTGGCATATTCAGTCTGATCCACGCTTCATTGAGTTTTGTGCAGATGATGATTTTATACTTATCTGTTGTTACCTTTTTATTGTCTACCCCGTTTTGGTTTGATTTTATACTGCCTGATACAGTGCTGCTTGTTTTGTTTTTAACTATGTTCTGTAAGGTGTCCTTGAGTGCTCTGAAAGGCGCCCACAAATAAAATGTATTATTATCATTTCAATAAAGACAGTTTTCTTTCCAAACTAAATGAGGAAACACTTGGTCTCAGCTTTTTATGATAGATAACTGCTAGTGATGATAATGATGAAGCCATAAACTGACCTGGTGGAAGAGGCTGGTTCTGTGCATACATGCCTATGGGCTGCTGGCCATAGCTCATCCTGCCGTATGGGTGGTTCTGCTGCCCCATCATCAGTTCAGGCGGCATACCCGGACCATAGGACACTCCAGTTGCTGTTCGGTTTACATAGTCCTAGTGAGAGAGGAAATACATATAATACCCATCTGTGACAAAGTAATTTTTTCAAACTTGGGCATTAGGGTTAAAAAGAGAAAATACATTTCTTTTTGGAGATTTGGAGGTTGTTTGTTTTTGCACATAATAATTGCCTCATCAGGGGAAAAAAATCTTTTTACAGCAAGTATCTTGCTCTACGATGGTGCTTTGACAGGAATAGGAAAGATAATAAAACCTGGCCCTTCAGTTGGGGGATGGCCTCACACACCATGAGGCAATCGACCCGACTCAATTTGGATTTAATAGTAGCAAGTACTATTAGGGTTGATTGTGTGTATGTGTGCGAGATGTATGGGGAATACCAGTCCAAATTCTGCTAATAAAAAAATCTTCACACGACTGACCTCTGTCTTGGTGGAGGGGGGTTTCCTCTTCTTATTGGATTTCTTCTTGTTTGTATCGGAGGGCACAGCAGGAACACTTTTCTCTGGCTTAACTGCTTCCACCATCTTCTTCTCAGGTTCCTGGGAGACAGGTGTTGGGGGCTCCTCTTCCTCAGGGGGGAGGGGCAGCGGTTCCAGGTAATAGCTACGAGGTTTGGGTTTCAGGTGCGTGTGGTAAAGCAGGAAGCGCTGTTGCTCCTCAAACTTGGTGACCTTGCGGTCCACACGCACAGTGCCGAACCAGCCCCACGAGAGGGGAGCAGAGTGTTTCAGACCCTCAAAGACATCCCAGGGAGAGATCTTCTGTTTGGTTGATACTTGGAGGCCCTGGGGGAAGACAAAGATCATGTTTACCTTGAAAGTTTTCATTGAAAGAATCACCAGAGAGATCAGAGTCTTTGTTAATCTTAACCCATTTTCATTAATTTAGGATGGTGTAAATTCTTTCAGCACTGCAGTGAAGTTGACAGTCACAGCTTATCTGGTGCAAGGTTAAACGTGATCCAGGTGAGATCAGCAGATGGACATGTACCTCACATGTACTTTTTTGTTTCAGCCCACCTACAAAGGCCCTAAATGAACCATAATGTCAAAAAACAACAGCGTGTTGGGGTTAAAGCTCTTACCTCCTTCTCAAACCCAGCAATTTTGTTCCCTTTAGTGTCTATTAATGAGCCCTGTGGTTCACAGGTGATGACATCACGGGTCTGCTTGGGCAACGGCAGCAGCTGGCGAACCTTCTCTAAACTCTCTGACTGCCTGTCACCAAGCTCTTTCTGTAAAGATCAAAGAACATGTGGAGGGTAAAGAGGAAAATTTGAATGAGGATTTGCTCCCAGTGAGGTAATGGTAAACCACAAAATATAGTATATCCATCCAGCCATTATCTTAACCGCTTATCCTGCTCTCAGGGTCGCGGGGATGCTGGAGCCTATTCCAGCAGTCATTGGGTGGCAGGTGGGGAGACACCCTGGACAGACCGCCAGGTCATTATAATTATACATTTTATTTAAAAAGTGCTTTTCATTGTACAACAATTCCAAAGAGCTATCGCAGATAGGAGTTTAAGAGCATAGGTTAAAAAGAAAGGTTTATATATAGAGAAGACCTTGTGGAGATACTTCAACAATACATTTAAAGACAATAATTACTAAAACTATCAAAAAGCCTTTTTGTGTAAATAGGTATTTAAAAAGAATCAAGTTTCTGTGGAAGCCTCGTGTGGTCAAGGAGGGCATTCCAGAGACCAGGGCAATTCCACCTGAAAGCCTGATCCCCCATAGTGCAGAGCTTGGTCCTGGGTGACTGGAGGCTGTAGGGAGGATTTTACTAAATGAGCAGTTCTTTGGCAGTAGAGGGGTACATTGCCATGGAGGCACTTAAATGTCAGAAGGATTATTAAAATCAATCATGGAGGAAATGGGGAGCCAGTGCACAGATGCCAGGATGGGCTGATATGGTAGTGGTTCCACACCCTTATCAGGATCCTGGCAGCATTATTCTAGCTGTACTGCAGCTTTTGGTGGGTTTTGGCAGGGATCCCAATGAAATTACCACAGAAAAATTGTTTTACATAAATATCAAAATATAAAATTAAGTTCTATTTTGACTGATGACTAATGAGTCACCTGAAACAACCCATTTTCACTTTTATTCTAAAACATGAGTTTCAGTGATTTTCCATAACTTAGTGTCCCAAAGACACACCCACACCAATCAAATTTCTTCAGGTATAGTCAGTCAAATTGATCAGGGTTTTTTTTTACCCATAATTTCTCCTGGCCTGGATTTTTTTTAAAAACTAAATCACTTTTCCAAATTTTCCAGGAGTAAATCCAAGAGTGGATAAATGTATATTTTTTCTGATGATGGCAAGATATGCAGCAGTTGTTTTTATATGGCTATATAATGTCCTTTTCTTATCAGAATATGACTGAAAAACTGAACACTTAAAAAAACACTATCACTGACTTAAGGCATAAAAATAGTGGGATTCATTACATAAAAACAGGGTTAGTTTCAAGCTTAAATTCAGAGGCACTTTTACAAATCAAGGTATTGGTGAAATTAATAGCCTATTCTTACCCTAAGCTTCTTCACCAGGTTCATGTAGGCCCTCTTGTTCTCCTCCATGCTACCCTGAGAGATGCTGGACATGTCAGCAGCCAGTGTGCCATTAATCAGCACACTCAGCATGTCCAGTACAGTGGTGAATAGCTCACTGACAGGCAGAAGAAGGGGAAACAAATGACATTAAACATTGATCAAAGCATGAAGATGATTACAGAGCAGTCGACTGTGACGTACGTGCATCACATCTGTGCACATGTGCAAGGAAACAAACATACTATCAAACATCCCATCTGCACACATGAACAAGCCTATCGCATATCTAGAAGACAGACAGACTCTGTTTTTAACGTCACTTACTTATTGGACTGCATGTCCACGGTGCCGCTGCTTATGATGTCGAGGAGTAACACAGCCCACTCGGTGGTCTGCTGGGTACTGCGCTGGACTGTGTCAAACATTCCACCCACCTGAATAGCAGGTGCAAAAAACATAAGTGTCACTCTCCATGAAACACAAATGGTTGACTCAAATACAAGACAGGCTTTGGTAGAGTGACGTAATGATGTGTTGCCATATGATCCCTGCCCTGTTTGATTGTCTCTTTTAAGTAGAGCAAAATATTTTAGGTCAGTCAATCAGCTTTACTTAAGAAGCTGTAAGATTAATTTCCTCAAGATTATCACACTATCTCTTGCATCAGAATAACATTCACAAATAAGTGTCTTTTTTGTATCCATTGAATTTAGATGTAAAGGTCAATTTGCAATTTATATGGTATTGTAAGAGTTTGATGACGCTCGAGCAACAGTTTTGCAGATTTGTCAATGAGTAATTGATCAATCCACAAAATCCCAATAACTGTAGATGGAGGTCAGATTGCTTTGGTCAAGGATATTCTCCTAGCTTTTTTTGTGAATGTGGGGATGGCAATGAGGGACAAACTTACCAGATTGAGTCGTAGCTTCAGAGCTTCGTGCATCATCTGCTTGGCCTTGCAGTCATCCTGGTACTGGTCCTCCCTCCAGTTGGTGACAATCTGCTGTACCTGGCTGTAGAGGGAGGTGAGAAGGCCCTCCCTCTGTTCATCCTGACCCTTCAGACAGGTCAGCACCAGAGAAAGAAATGGCTGCTGGCTTAACAGAGACATACTGGGGAGGGAGAGAGAAGAGCAAGTGTAGACAGAGAGAAATCATTTTAAATTGTATGAAAAGACTTTTAAAAAAACAATTACAGACAGTTAGTATATTACAATCACCTTTGTTTTTGTAGCTGATGTAGTCTGTGAGGGGATAGAAATGAAAACCTACTCTACTGTATATTTGGTGACATATAGCAATGATTAATGAAGCCTTTTGTTCTTAATGTTATATTGCATTGCTGCCTTTTGAGGACTCACACATTGATAAATGATGTTCTGCTCAGCAATTATGTGAATTCCAATTCCACACTTGCTTAAATAAATTGTTATAATTTGTATTTCTACACCTTTAATTGTTGACATCACACCGCATTCTAGGTCACGTCTCTTTGCAAAAAAGAAACCTTGAAGAAGCAACCTTGCTGACTAAATACACTACTACTTTCGGCTGCTCCCGTTAGGGGTCGCCACAGCGGATCATCCGACTGACTAAATACACTACATGGGCAAAAGTATGTAGACACCAAAACATCACACCAATATGTGCTTGCTGAACATCTCATTCCAAAACCATGGGCATTAATGTGGAGTTGGTCCTCCTTTGCTTCTATAACAGCCTCCACCCTTCTGGGAAGGCTTTCCAGTACATTTTGGAACATGGCTGTGGTGAATCGCTCCCATTCACACAAGAGCATTAGTGAGGTCGGCAGTGATGTTGGGCGAGGTCTGTCTCGCAGTCGCCATTTCAATTCATCCCAAAGGTATTGGATGGGATTGAGGTCAGGGCTCTGTGCAGGCCAGTCAAGTTCTTCCACACCAAACTTGGCAAACCATGTCTTTATGGACCTTGCTTTGTGCACAGGGGCATTGTCATGCTGAAACAGGAGAGTGTTTTCCCCAAACTGTTGCCACAAAGTTGGAGGCACACAATCCTATAAAATGTCAGTGTATGCTGTAGCATTAAGATTTACCTTCACTGGAACTAAGGGGCCTTGCCCAAACCATGAAAAACAGCCCCAGACCAATATTCCTCCTCCAAAAACTTTACAGTTGGCACTATGGATTTGGGCAGGTAGCATTCTCCTGGCATCTGCCAAACCTAGATTCATCTGTCAGACTGCTAGATAGTGAAGCGTAATTCATCACTCCAGAGAATGCGTTTCAACTGCTCCACCAGAGTCCAATGGCGGCATGCTTTACACCACTCCAGCCAATGCTTGGCATTGCGCATGGTGATCTTAAGCTTGTGTGTAGCTGCTCAGCCATGGAAACCCATTTCATGAAGCTCTTGATGGAGAGTTCTTGTGCTGAAATTGCTTCAAGGGACGATTTTTGCACTACGTGCTTCAGCACTCAGCGTCCTGTTCTGTGAACTTGTGTGGCCTACTGCTTCGCAGCTGAGCTGTTGTTACTCCTTGATGTTTCCACTCCACAACAACAATACTTATTTTTGACTGGGACAGCTCTAGCAGGGCAGAAATTTGATGAACAGACTTGCTGGATGTGGGGACATCCGATGACAGTGCCACGTTGAAAGTCACGGAGCTCTTCAATATGACCCACACTACTGCCAATGTTTGTCTATCCACCTTATTCCTAGCTCCCATGACACCTAACGTGAATCATGGGTGCGACCTCTTCTTTGTTACACCACTGAACCAGAACCAGTGTTTGTGAGCAATAGCAAAATAATGAATTGATATGTGGGAACAAAGCAGGTGAACCCTGAAATGCGACAATGTTGTCATACCTCTGCCTTCTATGGTCGATGGATGAGAAGATGACATGAAAAATTGGCCTCAGATAACATACAGTAATATATTTAGCTATTCCTGAGTCTGTTGTGATGGACGGTGAGGCGATAAAAAATCTTAAAAGCTCTGTGGCGTATCAATGTCTTCACAGCAACAAGGTTGGACACGTTTTTTTATAGAGGTGGGAAATAACCTTGTTTACTTGAAAGCGGATATTGAACCAAGTCAGAGCTGTAAAATTCCACATCACTGGACCTGGGTTTTGGTTTCTACAACAGGAGAAATACACATGACTGGATGCTCCTGTGTAGCAAGACCAGGGTGGTCTTGCAGCCACAACTGTGGAAGGTAAGTGGTCTACATGGTTCTTTTGACACTGTTGCTGTTTGTCTGTGCTATTTGTAATCACAGTTGCAGCTACTGAGCTTAATTTATAACTGACATTTTTTTTTAATGTGGGTTGAGAATGTCGTCAGACAGGGTAAGACAGGGGTATCATTTACTGATGTTCAGAGAAAGTGGAATGCAGGCACAAGGAAGAATGAAGAGCAGAAGAAGGTGAAACCGCAATTTCAAGTGTCATAAACTTGACCACCTTTATTCAGACTACTCAACATCAATGTCAGATCATATAAGCATTGTTGTTGAAGCCATATATTTAGTTTAGCCTGGTTATTAGTAGAGCTGCAAATGGCACATGTACCTGAGCTCTGTAATGCCATTTCAGGCAACGCTAATGACACAGAAAGAAATATATTCTCCCAATAAGCAATATATGTAACACTAGCAACTCGGAAGCCTAATAAGTTGTTGCCACATATGGCTACTTCCGCTGCCTCACCGGAAGTTACACCAGTAATCATTTCCACAGTAGCGCCCACAGGAATAAGGTGGATATAGATTGCATGGCTGTATGCTTGATTTTATGAATCTAGCAGCAATAGATGTGGCCGAAATAGCCAAATCCACTCATTAGGACTGTCCACATACTTTTGGCCATACAGTGTATGTTATGTTAACATTTGTTACAGCAAACCTTTTCTGTTTCTGTCGGTCCCTCTCCTTGCGTGACGAAGAGCCCAAGTGCTGTCCCTTCTCCAGCTCCTCTCCCGCTGCCTTTAGTACATGACCCTGGACTGAGGTGGGCAGCTTGGCTATCAATGGAGCCACCAGCCACACACCTGACCTTTCTGATGAGCTGTGGGGTACACAGTCACAAGACAGAAAAGTTAAACCTCTAAACAGCGGCAAAAATTAAACAAGCAAGATAGGGATCGATCAATCAGTCTGGCCGATTATCAGCTTAGATATTTGCCATTTTTCATATTATTGTTTTCGGCATATTTTTATCGGCCAGCCAATTAAAAAAAGTCCGCTGTGCAACATGCACGCTTCCAACACAGCCTTCACTCTCCTGAAGCACAGCACACCGCTCACTCCCAACAACACAAACACAGAAGAGAAGCATCGAGGAGTCAGACCATTTTTCTAAGGTCAGGGGAGCATGCCAGATACCATAAAACCCACTCGGTTAAAAAGAAAAGCATGCCATAATGTTAGTTACAAAACTCACTCCGTAAAGTTAGTTTCTCCGTCTCTCTCCCCTTCCCTTCCCACACACACACACACACACACACACCAACAAGCATAACGTTGGTCCAACATGAACTCGACAACAGGTTGTCAATTCAAACAAAGAACACACTTTCCACTGCTGTGCTTAACTTTCAAACGTAACTAAGCTAAAAGAAAAAAGCTAGTGTGTGATATTTTAGAGTGTTATTATCAGTGTTGTGCACGAACACGCTGTAAGAGTGGTGGTCATTAAACGTGGTATCATGTACAACATATTTTGATGTCATATATGTGACAGTACTTTAGATTTAATCTGAGATTGACTTGTTTTGGATGAATGGTTCATCGCTTGATTGGTAATGCCTAGGATTGCCACAGATGGGAGCATGCGCTGACTTTTCCTCATTCAAGACACTGAACTGAAAGAAAGCAACGTGTCCATCTTTTTGTCTTCATTTTCCCTTCATAAGGTAATTGTCCTAGCTATGCCACCGTTCTTGTGAATGCATCAAGTAAGCAATGGTTATACTTTATAAATTCGGTGATGTGCATGAAATATATGACTTCTAGTTTAGAAATTACCGTGCAGTAAGGCATCACTGCATCATTAACACATGAATCGTTAGCCAAATTCCATGTGTTTTTATGCTAGCTACTGGAGCGCTTGTACTCGCCACGCAGTGTGGGGTGGCATAGAGCAGTAGCGTGCTGCTGGTTTAACTGTTTTCTTTTATGAATGTGAAGTCTAATAGTTTAAAGTTGTTTTTTTTGTTTTCGAATTAGTTGTATGTAATTTCATTATTTCTTTAAAGTTGTTCTAAAGAATTCCACTCAGATTGTTACATTAGATTGTTGTCAGCTAGTGCCTTGAACATCATGCACTTCATTTTTGTTTTTTTCAAATATGTTCTATTAAACATATGTTCATTTAAAGGCAGCCTTGTGTTGGGGTTCGTGTTGCTGTAAATTTTGGCACAACATTTTTTACATTTTCCGCAACTGAATATCGGCCCCAAATATCGGGTATCAGCCGTCATAACATACAAGTAATCGATATCGGTATCGGCCCTGAAAAACAAAACATATCAGTCGACCCCTAAAGCAAGAACTGAATATTTAATGTTGATAAAGCGATATAAAAATGGCTTTTTGAGAGTGTTTTTCTTCTGTACTTTGACTTGTATGTGATAAAAAAGGAATATTAGGGTGGAAGATAAAAATGCTTTTTGAGAGAATTTTTATTGCAGATGTATACATGATGGAAAGGGAATATTAGGGTGGGACATAGCGCAGAGTTTTGAAAATGAGTGGAAGTGACAACAGTTTATATATGATAAGGAGCAGAGGGGCGGGATTGTTCAAACAGCTCTGATTAATAGCATTGGTTTGAATTTTTATGGATGCCCATGAGTACATGATCACTAAATCAAAGCAGAAACTATTTTACAGGGAGCAGAGGAAATACAGGTTAATGTAAAAATACAAGACTGTACAAATTCTGTACATTTTGTGGCCTACATTATCAGATAAAGCTACATTAGGGCATGATGAACTTTTTTTTTTCATTTAAGCACAACTATATTGAAGTTTTGAATTGTTAAATCCTATATTTACAATATTTTAGAGATATAGTTGTAACCAATCATAAGACACATACCAAGAATGACTTAAATGGATTGCAATTGTAGAATATGCTTAAATACCGTGACCACCAAAACTACAAGCAAAAGAGCAAGACTTGGAGGCCATTGTGCCATGACATTATCCCTGTGACCCTAGGATAATTGACGATATTGAAGAGAGACTGCAGAGAGGCACTGGCACATACCTCAAGATTGGTTTCATCTTGCTCGTGTTGTTGTTGTTGTTGTTGTTCGATGCGGAGCTGACCGCGACCGCTACGCCATTCCCCGAGGGGTTACTGGAGTTCATCTCAGCAGATTTCTGGAACACCTCAATAGTGGCCTTGGCTATGTTCTCTAGCAGAGAGTACAGCTCCTGTGGGGAAAAACACACCAATGAGGACTAGGGCTGGGTATTGGCAAGGACTTACCGATATAATACGTATCACAATACATGGGTCATGATACAAACTGTATCACAATACATTGCAATATGATACATATTGCGATACATTGTAACACTTTACATAATTTACTGAACATTAAAAAATTATAGTTGAAATTACAACTTTCCGTGTACCACCTGGGTAGTCTAATATTTACATCACATTATATATTGATAACTGCGAACAAATTGAGTCAAAACTATTTAATTCAAAATTTCCATTCCAATTCATTAGAACGTAGTGTGGCAAGCCGGCATGGAAGAATGAGAGATAGAGAGCTCTTTATTGCAATTCTTGTGTCCCATACACCGCACAACCCCAGGATTCTGCCCTTCCCCAATAGTTGCCGAACAATGGCTTCCCGAAACAAGGTCATCATTGAACACACAAGTCTTAGTCACGGTCCTACAGTCAGTCAGTCTACTCGGTTGTCTACCCAGTCCGAGTTGAACATCCGAACAACAACACACAATAGGCATCCGGGTGGTATAGTGGTCTATTCCGTTGCCTACCAACACGGGGATCGGCAGTTCGAATCCCTGTGTTACCTCTGGCTTGGTCGGGCGTCCCTACAGACACAATTAGCTGTGTCTGCGGGTGGGAAACCAGATGTGGGTACGTGACCTGGTCACTGCACTAGTGTCTCCTCTGGTAAGTCGGGGCACCTGTTCGGGGGAGGGAGAACTGGGGGGAATAGCGTGATCCTCCCATGCACTACGTCCCCCTATAGATGTCCATGGCTCTATGTCTATAGCTCTGACAACGACTCCAAGAGGATAAATTCTGAGTCTCATCACCAGCCAGTCAGACTAGCTTCGTCTAGTCAGAAAGTGACGAACTGAGGAAGCCTCTGGGATGAGAGGCGAAACGTCTTCACGGATATATACCAAGTCCAGTTGCACTTGATTCAACTCCTTTGGATAACCATGACCTGGATGAATGAGAACATTCACAGACACGTAGCGTTAGGTTGTTATTTCTCTGTTACCACCAACGGTAAAAATGAACTCACATGAATGAGCCTGAGTTTTGTCTGGGGGAAGGGCTACCTGAGAAAGGGCGGGGCTGGAGAAGGAGCAGGAGGGGAGGGGGTGCTGGTGTTTGTGTTCAAAATCTCTCAATCTCTCTCTCTTGTTCTTTTCTCCAAAGTTACCAACTGCAACTTTTTTTTTTAAATACATTTATTTCTAGTTTTTCCCTTTATCCCACCTGATTAACCCAAAGGCATATGGCCGGAACTCTTGTCGAATAACTCCCCTGGCTCACGTTTCCACAGGAAGGACATAGTCGTAACACCAGCTTCCTTCAAACTTGTGTCGGCTGCTCTCGCTAGTTTACACACTGAAGCCTCGCATGGATTGCATTACCTTCAGGCCGCAAAGCAGACGTAGGGAGAATGCTTTCGGTTGCTTGGCTGCAGGCGCCCAGATGAGCCAGAGGGGTCGCTGGAGAACGACTAGTCCCCGAACACTACACCGATGTACACCCACTATCCCTCGGGTAAGGGTTGCCTAAGGAATGCCTTACCCTGTGGACGCTCTTGCCGTGACCGGTTACGGCGAGTCTGGGATACGAACCTCCCAGCCACGTGACGAGCAGATTGCAAGAATGGCGGTTTATTCCGCTCGGCCATCAGAGCGGCCACCAACTGCAACTTTAAGTGTTTTTATTGTATGACTGAACACATTGAACTGAAATCTTAAAAAAAAAAAAGAATAATATTTTTAATGTATCGATATGAGCGGCTGGAAAATTGATAAAGTATCGTGAAAAAAATATTGCAGTACTGAGCTGCATCAAAAACCTTTTTTTTTTTTTTGTACAGCCCTAAATGAGGAGTAATCATGAACAATCACTTGCATGATTCAAAGTTTTGTTTCCTTAAAAGTTCCATAACAAAACGTCTTCAATACCATCAAGAAAAATATTCTAAACTCTTACACCATCAAAAAGTGTTGTTAGTTGTTATGAGGACAGAAGTGTGGTCAAGCAAGTGTAACTTACATTGTTGGTACTTTGCTTGATCATTAGTTGCAGCTCCAGGGATGACTGCCTCATCGTCCATTGGTCCATGTTCTAGAAAAGGGACAGGGCTGCTGTTAGACACAGAAACTATATGGACAAAAGTATTGGGACACCTGGCCGTTACACCTACAGAAGCTTTTATGACACCCCATTCTAAATCCATAAGCATTAACATGGAGTTGGTCTCCCATTTGCAGCTATAACAGCTTCCACTCTTCTGGGAAGGCTTTCCACAAGATTTTGGAGTGTGTCTATGGGAATTTTTACCCATTCACCCAGAAGAGCATTTGCTAGGTAAGGCACTCATGTTGGACAAGAAGACCTGGCTCGCAATCTCTGTTCTAGTTCATCCCAAAGGTGTTCGATGGGGTTGAGGTCAGGGCTTAGTGCGGGCCAGTCAAGTTCTTCCATGCCAAACTCACCCAACCATGTCTTAATGGACCTTGCTTTGTGCACTGGGGCACAGTCATGCTGGAACAGAAAAGGGCCCTCCCCAAACTGTTCCCACAAAGTTGGACAAATAGAATTGTCCAAAATATCTTGGTATGCTGAAGCATTAAGATTTCCCTTCACTGGAACTAAGGTGCCCAACCCCTGAAAAACAACCCCATACCATTATCCCACCTCCACCAAACTTTACAGTGGGCACAAATGCAGTCAGGCAGGTAACGTTCTCCTGGCATTCGCCAAACCCAGACTCGTTCATCAAACTGCCAGACAGAGAAGCGTGATTCATCACTCCACAGAACATGTTTCGACTGCTCCAGAGTCCAGTGGCAGTGTGCTTTACACCATTCCATCCGACGCTTCGCATTGTGCTTGGTGATGTAAAGCTTGCATGCTGCTGCTCGGCCATGGAAACCCATTCCATGAAGCTCCCGGTGCAGTTTTTGTGCTGATGTTAATGCCAGAGGAAGTTTGGAACTCTGCAGGTACTGAGTCAACAGATCATTGGCGACTTTTACGCACTATGTGCCTCAGCACTCATTGACCCCGCTGTGTGACTTTACGTGGTCTGCCACTTCGTGGCTGAATTGTTGTTGTTTCTAAATGCTTCCACTTTTCAATAATACCACTTACAGTTGACCGTGGAATATCTAGCAGGGAAGACATTTCACGAACTGACTTATTGCAAAGGTGGCATCCTATGACAGTACCACACTTGAATTCACTGAGTTCTTCAGAACGACCCATTCTTTCAAAATGTTTCTAAATGGCGACTGCATGGCTAGCTGCTTGATTTTATACACCTGTGGCAATGGGTCTGAATGAAACACCTGAATTCAATGATTAAGAGGTGTGTCCCAATACTTTTGTCCATACAGTGTATATTCACTTCTTGTGTGTTCTCCAGAGGCTGTAGAAAGGCTGTGGTCATGTTTTTGTACATTTGTACAGCTCATGGGAAAGGTAATGGTAATATTTTCCCTTTCTGCCGGTAGAGGGCAGCAATACTTCAAAGTTCTAGTATAGAAATATATATATATATATATATATATATATATATATATATATATATATATATATATATATATATATATATATATGGATAATGGATGGATGGATGTGCCATGTGTACATGGCACATCCATCCATCCATTACCCAAACCGCCTATCCTGCTCTCAGGGTCACCGGATGCTGGAGCCTATCCCAGCAGTCATTGTATCCGTCAAAATGTGTCAGGTGGCACCAGAAATAGTAGAACTGAAACCATACTGGTTTCAGTATAGATCTGCTTCAAGTGAAATTTATTTCGTAAATATGAGCCTGACCTCTGTGTCATGTTTGAGAGACAAATGCTTGATTATGCCAAAGATATACCACTCTATCCCAAATGGGCAAAAAAAACCTTTCCCCCCTTTAAGTTGACATTTCAACTTCTACCATGATCAACGGTTAGAACACTGAACCTGTAGGATGCGTTTGATGCGCTGCCTCTGGGGATTATCGCCATCGTCACTGTCCAGCTGACGGTGGGGGTAGCAGATAAGCTGGAGTAACCGTTGGGCCTGGATGTTGACCAGTACCGGGTCCTGTAGAGCACTGCTGTCTTCAGATAGGGACTTCAGACAGCGTTCACCAACCCATTCCTGGAGGAAACATAGCAAGCGAAGGGCACAGGGAGAAGGAGAGCAATGAAAAAAGAAAAGGAAGAAGGAGGATGCACATAAGTATTAAGGAAATGACTACACCTACCACCTGTCCCAGTCATACCAAAGCTTCAAACCTAAGTATGTATGAAACTCATGAGTTCTCTGAAAGTGCTGAACCATAACGGGCTGGTGATGAAAGCAGCGCTACGGTTCAATCTTCCTCCAACAGGAATAGAACACCTCATGCCAAGGCAAAATGCTGAGAAGAAAGTGTTTTCAAAAATTTTCTTGAAGTCCCCTGAGACTGGAGGCCACAGCCATCTGGGGAACTGGCCATTTTCCTACTGGCCTTGGTCCCAACGTGACATAAGCAACACCTGCCACTTAATCTCATTTCTGCTTTTAATGCATCTTCAGCTCACTGCATCCACTACTGAAGTGGTTAATTTAAAAAAAAAAAAGAAGGTAAATCTATATCCCTGTACACATTCATATGCTCCATTGGACAGAAGACAAAATCAGACAGATAGCACCGAACACCTAAGAGACAGCTGACCTGCAAGCATTTTTCTCCATCTGACTCTTATTGTCAAACTACCTTCATCTTCAACATGACGTGTTGCTAGCAAACACACAAATCCTACATTGGTGGCCACAGCAGTGACCAACTGTTACATATATTTTGTAATATCCTCACCTGCTGACAGATGCTCTTCAAAACATGTTTTGCGTACATGTCCAGACTGGCTGTTTCTATGGAGACAGTGTGTCCTCCAGATATGTCATCGTGGCCTGCAGGATGAGACAGCCCTGACCCCCTCAGCTCTGCATCACCTAAGATCATAAAAGGGTAAGGCATAGAGTCCTGCTGTCCATGGCATGAGGAAGCATTTAAATCTAAAATCTTACATACAACCAAAAAATATTGTGATCCAAGTCCGGCCCATTTGAGAGGCCATTACAGTAAACCTTGTGCACAGGATTGGCAAACAAGTTTTCGCCTAATAACATGCTGACAAGCAGATGTGTTTACAACATGTTGAATGACATGGTTTTTCACAACTCAGACACAAAGCAGAGCAGTATTTGACCTGTTGTGCAACCAGTATATATTTCCCACAACGGCAAATGAGAAGTGAGTGTCACATTTCCTACAACTATGATCTTGGTCAGGGTCATTTTGAGGACTCCGTTTACCAGGGTACACTCTCCCTTGTTAGTGACATTGAAAAAAAAAAAAAATCTGGGAAATTCACAAGTCCACAAAATGACCATGACTTGGATTAGGGTATTAGAAATAAAACATCGAGTTCTGTGTTGCATTATGCTTTCTCATACAATGCTAGTGGAAAAAAGACTTACCCAACATAAAGACAGCTTTAAGGACAGCAAATACTGCTCCCACCACTATGCTATTCTGAGAGGCAGCAAGGAGGTGGCGATCACAAGATGAGCGGATACCGACTGATGATTTATCTGGATAAAAAAAAAAAAAAGTCATACTGTGAAATAAGTAAGAGATAAAAAGGGATAATTTTTCCAGTTACATGGAGACAAGAAAGAATTAGTGGATGTGCTTGCTACCTGACTTGGCACCATCTTGGGGGACAGGGTTGCGCTGGGGAGTCTTAAAAAGGTGCAACAGGATCCTGCAGGTGAGTCTGGCTCCAGGCTCAGAGTCCTGCTCACTGCAGGCTGGAGGTGAGGCAAAATACGTATACAAAGACTAGTGCTGTGTTTTCTCAAATCATATAACTAGGCTTACAATCTACAAAATGTAAGTACCACCATTTAAATTTAAACCCTGTCCTAGATAACACTTGTAGTCAGCCAAGACAAAGTGACATTTTCATATAACCAATGTGAAAGCGGGAGCTGGAACAAAGCATTTGCCACATAAGAACGCTGTTGGCATTTAGCAGAACTCCAACAGCATAGCTGAATGGAGCTTTGTCTGCAAACTGGGGGAAAGTGAGTTAACAGTGGGGAAAGAGAGAGGGAGAGAGGCAGCTCTCTGGCCAGTTCACAAAGCAAACACAGGCTTGATGGATCCAGATCAAACAAATTGTGTTGACTCTTTTCTCAGATAGTGGTAATGCATTATACAGCTTGGTATTCCTTCAAAAGTATATGAGACAGGCTGCAATATACTCTTAACTCATTTATAAAAAGCCTGACTGATGATGAGATCATGTATATGTGTGTGTGCGCGCATGTGTGCGTGTGTGTGTGCAGTGTGTGTAGTGTTTGAGGATGCCTGCCATGGAAAACCCTGATTTCACCATGACTGGGTTTAGAGAGATACAAACTTAAGCTTTAATGGGTGCATTACCAGAGACGATTTAAGAGGGAAAATCGGCCACAGCATGAAAAAACAACCGCAGTGTGAGACCTCCACTTCATTTCACACTGGCATAATTAATTGTTGTGTTTTTTGGGTTATGGGGTGGTCAGGAAATCAACGCTTCTTACCAGCATTAAGGAGAGAGGGGATGGCTACACAGCGGACCAGGTCCTCGAGGAGCAGGCACTGTCTAGCAATGAGAATGGCCACAAAGGTGGCCAGGGAATCATGGAAGGTCAGATCACTCACCTAGGGAACAGTAATAAGACAGCAATTACCTATAGGATTAACATTGTAAAAGAGAAAAGCTCCATATAGCGACTGTGACAGGATGATTGGAAAATGAGAATCAATTATAGATGGAGAGAAACAGGCTAGGTATTCAAACACATAAAAAGGCATTTTGTTGAAACCTCTATCGAGAGCCACATTCAACGAATGCATCAGCAGAATTAGCTTCAATTCTTGGTTTGCAAACTGTACAGTAGGGCTGAACAATTTGGGAAAATAATCTAACTGCGATTTTTTTTAGACCAGTATTGTGATTTCGATTTAGCATGCGATTTTTTTTAAAGTTCATTATCTTCTGTTATTCACGAAACACAAGCAATAAATCATTCCAACCCAACAGTCAGCATATAAACGGCTCTTTCCTGTAGGCCAGGCCTACATGTTATGAGATGAAACGGGATGAATTGATATGAATAACATATCGTTATTTAACTGAACTGTAAAAAGAAAAATCTTCAATCACAGTAGAATATTGACTGAATGATTTAATTTCAAGGATTGTAATCACGTAATTATTATGACTTAACTTTTCAATAAAAGCTGAAAAAAGAATAATAAAGCCCTGCTGGACAACAGGCCTGGTGTGAACATTAATATGAAAATAAATGCGAATCTTACTGATCTCCAGTCAGTAACAGTAAAAAAAAAAAAAAAACACAAACTAAAGTGCAGAAATATATATAAAAACAAAAACAAATCTGTGGCTCTACTACCCACCCTAAAAATATTTAGATAACTCAGTCGTTGTAATAAACATGTAATATGTAAACGTGGATTGCACTTTTTTTTTTGGATCCCCCCCCCCCTTTCTCCCCAATTGCATCTGGCCAATTACCCCACTTTTCCAAGCCGTCCCGGTCACTGCTCCAACCGCTCTGCTGATCCAGGGAGTGCTGCAGACTACCACGTCTCTTCCAATACATGTGGAGTCGCCAGCTGCTTCTTTTCACCTGACAGTGGGGAGTTTCACCAGGGGGACGTCGCGCATGGGAGTATCATGCTATTCCCCCTAGTCCCCCCCCCCCCTGAACAGGCGCCCCGACTGACCAGAGGAGGCGCTAGTGCAGCAACTGGGACATATACCCACATCTGGCGTCCCACCCACAGACACAGCTAATTGTGTCTGTAGGGACGCCCGGCCAAGCCAGAGGTAACACAGGGATTTGAACGGATGATTCCCATGTTGGTAGGCAACGGAATAGATTGCTACACTACCCGGATGCCTGGATTGCACTTTTTAACAAAATCTAAAATGAAAGAAAAAAAAAAACCACTGTGTGAACATTAATATAAATATAAAATATTAATCTAACTGATATCCAGTCAGTAACAGTAACAAACCACACAGACTAAAGTGCACAAGGAGTATGGCTCTAACAGCCACTATGTCATCCGACTGTATGGTTCTCACTAGCTCAGTTTTTTTTGCCAGGAAAACCAGCATATCGACTTTTGCTGGTTTTAAGGATGAATGAGTACAAGTTACTATATTCCCTCCAGTGCTGAACAGATGTTCTGAGGGGGGACTTGTGGCTGGTACACAAAGATATAACTTGTGGGTCAACTGGCTCAGTTGTGGAAAGTTGCTCTTGTGCAGGTTTCACCAGGCCAAGGGATCTTCTTCTCCATCGATGGCAGGGGTCATCAGGTAACTATTCAACTTAGCTTGCACGACATCAAGTTGCACAGGCAAAGCAGGAGATGCTACATTGGTCTTCAAAAAGCTGC